>NC_133935.1:16321766-16638588 GCF_031877795.1 Strix aluco | reverse complement strand
CCAGTGTACTACAGTTGCAGTTCTGCCTGACATGTTGAAGTTTCTTCTGTAAGTCAACTGGGAAATCTGCGCTATGTGTAGTTAACACTACATTTAGTACTGAAGACCTTGGGAGCCTTCATGGCTGATTACATTTTATTAGATGTTACGTAAATTCTAATAGTCGCATGTCCCTCTGCTTTGACAAAATAGTAATTCTAGTCTAGGACTTCTTAAGCAGAATTCCTCTATAGAGTAGGCAAAGATTTGGAAAAAAACATATTTTAAGATCTCAGCTTACTGTCAAATGCCTACGGACATTTGCCCATTTGAAATAATGACTCACTCAAGTTAGTGAAAGTGGGAGAGTCACCTGAACAACTGGGTTTCTAGTGTTAATCAACCCTCTACCAGGCACAGAAGGAGGGACTTGAAATTTCTGTATTATAACCCAGTTCCACTTCAATTCTGCTTTCAAAAAATGTTGGTCTGTCAGTATTGCGGTTTCCTCTTGCTAGTTCAGGAGGACTGACGTGGCTCATACTGTTCTCTTTATTTCTCAGTGGAGAGAATCCTCTGATTTTATTTATTTATTCTTTTAGCATATGCAGATGACTATGCAGGCTCTCCAAGATGAGCTTCGGATCCAGCGGGACCTGAACCAGCTGTTCCAGCAGGACAGCAGCACTAGAACCAGTGAGCCCTTTGTGGCAGAGCTGACAGAAGAAAACTTCCAACGACTTCATGCAGAGCATGAACGCCAGGCCAAGGAACTCTTCCTGCTACGTAAAACCTTAGAAGAGATGGAACTGCGTATTGAGACACAGAAGCAGACCTTAAATGCACGTGATGAGTCCATCAAAAAGCTGCTGGAGATGTTGCAAAGCAAAGGTCTGTCAGCAAAAGCCACTGAGGAAGACCATGAGCGAACAAGACGGTTGGCTGAGGCAGAGATGCATGTGCACCACTTGGAGAGCCTTCTCGAACAGAAAGAAAAAGAAAACAACATGCTGAGAGAGGTAAGTGACCAAGCTCTGGGTTCATCTCCAATCTTAAGCTCTTCTCCATCTCATCTCCATTTAACAGCTGTAAGGGAAGAATCTTCTATCCTCTATATAAGCTGTATTTTACATTGCAGACTTGACAGAATTTGTCCCTGTTTTAAAACTTCTTTATGGCTTCCTTGTGTGTGGTTTCTGGGGTTTTGTGCTTTAGGCCTCACTTTTCCCATAGTCTCCATATGAAGCTCTGGAGGTGAATTGTCAGACAGACTGTAAAATTCATTCTTTGATTCTATTTTAGTTTGAGAGAAAGTAGCTACCTGTATTTAGGAGAGAGCTGAGAGAAATCTTTGCAGGAGTAATGGATGATTGCTCTACAGTTTCCATGGAAACAGTCGTCTTGCTGTGAAGGGTATTTGATAAAACTATTAGCTGCCCTGGATGCACAGCCAAAAAAAAGATTACTTAAAGGGACACTGCTGCACACATAGTAACCCCTTCCCCCCGTCCGTCTGAAAACAGAAAAGAAAAAACATTGTTATATCTGTATTGCACCTTAGAGGAGTATGATGGCAGGCATTCTTCACTATTAATCATCCTAAATT
Source organism: Strix aluco (assembly GCF_031877795.1). Taxonomy (NCBI): domain Eukaryota; kingdom Metazoa; phylum Chordata; class Aves; order Strigiformes; family Strigidae; genus Strix; species Strix aluco. The sequence continues at coordinate 16,637,003 of NC_133935.1, read as the reverse complement.
AATTATAATAAAATATAGGCTACATAGAAACATTTTAGAAAAATAAGGGAAAATAAATTAGTTGCTGTGTGACCAGTGTCATTAAATTTGTTGATATTGTTAAATGCATTTTCCTCTTGTTGACCAGCCTCCTAAAGTATTCTAATATTAACTTCTAAAAGGCTAGTAATATAGCACATGTTGTGTGCATACAGAGGTATGTGTATATATATGCGTGTATTCACTAATGATAAGATTTTCTGTAAAGATTATTTTACATACATCTGTATGATTGAATGCATGGATTGATAGCTATGCATGTATGTGTAATATGTGTGTGTGAATCTGACCTGTTTGGGGCATTGTATGTCTACTTCGTGGTTTAGCATTTTTTTGTAAGTCTGATACATACATGAGATTTAAGCCCCCTCTCTAGGAAGCCAGGGAAGCAAGGCTGGCACAGAGGTTTTTGAGATGAGTGTTTGCAGCAAAAACCCCCTTCTTAATACCTCTTATTCATATGTTTTCCGTGGCCTGACCCATTGTACTTGTGCTCTTGCAAACATTTATATAAGAAAGCTAGAGCCCATTGCATTTCTGAGCCAGATTTAGGCCAGATTTATTTTTTTAGAGCAGTAATCTCTTGAGTGTCTGGAGTGAAGATAATATGATTCCAGAGTTTCTACACTACAGTTTTTCCTTTATTTAGCAACCAATGATAATTCTGTTCCAATTCTTGTATCTATTTCAGGAAGAGCCCCAAATGGCTTTCATTTGTTTCTGCTTTAAGTCCAGCAACATAAATGAAAAGCTGGCAGGAGCTGTGCAATTTTTTAGGAAAGCAGTTACGTTTGTTTCTGCTACTGATGAGTAGATGTTGAGAGATAAGAATTCTTGTTTCATTCACACATATCTGGAAATTATCAATCATTTAAATCGTAGCCTTTATGGTAAAAGATTTCCTGGAGAAGGTGAAGATGACTTACTGACTTTGAAAGTGTAAATGCTGTTTATCTAACATTTTAAAATTAATTACTCCTTGCTGCTCACCCAGCTCTAATACATTGAAAAGGGTAATCTGGGTATACTGTAATTTGTAGCTCAAGCCATTGATATGATGTGGGATCCAGCCTTGAAGCTGAGCACCCTAATAGCCTTGGAAACATGCTGCCATATGTAGAGATGCCAAATTATCTCCTTATGGAACTGGGTTTTGTTAGTACCAGTGTGTTGTCCTTGAGCTCTGAGCTAGGCTGAGCTAGCTGAACTCAGACTTGTTTGCCTGAAACTCAGGTCTCATGCCTGGGGCTCCAGGAGGCTGGGGAATATCAGAGGATGTCACTGAACTGTCGCTGACCGAATCTGACTTCCTGAGCACCAAGTTGCTCTACTCTGCAGGATCTGGTTCAGAGTCGCTATCACTGGTCCACACTTGGAAGTTGTCTCTGGGCAGAACCTCTTAGGTGTGTCTACATCACTCTCCTCAGCTAATCTTCTATTGTGTGTTTATCTGTATTTCGATAGTTTTAGGTTATTTTAGCCCTTTGCTACCCCAGATACTAACTATGGAATTTTTGAGCTGCCTTGAAGTTGATGGTTCTATATCTAGCATTCTCAGTATCTGGAAAGGCATGCTAAACTCTTCTTTAAATACTGCTGTTAAAGGAAGCGTTAGTATCTCAAAGGGATTTGCATGTGCTTGGGAGGTCAGCATTTATGCTTCATGTTCTAACACATTAGAAAAGCTGAGAAAAACTTTAATAGCAGTTTTAACCATCTCACTTAAAGCAAGTTCTGAGACGTCAGAATCTACTAGTACTGTTTCTGACTTTACCACTGTGTTAGACTTCTGATTAAAAATCTTTACTGGGAATAATAATAAAGACCTGCATCTTGAAAAATGGAAGGATACCTTTTTGCTTCAACTTTGAAGCCCGCATGTAATTCAAAGCGTGATGTTGAGACTCAAGGTCATCAGATGACAGACAGTGCAGGTGCAGTGGCCAGCAGTCTGACCTTGAAAATTAAATGTGACTTCACTGATTTCTTCAGCTATCACTATTACTATTACTGTGATTGTACTAATGATTGCACTAATTTCCTAAGGAAAGGAAATTCTTAGAGAGCCTTGACTTGTGGTTGTGATAAGATCATAACCAAGGAATAGCTGTGCTGGTTCAGACCAACAGTACCTTTGGGCCAACATTCTGTTTCACATAATGGCCGTATGCAGACACCCAGGAAAGGGTAAGAACAAGGCAAACATGATACTTCTCTGTAATGCTGTCCCACCTTCCCAACTGTTTACAGATGAGGGTTTTCTTGAACTTTTTGTGACTTGTCAGTTTAGTATCCTCCATGGATCTGACATCTGAGCACATGGTCAGTGTCTTCTTGAGCCCATGTAAACTTTTGCAGCTATACCATCATTTGATAAGTGGTTTCTACAGTCTGTTGCAGGAAGAACGTGCCTCATTTCTTTTGAGTTTGAACTTGTCTCCTAGTAGCTTCATTGACAGCCTCTTGCTCTTTCACTGGAAGACACAATTAATGGGTGATTGCTGCTGAGACTCTGTGCCACTCAGTTTTAGATTTGTCATATCCCTTTCAAGTTCTCTATTTTTCCAGGCTGAAAAGTCCAACACTACTTAACCATCTCTCATATAGAAGATAATGCATATCTTTGATCATCTCTCAGAGCATTCTCTCAGTCTCCCATATCCAGGTTAGGAAATGGATTCTCCTCCAGACAGTGAGAGGTATTGCCATAAGCAATTTGACTCTTTTGGGCTTTTTGCAAATGTCCGGAATTCCAGGGAACTCAAGCAATCTTTCCATACAAGTCCATAGGAGAGATCCTGTATCCAGCATTGGATGTATGTGACAACTCACTGGTACAGAGGACAGTCTCTCATTAACAGAAAATAATGAAAAATTAAATGTGTCATTGAACATCTGAACACAGACATGGATTTGAATGCCATGACTTCAACAGATGACAGTGTGTCTGCATCACATTCTTCTACCCTAGAAAACAAGCCTAAGCTTCATGGCTTATAAAAAGATGGCTGCTATTTTGAATACCCCTTCTTAAGTCTTAGTGAAAATTATTCACATTAGTGTTGGTATTCTAGACTTAACCTTCAGAAACAAGATTATTATCATACCAGCAAGAAATACTTGATGAAATCCAGCAGCTGGACTACAGTTTCCAGAATAGCTCCCAAGTTACGTTAACTGCCACCTCATTGTTCCAGACTCACCTGTTGCAGAATTATCAGTGATGGCAGTGACAGCACATAACTCTAAAGATAATGCAGCTTGCTGTGCTCTTTATGACAACATCCTTGTCCACCCTGCCCCCCAAAATGCTAGATGCACTGAGTAGAAATGTGTTTTTCTCAGCTACATAGAGAGTAGATACACCAAATATCAGTGCAACTTGTGGCAGAATATGATGTGATTGATCCACATCTGGTATTCTAGACACTTGGAATAAGGAGAGTCCAACATTATTACACCAGCTTAGTTAAACCTTTCTCTTTTGAAACGTTCATTACTAGCTGCCTTTAGGAATATATATATGAAGAAAGAATGGAAATCATACACTTCTAACATCACAGTCAATAAAGAGGTAACTTCTTGAGAGTCTTTGGAGAAAAGAGTTTAGGCCAAATTTCTCATGTGCCTAGAAGAAAGGATAAAACCAAAACTTATCTGTATTGGTTCTACCCAGGGGGAACAAAAAGAGGCTGCTTACTGTGTATTATTGTCAGATATTTGCCAAACAACTTCGGCAGCACTGTCCCATTTTCTTACTCCTTCACAAGGGACATCAACACAGACTTTACAACAGCAGTTAATCTGATGACCTGTTTGTCTCTGGGGTGCTACTGGACATACATACTCTGCAAATTAAATACATTTTTATTCACAGAGCAGTGCTATGGCATATAGTAACTGGAGTCTCTAAGATATACTGACATATCGCTGCATTTCTCCTGCTCAGGTAGGGATATCCTTTGATGTCTCACAGAATCACAGAATCATCTAGGTTGGAAAATATCTTGAAGATCATCTAGTCCAACCATTAACCTAACACTGACTGTTCTCAACTACACCATATCCCTATGCGCTGTGTCATATCATAATAACTATGGAGGATGTATGAGGGGAAGTTCCCAAATCTGTTCTCTTCTTGTCATTGACCAGTATGCTTATTGGTATCTACCTGATACACCTATGAAGCCATGAATCCCATCATGCCTTGTATAACATATATTCAGAGTCCTGATAATATACATGGCCCTAACCATTGGCTTTTCCTGAAAAGATGCAGTAGAAGTTGTGCACAGTGTTAGTTCTTCCTTCATAAAAGTTTTACCACATATTTATAATGAAGAATATATAGGTTCTGCAAGTGTCTTGTGACAGGCTGTATGTGACTGTTGTCAATACCTTCAGCAAGAGGCCAAAACCAAGTCTGCCTTTAAATCAAACTGTGATCTTGTAGCTATAGCATTCTCCTGGGAGAAGGGAGTGGTTGGCTTAACCTTTGAGGCTAAGCAGGAATTGGAGGTGGGGTGAAGTATTCATTGAAATATCAGTGTAATAGAACAGCAACATAGTTCATAAAAAATGAAACAGCAGTTTGATTTGATAGATAAAAATTAGACAGTTGTTCCCTGAACTGTGAATCCAGGTCTGGGACTGATGGCTGACTACAGCCTTTTATTCAGAAACAGAAAGAAGGCTGTTTAACTAGAAGGTTTCTTCAGGAGTCAGTTCTAGGTTCAAGGTTTGCATGTTACAGTGGTGTGCAACAAGGAAATCAACAGTAGCTTCGCAAAAACTGTGTTTGGTATTAAATTACAGTTTTGATTTATTTTTTTTTTAAATAACTGGGCCCATTCAAACAAGATGGATTTTTAATACAACTGAGTGCAAAACTGAATTAAGGAGTTAGGGATGTAATGCTTAACAAATAAAGGGGGGGTTTGTATGTAAAACAGTCACTGAAATGGATCATTCATATGGGTACTCATTTACAATGAACTTAAGGAAAGAGGCTATGGCAGAAAAAGCTATTATTTCTTTTCACCTTCAGTGTTTGTTGAAATGGCCGCTGCACAAAGTCTTGTTTGTGAACTGTACTACAGTTATCTAGTATGACCTTATTACAAGACTGGATCACTGTAGCTATTTTGAACAGTGCTCACTTTATTCTAAGAATTAACACCAAATTTATGTGAGCACTCTTTATTATGTCTCCACTTAGAGTAGCTGTCTGTCAGAGGAGCGAGCAGGCGGACTAGACTGCAACGTACATATACTTGACTTAGCTATAGATTATCAAACTTGATACTATTATGGCCAAAGAGCGGCAGCAAGGAGTTTAGTGAGAAAGGATGGGTGTGCCATGTAGATGTACCATTGGAGCACTGCTGAACAATGCCCAGGGAAGAGAAAGGGTTTTTTACTTTATCTGAACAGATTTTAATTAACTGTGACAAGTTTTGAAAAGAAGTTCTTTTTCCATGCGTGTGTTAAAATTCTTACCCTTTTCTGCTCCAGGCTCAGAGAAGGATTTAGAAATTCTAATTGGAGCAATTAGAGTTATCTCAAAGAACACTTTTGTCCTGTTCCAAGACTTTGCAACATAAATAAGACACACTTTCAGAGAGAATTTTTGGTTTGCTGGGGTAGATAGATTGATTCAGTAACTGGAACTCTTACTACCATCATACTAGGGGACATCTTTCTGATGAGTTAAAAAAATTAAGTTTCTGCTTTTTCTGCTGCTGCTTTATTCTTTTGACATTTCAGAATAGGATAGCAGGGAGAAGGGATTTAAATCAAGATAATTAAAATAGTTACATCTTTATCAGAATCACTTGATTTGTCTAAAAGTAATTTTAAAACATGTAGAGCTTTTGCGGGAGAAAATTTGAGAAATGGGGCTATTGCAACTTGAGGGCATCCATAATTTATTCTTTATACAGTTTGCTTTTTTGAATACCATTGTTGTTTGGAATGTCTTATGTGTCACTTTATAGAAGAATGACAGGATGGCCTGAACTACATGTTGGAGAATAAAACCAAGTATTTTTTAGTTAACTAAAACTTTCCAGTCCACTGAATGATGCAAACATCCTGCACAGAACATCACATTTGATCATATAAAGACATGGGAAGGGCAGTTAAGATTAAAAAAAGTCAGAATTACAGCTGTGGTTTTAATTGCACCTCATACTTTTTGTCAGTTTTTTAAAAAAGAAATTAGTGTGTGAAAGAGCATGTTTTTCCTATTCTCTGTGTGATACATGCTGTCAGATTATATAGGTTCTGCAAGAAATGGAAGGCATGTCCTTTTTTGCTTTGGAAAGTGTTTATCTTGTGGTGCTACTGGAAGATAAGTTGTATTTTTAAGCATACAGTGTACTCCATTATAAAAACATCATTGCTTGAGAGTGCACCTTCACATTTCTTCCAAATCCCATGCAAAATCAGAGGCAACAGTAATTGAGGGAATAACAATGAATGATGTGGCCAGGTTATGAAGGAAAAAAAGGTTCTGATTAAATTCCTTCCTTCACTATTACACAATGTGTATAATTTATTAATATTTTAAAGACATAGTCCTGATACTGCTCAGTATTGAGGACTCCTTCAGTTCTAAATTATATTCTCTAATTTTCAATTATTTTGGCATTCCTTGGTCAAGAAAAAAACAGAATTTGTCATTCTTTATGTCTTTATGTCTTTATGTCTTTAAATGACTTTATCACAGCTGTTCTTTACATATTCAGTGTTCGTAGCACTTTTGATGAGCTGTTCTGTGTAATTATGCTGACCAGAAAATTATAGTATTATTTCTCATAGGGCTACTGTGCTACCTTGCAGATCTCCTTGGCAGATGTAAGATAATATGATGCACACCATTAGTTTCTGTCTATTTTGAAGTAGACTTTTTTTTTTTAAGGAAAGTAGCCATTCTTAATTAAAAATTGGTAGTGATGATGTACCAACCCCAGCTCTCGTTAAGTTGTCCACACTGTTTGAAACTTCTGACTATTTCTAGCCCTTAGTTTTCAGTTATTGAATCTTAATGCTTTTTGGACAGAACAATCCATTTTGAATTTTTGTTGCCTGTGAAGGCATATTAAAGTTGTGATCAATTTGCACAATAATTTTTGTTTTAATTTTTTTTCTAAAGAGAAATTATGCTCCTGCAGTCATTCTTTGAACTCTCTTCAATATATCAGTATAGTTTTAAAATTGTAGACATGCAAAGTGCACACAGTATACCTGTAGTGGTAGCACTATTGCCCAACAGGTAATAAGGTGTCCCTCCACCTAAAGCTTTTCTTGTTTATATGAAAGAATTGTAGAAATTCTACTAGCTTGTAATAACGGGGTATTAAGCATAAAATCTGGAACAGAAATTGGATAATAGAGCATTCTTCAATATTCTTGGCAATGTTGTGATGATATCTAGTGGCTAGAAGTTCCCACTGGCTTAACTGAAAGAGAAATATAGTGCATATTCTTAACAGTAATAATAAATAACAGTGAAAAGCATGTATGTTGCACAAAACTTGGGAACAAGTAGCTTTTTTTGGTTATCTTTTTAAAGATAAAGGCATCATTGAACATATAAAAACATAAAAAACATAAAACAAAACATATAAGAGGCATCCCTTGTAATAATTTAAGTTGCATTCAAAAGTAGAAAGATGCTGAAGTTTACTAGTCTGTTATGGAACAGTATCAGTTACATGTGAATGTTCTTTTGGTATGAAAGTAGAACAAAGGAATAATGCTTTATCAGAATGGATAACTTGCAAGGAATGAAGGATTAGTTTTGTATTTTTCTGATCCTGATATCTGTGTGTGGTCTTATGCTTTTAATTGCTACTCAAAGTCCTGTTTTGAAGATGAAAACACTAATTTTCATTCATCTGCATGGTGTGTGTCCACAATAGAATGTGCATACATCAGAGACACAATATATTAATATTTCTCCATTCTGCCACTGAAAGGTAAGTACGTAACCTGTATTTCACAATTAAGAAGGATGTCTGTGCACAACCTTCCTTCAGCAGCCACACTTAAACCTGTGTTCTAGGGAGCTTCAGCCTGCCTGTGGCCCTGTTTTCAGGCTCTTTAGAACTGTCAGCATGTTGCCAAAATTATGTCCTTACTATGCAGTCAAGAGGTGGGAGGTGGTGTTTTTCAGCAGGTTATGTCATCCAAATCGTGGTGGAATTACTTAAGATGATAGAAATAGGATGTTTCCTCTGCCAAAGTGCAAAGCGTCACTTCAAACAGTGGAGGTACAGGCATTTCTAAAGAAAAAGCTTAGAAGAATTTTTTATTTGGGAAAATGCTGTGCATGTAAAAAGTAGACATTATTTGTCAGCATCCCTTCAGTGATACGATGTTCTCCTACTGTGTATTCTATCTATTTTCATAGTTGTAGTTGCTTTTATGTTCTCAGTTCAGAGACCATGTCTGCACAACTGGAAATTATCTAGTATGTAATTGCACTACTAAAATAAAAATAAAATATAATTAGACTTTTGGCATATTATTCTTTGACCATCTTATTTTTTGTTTTCTCAGTTTCTTAAAGTACACAAGAATTTAATTTATTTTCTATTATCAAGCTTTTTCATTTAATTCTACCGTAACAGTCCTTGGATGGTTGTACAACTGTTGTGACAGGAACAGCTGGAGATATAACTTCCTGCGTTTAGTGAAAGCTCATGCAATTCAGACTAGGATACTTTTCACTCTTGGATCTTTCTTCACCTTTTTAAGCTTAAAGATTCATCTTCAGAATTATTGCTGATTTCCCATACGTGAGTTCTGAAGTTCGGAAAAGCAACTTCTTTTTAACTCATAAATTCAGGGGATTCAAACCCTCTTTTCTTCCCCTCCCGTATAACTTTTTTTTTTAAGTGGACATGAATTTGAGCATGCTGCCAAGATGTGACTGGGGTGTCTTCAACTGTGGACTGTTTTTACTAGTTTCCTCTCAAAGGAGTCAAATGACATGCTTGGAGTTGTGTTGATTATATGTGTATCTTTAGTAGGTGCTCTCATAGCCAAGCAGAGATTACAGAATAATTTGGTATTACAGCAATATAGTATGTGTGTTACATCAAATGTTCTCAAATGCCCCCTCACTTAATGTGCCACACCTGAATTTACAAAAAGGACGGTCAGTGTCTTACCCTCTTGTTCCTCTCAGCCTGGGATTCACAGGAAAAGACTTGAGAATTCTGAGAAGGGACCGAAGGATGTGGGGCATGTATGAGCCTCTCCAGAGGGATAGTCAGGAGGCATGTTTCTTTCTTATTCAGATGTTTGTGTACTTGTACAATGGATCACTCCAAGCAGTGCTGTTCACTTCAGCCAAATAGATACAAGCCTGCTCTTCTAGAGCAGTAAAGTATCTGAATGCCTCTATAGTAAAATGCTGTTTGGTGAATTCATGAATGGAGTCCCCCGTGTCCACTCTGCAGTCTTCAGATATGGCTGTTTTTCAGGAGGAAGCCACTCCTATCACTCGAGTTGTACGAAAGCGTCTTTTGAAAATTTCTGAAGGCTTCAGTCTAGCTACAGAATCATACATGCTAAGATACTGAAAAGGTGTCTGTAACAACATTGTGCCAGTGTCGAGACAGGAACTCACTCACTCTATCCAGAGCTCTTAAGAAGGACTGGCAGCCACCCTATCTTGAAATTATGCTGCAATTCTTGAATCAACACATTAGATCTGGTTGAGATGGAAACAGGGGAGGACATACCACAGCTACCTTAAGGAAGGCAGCTGAGATCATTCCCAATAGAGGAAGACTGAGGGCACTGAAGAAGAGTCATATTTTTCATGACAGGTACTGGTAAGAGCACTGAGAAACAGGTGGAGAGTGTTAGATCTGCTTCCCATCATATTTGTAAATGCTCAGGCTGGTCTTGAGTGATAGAAGCTCATCACAGCTTATGCTTATTAAGGCAATATGTAGCACTATGAATTTTGTCTCTGATCCTTGATTGAGGGTAGTGAGATAAGCGCTGAGTTTCTATGGACAGAATATGTGGCAGACTTGTCCTATGAGTAGTTGAAAGGACATTTTTAAAGCAAATTCAACCTTATGATGAGTTTCTTTTCTAACATTATGTATAGCAGCATAACCAAATGAATCTCTAAAACATTACCTCTGAAAGGGTGGCAGCTTGAATAGTAGTGGAGACAGACTAGAAAAGTAGTTTCACTGATGTGTCTCAAGAAAAATGCTGAGGATGGAGTAGATAATAAAAGTGATATGACCATGTTGGTGCAGATTGTACTGATGATACCCTGTGTGCTGACAGCTTCTTTTTTCCTTCTTCTGAGGATGGGCACAGGAAATGGTAGAAAAAGGTTCAGCTGGTTGGACTGACTGCTGTCTGATTCGACAAAACTTACAGTTCTGCTAAGGAGATGATTCCAGCGATAATGCCTGCAGTCTTTAGATAGCTCTGTGATCAACCCCCTGGAAAGTGCATCTCAGTGTAGTATGTTCCCTCTAACATCAGCGTATTCAAGATAAAGTGGCTGCCTCAATTGATTTAAAACCCGTTGAATAGGTGGAAGCCATATCTGTTTAACTGTAGACAAAAAGAAGCATGCTCCTAATGCTGTAGGCAGGTGGAAGAGTGCTAGAAACCAACAGCATGGAAGGCTGGTGATGAGAAATTGCTGGTTATGCTGTGCTTTGGACATCAGTGTGAAGAATAGCAGAGAGGAATGCGCACTGCGCTTTGGGCATGTATTACAGGCAGATAGAGGAGATCTTGGGCCAAAAGAAACATCTGTCTAGACTGTTCAGATTTGAGTAAATCCATTATGTGAATGCAGGTATAGGTAAGTAGAAGAATAATAAAAGTATTGCTCCACTCTGGTCTACATGATGTAAGTGATGAGAGGCTCTCAAGTTTTGACTATGGAAGAAACAAATATATTTATAGGGGTTTTCTGGTTTATTTTTTCAGGAGGTAATTTTTCAGAAAATACCACACTTCACTGTGAACATATTTGTAAAAATAGCTTCTCAGGAAATAGACAAGTATTTAAAGACACAAACCTTATACTAGATTTTCTACTGTTCACAGGCATCAATTTATGCAAATGGCCTTGTGCCAAATTTATGCAAAATTCTTCTTGTGGCCCTTGTCATATTACTACACATTTCTATCTTGCTCACTTCATAGCTATGTAAGAACACTTAACAATCTTACAACATAAGTAGTGTTTTCAGTATTTTGAACAGCACTATACAACTCTGCCTTTCTTATTCAAATAATTAATCATATGGAACAAGTTGCACATATCACTACCATACAAAATGTTATCCCTTCACCATGTCTATTGAAAATATAAGTTTGTGGATGGCTTTTTAGATTTGACTTTTAGGTTATTAAGAGGAGTGGGTGGCTAAACCATGTGTGTGCACATAGACACTAAACACTGTATTGTTTCTCTTGTATTCCCACTTGTTGGTTTGAAACCCCTAACTACTTTATACAGCAGAACAAGTTGTTTCAGCTTTCTATTGTTTTATTCCTTAGCAAGCAGACTGAAGCATGCTAGTTCCATGAATTCACATCAACAGAAATATCACATGGACTTTTGTGTTCTTGTGTCTGTTTACTCTGAGCTTCTAGAGCAATGTGCTATGCAGTCTTGTACTTCCAGCTACGTTCAAGGCCCAGTGGAGAAAGATTTTCATCACACATAATTAAATGTTCCTACTCCGGAGTAAAAAAGTTAAGAGTTATCAACACAGCTGCACCCTGTAGCTTGTTGAAACAGAAACCACAGCACTATTGTTTCAGTAAGCATCTGGTCAAATAAATTACGTGTATGTCTTCCATGAGAAACTACTAATAGTTTAGATCAGTTTAGCAGGCAGATGAGAGGAGTTTTTAGTAGACTCAGCTGTCATTTCAACAGTTTATTTTGAGGAAGTAGGTAGTTGAAGATGCAGTTTCTGTGTGCCTTTTTAACTGAGGCTGTAATTCTATTGAATAAACTTTTGCCTATGCTTTTATTGCTATGAGAAATGATAAAATGTATGAACTGGTAGCATCAGAAGGCAGCACTGAATTATGCTGTGTATTAGAAAGAGAACCTTATGGCAATTTTGTGTGTATTTGGTAGGTGGGACAAAATACCATTAGGCTAACTCTTGCTTTCTTTTCTGCTGGTACAGGAGATCCATCGTCGATTCGAAAATGCTCCTGACACAGCCAAAACAAAGGCTCTGCAAACTGTTATTGAGATGAAGGTAAATGATTGCATATAGGCAGCAGTAGAGTTTGTTCTCTGGAAAATGGGTTTTCATATGAAAGGTGACTCTACCAAATAACATATTTCTGTCAGTCTTCTAAGTTAAAATAAGTATATTTATTTTTTACAATTTCTTTTTTTAAACTTTTTTATTATTGATCAGTGAAGAGGCAGAGCTGCTTCATGAGACAATAGAAACCTGCCTTCTGTCTACAGATCTGCCTACAGATTTCTTTCAGTTAACCAAAAGTCCATTGTATTACAAGGATGGGAATGATGAATTAGTAGGCTTTAGTGATGATGTGGGTTATTTTCTTTTTATGGTATCAACATTTGAAACGTTGATTTGCATTCTGTGTGTTGACAAAGTTAGCAATTTGCAAACTCAAAACCCGCTTTAAGAATGGGTCATATAGCTAGAAAGATGTCTGTATGTCATCATAAACCTAACTTTTCTAGACGTGATTGAATTCTTAAACCATTAACTCAAGTATCTAATGGAACAATGGCAATTTGCCAAGAGCTCAGGAGCCACAAGTGGAGTGTGTGGTTTACACAGCTTTATGCAATCATATTTCGTATTGTGTAGTCCATAAAGTACATCAGACAGGCCTTGGACAAATACAGTTAAAAAATTCGAAACTGTCTTCGCAAATTATTCTCTTCCAGTTTTGTATCATCTCTTTCTCTCTCCTTCTTTATCTGTGCCTTTTTCTTTTATTTTCCTTCTTTTTTTCCCTTCCAGCTCTTCCTATTCCATCTCAATGTTTTCCATAGTCATTGCCCATCTTTCTACTCTGGAGCCTTTCATTTACCATCTTCCTTTTATTAATCATCTTTGTGGTCCATAGTAAAGTAAACTAATCAACCATCTAGTAACAGTAAGCCATCTTTACTATCAAAAGAGAAAACACTGGTATTTCTGGGAAATGATGTGAGCACTGAAAGGAAATCCTGTTGTAAATTACAACATATCACTTCACCTTATTGCCTCTCTATTTGTTGCAAAAGTCCGCTTTACTGGTCTTAACTTAAGCATCAAAAATTAAACAGGAGATCTGACTAGATCTTCATAATGGTCCTTTAGAAAAGTCTTATCTCATGAATGAAAACCTATATGTGAAAATCCTTCATGCTTTTTTTCAGCTGTGCTTTGATTATCAGACACAAAAAAAATTATGAATTATTGGTCTATGAAAGAATGGAGGATAGTTTCAAATCCTACCTGTATTTCAGGAGAGATTAAATATTTTGGAGAAATTTAATAAAAAAAATAGACTGCTTTAAGAGATTACCATTCATAATTACATATCCATGTATGTATGCATGAAGCTCTTGTGTGCTGTATGAATTTGTTCTTGCTGTTCCTAACATTTAAGACTTCTAAAGAAACAGAAAACCAAGTAGATTGAAAACCTCTGATCGTCCTGTAAAACTATGAGGATAATGGTACATTGACTTGTTTATTTTTCCAGATGGATATTTTTTTAACCATGGAAATTTTTTATATGTTGTATATATGAGACAGAATACTTGAAGGGTCCTCTACTGCTTTATCCACTCAAAACTAGATTTTCCGGTCAAAACTAGATTGTTGCATCTTTTCCTTGCTTATGGTGCTTTTTATGTTCTCCATTTGTGACCCCACTTAAATTACTAGTAGCACAAACCCATTTCTTTGCCATTCTTGCAGTCACATTTTGCTGTTCAATTGAATTCCTCTGTTTTATGCTGTCTTTGCATTACAAAGCAACCTTTTCTCATGTTCCTTTATTTATTCATCATATACCGTGTCCCTGCCCCTAGCCATGTTTTCTTTAAGTACTAAACTCTTGCTTTCCTTGAAAGGTATAAAAAATTTAAAAATGAGTACTTGAGCCCTCAGCCAGATGGTATGTAAAGAGGTGTAGACTGATTTCTGTAGGAAGTTCAGGAGTAAATTTCAAGGGCAGCTACCTGTCCAACAAATTACTTCCTTTTACTGCAGTGGTATGTTAACAAATCATCTAACTGTGTATCTTTATCTGTCTCTTCTGATCGTTTTCAGGATTCAAAAATTTCTTCCATGGAGCGTGGCCTCCGGGATTTGGAAGAGGAGATTCAGATGTTGAAGTCAAATGGAGCTCTGAGCACAGAGGAACGTGAAGAGGAAATGAAGCAAATGGAAGTGTACCGTAGTCATTCCAAATTCATGAAAAATAAGGTATTGAGAAAACAAATGACAGTAGTAAGACAAACTGAGCTTAATGAACAAATGAGGGAAATTTTCATACTTCAGTAAAGAGTTACAGTTTGGATTCCCATTCAGACTCTGGGAAACAGAATTTATTTGTATTCTTCCATGAAGCCACTAAAATAACTTAAAAATATTTAAGAGAATTTTAAATTCAAATTTGAAAATACTATAATGGTGGTTCAGTAAGGTCAATGGCCTAAATTCTTCTTTTACTGTCACACCTGACTTCCTTTTATATCAGAAGGATTTTGTGTTTATTTTTAGACCATTGCTAATTCATTATAGTTCTAGGTTTTATTTGGTCTAGAGTATTTTCAGATGTAGTCTATTGAAAAAAGAGTGTTTCTTTTTGCAACTGTTGTACTAAAACTAGTAGGTGTTTTTATTATGTAAAGGCTGAAAAGTGCTGCCTGAACTGTTTCTGTAATGGCTTTCTATTACACTCTCCATTAGCAGAGTCAGAATAAGAGTAGATTCTACAACAGTGGTGGTGCCATCATTAATTTATGCTGTTGGAAATAAAAGACAAATATAGCAGTGAGACATATTGATCCTCAGGTATAAAGATGGACACTGGCTACTGAATTGTCTGTAGCCAAAAGTCAGTTCATTCCTTGTTTCTCCCAAAGAAGTGTTTCTCAGTCTTTTAGTGAGCCCTAACATATTCTAATGAAGATTCAGGCCACCTTGTACAGTAAATTTAAGTATATAGTGAGCAGTCCTGCTTTTCTTAGGTAGCTTTTGTGTACTCCCTGAAAGCAGTGTACAAATCCCTGGAACAGAGATTGAAAACTACTCTACTATGTCCTGAACAATTGTAACCTACTGCGTTTATCCTGCTTGAAATTATTTGTCGAAAAAAGAAAGGTGGAGAAAGTTTCTTGGAGAACTGTTACTTGCCCTGAAGTAGAAACATGTAGTAAGTATGTTTCTCCCACTTCCCTCATGCCAGCTCACTGATTTATCTCAAGATAAACACATCTGTTCCTTCATACTTTTGCCTTTTATCCCACTGAGTTGCTTCTAGAATTGAAGGATATCCCCTTCAAATTAGGAATGGAGAGATGGTTTTTGCACCTCTTCCTTTCATCCCTTCTTTCTTCTTTCCTTCTTCCCTAGTTACCAATTCTCCAATTTCCCCTTCCCCTCTCCTTCTGTGGGCCTCTAGATCTGTTCAGCTACTCAGTTCTGGCACCTCTTCTGACTATTGTCTGCTCATTTATTTTTCTGCAGAAAATTTGCTCCATTTTGATAACTCACCTGTGACTCATAGCCAGCTCCAATCTTGATATTTTGCTCTCATACCTTGTTTTGTAATTGCACAACATTTATTTTTTTCAGTATTGTATTGTATAGTCATCTGTGGCTGTATGTTGATAATTAACTTTATTTCTGTTAAACTGAAAAATGTCCCTTTTCCTGTCCTAATTTCCATGTGAATTCCAGTTTCAAAACCATTGGGTGAAATGCCTCATACTTGACATATATAAACATAACCATAACTATACATCTTTGTTTCATAATCAAATTCTTGTCTGGCAGCCTATATGAAAATACAGAGACATTAAATTTTTGAGAAGACTAAACGAAGAATGGAAGAGAAAATGAGTGACCAGTGTTGATCCTTCTGTTCAGTTCTTTGTCACTTTTAGTTACTTGGATTGAAGTGGGCTAACTAGAAGCTGACAAATGATAAATATTTAAAAGCATAACAATGTCGTGACAGGTAGAACAACTGAAGGAAGAGCTAAGTGCCAAAGAGGCTCAAGGGGAGGACCTGAAAAAGAGAGTGGCTGGTCTCCAGGCCGAGGTCTCTGCAGTAAGATTTATCTTTTGTGTGCAGTGGCCATTCACTGGGGCTTGCTAGCACTCTGGCTTTTGGGGTAGCTCTTCTTCTCTTACCTTCTTTACAACTTGATGTAACAGAACTAACAGCCTGCTCAGCCTTGTAGCTGCCTTCTGTTCACATGGTTTTGGTGTCCATAACATCATTCTTCAACTGAACATCTCTATTTGTTTTGTTACTGTTTTTTAATGGTATGAGCTGTTTTAGCCGTAGCTTATTCTTCTCTATTGAAGCAGATTTTCAAAAGTATTCAGCACCCATTTTGGGGCCAGACTTTCAAAGAGATTTGCTTTCCCTAGTAAAACAAAAATAATTTGAAAACATGTGCTGAACCCTCTTAACATTGCTTCACAAAAATAACAAAAGCTGGATGCTGAATGCTTTTTAAAAATGATTGTTTAATTTTAGCAGCATGAATTTAGGTTATTCCTTTGCTGTGAAATTAGTGCATTTGCTGAATGATCGTAGTGTCTCACCAAGAATAGAGATGTGAGCACTTAATTCTTTCTCTTGCAACTTGGAATGGTATGAGCTGCATTCTTCCTAAAGAGCTTTAGTGCATTGGCAGTGTGGGCTTACAGCTCTAAAATGGGGATTTCTAGAGAAAATGATCTTAGGGTACTAATTCAGAATTTTAATGTAGTGAAATGTGATTGTATTTAGATGAGAGCATTTTACCAAAACACAAGTATTTAGGGTAAACATCCCTTCTGAGATGACTCCAAAAAGAATGTCTTTTCAAAGAAAGACCGAACAGGTTTGAGAAAGTTTTACTATAATTTAGGCTGCCTACTAGCTGAAAAAGCTTGTGTCATCTGAAATTTTTAAGGAGGCTTTTTTGTTTAGATACTTCAGAAAACATAACTGGCAGTAAATAGTTCATCTCTTCCCAGGTATTCTGCTGTGCCTAGCAGTATTGTGCATCTGGTTGTATTGGCTGACAGCAGAAATAGTGCTGCTAACATCAGTACTTTTGTATCTAATTTAAATAGGCACTGAAATCATTCTGTGGACATATTTTCTTTTAGTAAAAGTATGAAAAAAACAACTTAGGATGTTTGAATTAAGTGAACAATATTGAATAGTTCTATAAATCAAATTCTTATACTCCTTCCCATTATTCCATTTAAAAAAATTAGTTTGGTTGAGGTTTTTTGAGATACATGTCCTCCTTCCTCTCCCCTTCTTCCTTATGTCCTCATGTGCACTGTTTCACACTGGAACACAGAAGTCCTTGATGACATCTTTTGATGCTATTTTAATACTCTTCAGTAAAGAGTTTTCTTTCTTTAATGGCCCATTATTGAAACAGTGTTGTCAAGGCAAAACCACATTTACCCAAGCTTTTCCACTCAGTTATTTCTACTAGTATATGCATTTGTTCTAATTAAAAATAAAAATAAACAAATTATAAATTGTAGCTTATATCAGTTTTGTTCTTGACACATTCCCAAAAATGGACAATGACCTGGACTTGTTTTTTAGTTTGTGACGTCCTTTAATTTCTGTTTTGAAGCACTGGACAACATACTTTTGGGATTGAAGGATTTTTTTTTTAATGTTACAAACAAAATTGTTCCGTTAAAAAAGGGAAAATTGTTTAGGTTTTAGAGGTATGTCCACCTCTGCTATATAATACATAAAAGTAAAATATTGGTATTTTATTCTGAGAGATTTATTGGAGGCAAACCGGGAAGTTGGTTGTAAACTTGGACATAAGTTTACATCTAAGACTTCTCTGTCCTCTTTAATTAAATATATTTTTTTCCTCCAGATTGACATCAAAATTGTCCTGGGTGATGACTGCACTTAGAATGAGATTTCATGTCATTTCAGTGCTTTGCTTTTAACATTTGTTACTGTTTGTCTTTTAAAATGATTATCCAACCTACATTTGTTAAAATAAATTGGCATTTCCATACTGATTGAATTCACTAAATTAAATCTAGGAAATTGCTCTCAAGAAAGTGCAATTCCACAAACAGTTTTCATGTTTTTTTGATGTATATTTGCATTTGCTTTAAGAAGCTTCCATAAATTAAAAGGTATTTCTTAGAAGATTGAAATGCTGGTTTTGTAAATAGTGGGAAAAGTAGAGGCATCTTTACATACTCTGTAAACACGATGCTGGATTGATAGATGGATGGAAACTCACCGGTTTGACATTTCAAAGCAATCATCATCCTTCTGAGAGAGAACTGTAGGTATCTCATCTTTTATTGCGGGATAAGGGTGCTTTCTCATTACAGTTCTGCTTCATCTTCATTAAAAATTTATCCCTGCTAAGTAACTGGTTTTGGTCAGTCCTTTGAAAGATGACTAAGAACAGACCGACTGTTAAAAAGAACCTCTCTTGAGAAACTGATGCTATAGCTCCCCCCTCTTTTTCCTTGTACCTTTTGCTCATGACACAAATTTTTGCTGGCCTTCCATTCAAGATAACTGAAGGCTTCACAGTTCTGTGGGATAAGTTTAGAGTATCATACTGTTTGTTGGTAGTGAATTTATAGTTATTTTTGTAAGGAAAGTATAAATTATTTTTTCCTTTGCCCATCTTTTCTTTCTTTTTCAGATTGGTCAGGTGAAACAGGAGCTGTCGCGCAAAGACACTGAGTTGCTGGCCTTGCAGACAAAGCTGGAGACCCTCACAAATCAGTTCTCTGATAGCAAGCAGCATATTGAAGTTCTGAAAGAGTCTCTTACAGCTAAAGAGCAAAGAGCTGCCATCCTGCAGACAGAGGTGAAATGGGCAATTCTGTACTTACTGACTTTTCATAGAGAAAGAGACAAAAAGCACTATTTCTTTTCTCCTTGCTTAGGTTATACAATACCATAGCCATTCAGTACTGCTTGTTCTGAGCATGTTGTGTCTTTGATTATATGTTTGATTCTCTAGGCCAGCGGATTGATCGTAAAGACAAATGTATAAGTGAACACATATTCCTGTGGATGAATACACACTTCTACGACATGCTCCACTAACATGCAGTCACTAATATTATTTTGCCTTGGCACAGCTAAATTGGAAGTTGCAGTGCTTGAGCTGGGGGGATTTATTTTCAATGATCTTGTAGCTAAAAGAGAGCAGAGAAAGGAAGAGTGTCCCAGTAGTATACAACTCACTGAGCCTTCACTGCTACTGCCAGCATGTATGGGAAATCTTGCATGTAAGCCTGTACTTACACCTGAAATATGGGCTTTCATGTTTTATGATGCATATTCCAAGATAAAGGAAAAATATTTTCAAAACTGTGTTTTGATAACAAATGCTTAATAAATTCCCGTATTATGTAAGTCACAAGTGTATATCTGAACATCAAATGGATAATGACTATAGCATAAACTTATTGCTTTCAGACATTCTTGAAGAACAAATATGAAATGTTGTGTGAAGGCAGCATTTCAATCCCCTGACTTGAAAAACTGTAGTGTTAGTAGAAGTCCAAAAGATGGCGGTCACGCATCAAAAAATATTTGTGTTGTTACAGCTAAAACAGTAAAAAGCCAAAGGAGCTGTGAAACAGGCT
The DNA here is from genome assembly GCF_031877795.1 of Strix aluco. Classification (NCBI taxonomy): domain Eukaryota; kingdom Metazoa; phylum Chordata; class Aves; order Strigiformes; family Strigidae; genus Strix; species Strix aluco. The sequence continues at coordinate 16,617,078 of NC_133935.1, read as the reverse complement.
TGCAGAAAATTTGTGGGTAAAACTGGTAGAAAGATTCCACATCCATAAGAGTGTTAAGAGAATTTATTTGAACTTTTTACCCTCGTGTAGCTTTCCTTTAGCCATGTTCAGTGAACCTATGGGTGCATATGGCCTTGTCCACATGCAGAAATCAAGTTACATAGTAAATATCTTTTGACGTTCTGAGATGGCTTTTCTGATTATTCTCAGATTTACGTAGAAGTTGAAATTGCTTTAGTCAGTATAACTGTGAAAGTGTGCTAGTTTACAATCATAAACGTCTCGTTAAATTTGTTCATTCTTTTTTGCTAGTTAGAAACGTACCCTAGATTCATACCTGTTTATTTTAAAAAATAGTTACATTTCAGAATATCATTGGAAGTAGGTATTAAGTAAATAAACATTTTAAAATGTAAATTGCAGGTTTTGATCCATTAAAGTAATTGAAAAGAATATAGATATATGAAATTACTATGCAGTATTGTGGCAAACTTACAAAGCTAGAAACATGTTTCTCTGCTTACTTTTAAATAATAAAAAGCGATACTTTTCTGCCTATGAGAGATGGGGGTCTTGAAAAAATGTGCTTTATTAACAAGTTAAGAGACTTCAGTAGATGGTCATAATTCCATCTGTTATGGTAGGTAAACATATTTCTTCAAATAAATTGTACAGAATTTAAACAAAATATTTAAAAACAAAAAGACCTGGTTATATTCCATTGATAGATACTCTTGATAGTTATTCAGAATGTTTTGATTTTATTTTAGCTGAAGGCCAAAGTAGTTTTTTAATACAGAAAATTATTCTACTCTCTTAACTTGTAATATTACTGAATAATCATTGAGAATATTTGTCCTCCACTGGGTTCTTCCAAATGGGATTCTCATATAGCACCACAATACAAAACCAAATTGGATTCTTCCTCCGAAATATGCAATCTCTTTTTTTTTTTACTAATAAAAAGTGGCTGAAAGGTGGAGGGGGGGGGGGAAGAGAGATATTTTCTGCTTACTGCTTTTAGGTTATTCGCATAGTTTGCTTCCAGATATCATAAGTGAAATGTAACATCTACAGTAACAGTGAAAGATGATTTTCCATCTCTCTTTCAGTAAGGAGTTGCTGTGGAGCTAAAACATTAGAATGTTTTAGAATGATGTTTTTATGATAGATTTAATGGATTCAATACAGTCTAGCATATTCTCCACAGTAAAATGTAGCAATCTGGTATGGATTTTAACACATACAAAATGTTGTTGATTATCAGGCTATTCCATTGTATCAGAATAGATATTTAGAATGATCCATTTATGTTCCTGAGAATCTATGTAATTCCAAGAAGATATTTATACTTTTTGAAAAATAATAACATCTTTTTCATCCTTGCTGATGTTCTTTACAGAAAGCTCAACAATTAAATCATCATGCACAATCACCTTTCTTCTGTCTTCACAAGTGATCTTTTCAAGTATAAGATTGAAACACGTTGATAAAATACAGCATTGGGATGTTTGTTGTTTCATCCTGTGATGTATTTGGGGTTTTTTTAAGGAAAAGGTATCTTTCTATACAAGAATTTTCACTGGGAATAGGGTAGGAGTGTGAGATCCTGCCTGGCTTCACTTGTTGACAGTACTGGTCAATGTTAAAACATAACTAGCTTCTCTCAAGATACCTAGAGAGAGTTATGAGGAGGAAGAAGTGCATTTTCTGTCATATATTCGCAGACATCTTCACCAGGGATTGGTATTTTAAAGTCATATTTAAACAAATGTTTTGAGAGAAAAGAGCATACCTTCATAATCCTCTGCCTTTTAGTCATCTGTTCAAGAAAACTGCAGGTATGTAGGGAAAAGCTGTTGGTATAATATCTGAAAAGTGGATTTGCCACCTGCCACCCTAGAACTACAAGGAACAGTGAGCTGGTTTTGGGGTGTTTATCTTGAGGGCTATTGGGTGGAGAGGATATTGTGGTTAACTTTTCAATTCATGGAGGAACCTTTAAAAATATCTCTAAAAATGTACAATCTCTTTGTAAACAAAACAAAAAATAAATCAATATTTATTTTGGAGTTAAGACTTCTTCTGTAGAAAGTTTGTGTTTTGTCCAGTGAGCCCTTTAGCTTAGGTCAATGCCAGAAGGTATGTGGCTTCAGTGGGAGGATAAATTAATCAGTGAGAACATTCCCCTTTATTTTTGTATACTGCCCAAGCTGGCATGGTTCTGTAATTGGTCTGTTCCATATGGTAAATTCAGATTAATATTCAGTAGAAAAATGAATCCAGTCCTCTGGAAGTATTTTATTTGCTGTGAATGTCTCAGTAGAACATAAAATTCTCCAAGGGTCTTTCTTTATTGGGGCTTATACTGGCATTTTGAAACTATAATAGACTCTCCCAAATCAGAGGCAGTTCAGGAGTGGATCATGTTTAGTGAGGAATGTGCAAATGGGAGCTGGGTGTCTCTAACAAGGCTTGTTAGCACCAGCTACATGAAGACCTATGCTGACACCTACAGACATTAAGCTCAGCTCACAGAACTGAGTTCATCGTGTTTAGGTATTTAATACCTTGTGCTAGAGACTGCGGAAGAACAGTTGATCTGATTTCTGACCTGAGCAGGCCCTGGAAGCAGTACATCTGTCCTGCATTGAGTTTATAACCCTAGCAAGAACCAGACAGGCTCTGCACAAAGCCAGGTGTCTGCACCTCTGCTCCATGGCATGGTCATGTAATCTGACTAAGTTGTGCAGATAACTGAGGGCTGTATGTTCATAAAGAATTCACTCTTAATTCTTCTACAGACTGTATTGGATAGTGCTGCAATTTGTATAAGAATGTGAAGAGTCAACTCTAACATAATTAGTAAAAGATCAGTGTCAAAAATAGAGAATTAAGTCTTCTGAACTACCACTGCATTCAAAATCAGTCAGTAAACATAGCTTTTAAGTCTTAAATACAGACTATGCTATCAGGAAAACAGCTTAACTCTTTTTTTTTTTGTGTTTATATGGTATGTTTGCAACATAGTAATAGAATGTTGTAAAACTCATCCTTTTTAAATTGTGCTCATTTCAGGTATTTGGAGCCTTCACATAGCAACATATACAGTAGGATAAAAGCAACTTTCACCTTACATACCAAATTAATTTTATGTGTTTCTCTGTACATTTCTCAATTATCTTTGAATTCTGAGTGTCGACGTAGATAGAATTACTTCAACATCTACTTTAAAAAGGAGCCAGCTCTTGTTAGAAACCACAGCAAGCTCTAAACACATATTTCAGGATTGTTATTCTGTCTGTTCCTTTTGCTGCCATTAATGTAGTCATACCAACAGAGAATACAAATTCTGAGTTTTGCTGTTACAGAGAAATCAGGGCTTGGATATAACACCTTCTGATATAACTGAATGGAGTATGACTTGGTTCACTGATCTAAATCAATAGTTCAGCCATGGTTTGAACAGGTGGCAGGTAGATGGGAAGAATCAGTCTCAGGAAAAGAGTAGAGCACTATTTTTTCTAGGCATCACTGACATCTTCCTAAACCCAGTGTCATAATACCCTGATTGCTACTGTACAGTGGAGATGACAATAAAAATAAGAAAAAATGTGTACAGCCTAAATCCTATTGACTCAAGCTCCTGAGTCAGTTCTGAAACTTGCTGTGGACTTCTGAAAATTTTAGTGATTTCTCTAAGCTGTAAGCTAGGAATATTCTGAAAGCTAAGACTGCAATTACAGAATCCAAGATTTTAAGAAAGCTTAAGAATAAATTGAAATATTGTGTCATTTATTGTATTTATTCTGGTAGTCATTGGAGCTACTAATGTACTAGTTTTTCTTAGAAATTTGGAATTCTACATGCTTAATGTGTGGCTATACATATTAGGAACAGAGTCATACAGTATTATTTACTGCTACTGGAAAATTCTGTGAAGACAGATCAGTGGTTCCCCACATGTTTTCCATACATTGTTCTTACAGGGAAGAAATTTAAGTCTTATGTATGGTACTCAGCTGAAGAGAGGTACCTGTTGTACCTGTACCTAGGAAGGCTATTGTGTTGAAGGTGGCAACAAATGTGCTTGTTTCGCTAAAGCTTCATGAGAAATCGGATGGTATGTGCAGGTCAAGTTAGCAAGCCCATTGTTATGTGAAGGACTACTAGTTACCTGAGCTGTACTGTAAGATTTTACTTGCCATGCATAATTAGAGACATAGCAGTCTATTACTGTGAAAGCAGTTAGGTTAACCCAGGGTTAAGACAACACTATCCAAGATGCAGAAGTCAGGAGAAAGGGGTGTCAGCACCTCAGTAGCTGTTTGCCTAGTCTTTCCATGTGCAGAGAAAATCTTAAGCTGACTTTGTTGAAGTTGGCATCACCTGACTCACACAGACCTCAATTCTTGTCACTGTGGGAGGATGCCATACATAAACTGAGCTGACATGAATAAACAAGTGCAGTGTTCTGCCAGGAATAGTGCTAAGGTGATGATTGTGTGTCCTGCCAGCCTTTGAAAATATTCTTGAAAGTGTTTTCTGTGGTTTCCTAGGCAGGGACCTCACACAAATAAAACCAGGAATGCAATTTACCCCAAACCGTAAGCTAATATAGAGTTCAAAGAGAATAATCAATCAGAAAATAGAAAGCATTCTGTGAATAAATTTCTGTTTGCAGATGTTCTCTTTTCACTTAATACTGTGCTGTAGGCATCTGGACTCTCTCAAATATTTTGCAACACAACTGTTGAGAGTATGTGGATTTTCTTGTGAGGAAGATTTTCAGTTTCCCTTCAAGAATTAATAAAAGTGACTCTTAGCTTTAATATTAGAGATATCCAGAGAAGAACATACCTAATCAATCTATAAAATTGCGTGTTTTTAAAAAGAAGACAAAGCCTGATCCACCTGCTAAACTTTTCATTACAAACACTAGCAGTCCTATAAATCATATTTGGGTAGTACCTGGTACTCTAATATCACTGTAGAATATACTCCATGCCCCACTTGCTGGGTGAGAGGTCAGGAATGTGATTTTAATAACATATGTGTAAGTGAGAAGGCTCCAGACATAGAGGTGGCAGTGGGATTGCAGTGCTGATGGGGAGACCAGGGCAGTTCTTTTCTCCACTGGCAAGTGCTTATTGCTCTGTGTAAAAGGAATCAGACAAAACAGCAAAGGATTTTGTTGGCGTAACATACTGTAAATGTAGAGCCTTAGAGGCAAATTTTCCATTAGCAAATCAAAATAAAGTGGAATTAGAATAACACATTAAAATTAAATATTGCTCAAAATACTGTAAGCATAGTGACTAATTTCTTACCCTAGCTGGAGTTGTCCAAGTCGTCTTTTTACTTCATGTCTCTGCTAGCCTATGCTGTGCAGAAGGACCAAGAAATTCATTGATCACCCTGTTTACTCTGTGCGACTGATGTCCTGTAATGGATTCAGCTGACAGGAACCAAATCTGATACTGTCAAATAAGATTAGCAGCCAAGCTGGCAGATTCGAACTCTGTCTGAATGCTGAGTGGATAGGGGTCAGTGGGTTTCTTTTGGTATCTTGAGCAGGTTGGTGGTGTTGGATTTCGTGTTCCACAGTGGTCTTTGAGATTAGTCTGTGCTCTGTGGTGACCTTATTCTTCTCATCAAATTTATATTCAGATAGCTCTGATTCCTTCTCCCATTTCTTTTGTCTTGTGAGCTCTGTGTTTCATTTGTATAAGAGAAATGCAGAAGGAAAAGCAAAAGCTTCTCAACATGAAGTTTTGAAGTTTGAGGATACCATAGAATTCCCAGAATGTATTTCTAAATTTATTGAGTCAATGCGATCTCTAAGTATGTTTGTGTCCAAATTTCAGCCACAATATCCTGTGCTGTGTCATTTGTCCCATTTTATCTTTAATGTAAAACTTCATCCTGCTGAAAACACATTACGTTTAAACTATTATGTTGCTATTTAAGTCAAAATATTTTTAGCCATCCTAAGGTAACCCTCTTTCCATGTTTTGATCTGCAGTGGCCACAAAGACCTCTGCTTTCATTACCTCAGGCTCAGCTAATATTCTGATTAAAGCTTAGAATATAAAGTGACTGTTTGTTACTAAGAGTCAGTGTTTAAATCTCTGAACATTAGTAGTGTTTCAAGTAAAGGGATCAGTTTTCCTACATATGAGAGAACTTCTCAACAACACATTGTGTTGGCTTCTACTTTGAGGAAAAAAATTCCAGACTTGTATCTTACTGGACTGAGTTATGTCAGAAGTGTAATTTAAGTTTTTCCAAGAAGGAGCATTAGTCTCATATAATTTGGGAATAAAACATTTGATTATCTTTAGTTTAGTCTTCTATCACTTGTGATAACTGTTTTAGCACAAGCTTATATATGTTGAACTGCTAAAGTAAGGGATGTTATTTTCTGAATCTGTTTGTAATTTGACAACACATACTCCCTTATGGAAGTGTAGTTTAACTCTTGTAAAATTTCTCTCCTTCAGTGCTAAGCAAACACTGTTTCTGCATGTCTGAATCTAGGTGGATGCTTTACGGTTACGTCTGGAAGAGAAGGAGACTATGCTAAATAAGAAGACAAAGCAGATTCAGGAGATGGCAGAGGAGAAGGGGACTCAAGCAGGAGAGATCCATGACCTCAAGGACATGTTAGAGGTGAAGGAACGCAAAGTTAATGTTCTTCAGAAGAAGGTACGGTCAGATACACATCTCTGATGCGTCTCAATTTTCAAGTCTGTCAAAGAGTCTGAACTAGAATTTACATTTTGGAGATTAATGATTGAATCCATTCATGTAATGGGAAGATGGTGAATGATGAATTTTAGTTTGAAGTTTTGAAGAAAAAACCAAAGAATTCAAAGCAGAGGTTGTTGCCTTTCACTGGTTGCATGTGCTGCTTCTGCATCCCTTTCCCTATTAATAATGACTGAAGTATTTGTAGGAGGGCACATCATCTGAAAAATCAATCCTTTCACACCCACCACCTTAACAAAGCCACACTGATTTGAAGCATAGGGCACTGGGTGACTATGACTTCAGTATGTGACTAGATGAATGAGGGCTTGTATCGGTAGAAGCAATTAGGAAGATTGCTCTGTAACTTACCAAGAAAAGTCCAGGAAGACCTTTGTATAACTTTCATTAGAAATGCTGTTTTATCATACTTAATATTTCTTTGGAACTGCTAGAATAGGATAATCAGGGTTCAGACTATCCGGCCTATCTTTCTGGATAAGAAAATGTAGCTCTTATCAGTGAAATGGGGGAGGCCTGGATAAGAAAAAGTAGACCCTGTCAGACAAATTAGAGAGGTTTCCCAAAGGGCATTGAGTCCTAGGGCAATGAATGTCCTTATAGATGATAGTTTGTGAATTGCACACAATATATCTCAAATTGCTGCTGGTAAAAAGAGGGAAATGCATGTATCACAACAAATTTTAATTTACATAATGTTTTTTCCTCTCTATCTTTAGAGAAGCTTCTCTTGGAGCTTGTATTCAAAGTATTAGGCTGTGAATGTGGTGAATTTGGGGTTTTTTCTAGACCTGTAAGCAGTTCTATGGAATTCCTGTGATTTAATAGTTCAGAATATTGATTAATTTCTGATGCCTTGCCAATGCCTTTTCTTCTAATATACAGCTATGAATCATGAGGGTTTAGGTCATGTTCAGTTCTGCTTACAGCAAACCTCATGCTGGAATGGAAGTTCAGGCATGGAGTTTAGCCATAAATAAGTCATTAATCATTCCAGAGCAGACCCCTAAGTCTTCATGGTCTCATTTTTTGACTGTTCATCTTTTTAGAAACACTTAGAGATTTCTAATTTTTGTGCTGTGCTTTCTTTCTGTTTTCAAAATTGGTCACGTACACTCCAAACATTGATTGAGATCCCAGCTGAATGTTTAACCAAGAAGTGGGGAATCTGACATTTGTGTAAATGTTAAATGTCAGTGAGGTTGGTTTACTTCCATTTACTCTTACACTGTTTTTTCACATTTTCTTATTTGCTTAACTCTTTAGAATGATCTTTCATTGGTTCATTTATAGGCACTGCTAAAGGTTCTCTTTTTACTCATTTTTTATACGTGTTTTCTTGAGACCACTGTAATCCATATTAAGACAGTTTCATCTTGTCTCTTCATGTGGCTAGCCTATTTTTTGAGGTTTGTTTGCTGCTGCTTTCAAGTAAAAGTATCTGTTCTCTTCAGATTGGAAAGTAAGGGCCCAGGCTTTTACATGCAAAGGTTTTGAGGTTTTGTTCTCCTAGATAGCTCAACAGAAGATAACACTACCATAATAAAATGCAATTTGAGTTGTTTTGTAAACTTGTCTCTGAGCTTCTTAAATAAAAAGCCCCATAACTTATATGTAAAAAATACCTATTTCCTGCTGCTAACTAGAATCAAATGCGGAGTTTTGAATTTGCTTCAGCCTTGAAGCTATTGGAACCATTTCCTTTAACATGAACAGTTAAATTGTGAGGTTTTTAAATCCAAGCATTATTTTTTCAGTTTCTATGACTAGCAAACCTAGAATATTTTTATGGAAAGTCCAGCTGACAATACTTTTATCTGAGGTTTGTGGTGGAATATGGAATTTCTTTTTATTTTTTGTATAACCTAAGTTAAATGAGCACAAATTCAGTCCTTTAAAATTTTAGGATTGGTGTCTTTAACTGTTTTTTTTTTAATTGGTTCTCCAGACCTGGAATCTAAGACTAGGTTAGGGATTTTCTATAGATTGGGCTTTGCATTTTCTTGTTCTCTTTAGCATTTTTCCACAGAAAAGCAGACTTTGATGGACTGGATGATCTTCAAGGTCTTTTCCAACCTAGACAATTCTGTGATTCTGTGAAGGACAGTCTGATTTTCTCTATATACTGTGGAAGTCATGACACCTTGCATAAAATGTGTTTCAGGTGCTAGAGAAAATTATAAGTCTCATTTTTGCCTGCTAAATATGTCTGTCCTTTTTTGACTGTACAAATAGCTATTTCTGCCCTCTGCCTGGAACTTGAGAAGCCTGTAGCTCCTCTCATGTAAGTGTTTTTCTCTTAAGGCTTGTGGACTATTTACTTTTTTGAATTTCTAGAGTGCACCCTCTTATTAAGGTGCATAGCCTGTTTTCTGCTTTATCCAGGTGCTGTCTTTTAGACCTTCCAGGACCTTCAGAATTTTATTGCCATTTAATAAAAAAGGTGCAGCCTTTAAACTTTTGCCTCCATGTACAATAGTATTTTTATTCCTTCCTCTGATTATAAACCAGTGTGTTCAGACAGATCAGGTTTTAATCTGTATATTCTAATTGAAGATCTGGATGGTACAGTTTAAAGTATCTTCAGAGGTCATCGATAGTAGTTCGGGTTTTTTTTACTGGCTTAGTTATCTGATATTAAATGCTTGTTTTAAGTCTATCAGCATGATTTAAGTGGTATTTAGGCATTTTAATTGAATACAGTGAAAGACTATGAAAAATGTGTGGTATGAGCAAAGCTTTTCCTCTTGTGTTAAGAAATATTTTTCTATGTATATTGGGAAGCAGCAGCAGCATGTAACTGCTGCTTGCAGTTATGAGGATGTATGGGGTACAAGTGTGGAAGGAATTTAACCAAATTAAGAATTGGATTAGTAGATACTATTCAATGAGTTTTTACCAAGTACTCTTCCCTCAGCATATACTCAGATTTGAGGATATTTTTGAAGTGGATACTCTAATGAACTAAGTTTTGAACACTAATATTTTTTAATGCTAGGTAAAAAGAAAATTTGTAACAAAAGCTAAAATCATAAAGATGTTGAAAAGAATTGATTGAAAAATCATTAACTTGCATAACTTACCCATTTAGGAAAAGATGTTTACTTTCTTTTCCAATTTAGAGGGATCACCTCTACTAGTAATGTAGCGATAACCAAATGATATATGGCTATGCTGGGCATTTGGACTTCTGTTCATTATTTTTTTTTTAATTTTCTATGACTGTTTTAGATGTGTAATCACCTATTCTGATGACACTGACAAGAAACTGTTTGGTGTGGTGCCTAAAACTGTGCTACACTAAATTTCTGTAAGTTCTGTTGTTGAAACAAAAATGATTTAAAATCACCCTTTACTATTGGGTCTCTCTTTGGATTCATGGATGCAGGCCACTGCATAGTTTGTTTTATGAACTATTGATTTCACTCTTGTATTGATTAAAGGTGGTGAACTAGAAAGTATACTTTCTGGTCATTCTAAAATCTAGATGAAAAAAAGTAATGAAAGTTTACTGGCCGATTAGAGATCAAATAAACCTACAGAAGAAGATTATGAGCAACAGAGATCTGAAAAATTAACATGACAATGGGCATCACTACTGATACCCAGTAGGCACCAAAATACATTTTGCAGGTTGCTGAGGAAACCACATGCTTCACATTTTAAATTCTGGAATCTTTCCAGTTCTAAGGTCCTACAGTGATGCTGCTTGGTAGCACCTTTATCTGAGACAATAGAAATAGGGCAAACGCTAGAAATTTGGACTACAGAAATGAGTTTTAGCTTTATGTCTAAAAATTTGATGCAAAAACTTAGTTTTATAGAACTTCAGGAATATTTTTTTTTCTCATTTCTTTGAAAGTAAATCTTGCATAAAATCTCATTTGGAGTTCTTAGAACTCCAGGCAAGGGGACACTGTCAGAAAATAAAATAGGGACCATGCTGGCCAAATTTAAAATCTGAACCTGAAAAACATTAAATTGTGCTTCATTATTCTCTTTGCCACATCTGTCTATCTGTGCTGGTAGACCAGGATGAAAAGGAATAGAAATAAAAAAATCAATACTTTGCAATCAAAACACTTAGAGAAATAGCATTTGGGACAAAAGATAAGTAACAGTTGCCCTGAAAGAAAAAAAAAAAAAAAGGCAGTGAATCAATCACCCCTTGCTTTGGGGGGAGGTCATGTTTTGTCTTGGGGAGGGGAGGTTAACACTCCCTTCATTGTGCAATGCAGCTGCAGGCAAATAAAATGCAAGTTTTAGTGTCTGAACATAGCAGTGTCTTTTGGCAGTTCCCTATGCACTATGTGATAATTGACCTGTGATAAAGTACAGGAAGAACACGGACTTTTTTTTTTTTTTTTTTTTTGTGGCTGTGCTGACTTGTTTAGCTAGTATTTGGTAAGACTCCAAATGTACTTTTCCTGCTCTTTTGGATAAGAAGCATTGCCTTTCTCCAGAGGAAATAAATGCCCTCTGCTTTTCAAAAAACCTAGAAATCAAAATAAATAACTTATGCTATAAAAATAAATATCTTATGCTTAATGATAAGAAATACTGTGTGGAAGGAGAGAGGGACTGCAAATGGAATTTATAACTCAGTTTTTAAAAATCAGTAGTGATCAGAGTTACTACAGCAGCAGTGTTGGTTTAGTAGTCATAACTTTTAAAATTTAGTGTTTGTACTTCAAAGTTTCTTTCCATTCCCTCATCTGTGAAGTAGATTTACCTCCTCAGGCAGCCCTGAAGAGATGAGAGAGCACAGAGAAGGAACTGAATTTTTAAGTGTTTAATTCAGTTTATGGTAGTTTCATCTTCCCTGGTGTGACCTTGAACTTGCCTACCAGATGAATGAATATGTGATTTTCTAAGAATTAATAAAATGCAGGATGGACTTTTAGATATCCCTTTGAGACTCTCTATGATGACATCTAGTGCTTAAAAATCCTGTAGTATTAACACTGTAGGTGATAGCCCATTCAAACCTGCAGTGTGTGTCTGAGTCTCTGGTTGTGCAAACTATACAGAAAAGAACAAAGTACGACTGTCCCAACAAAGATGGTCCACATTCACAAAGTGGGTGAGCATATGCCCTCTTATTTAAGACTGGATATTTTTTTGTCTCGGTACAATACCTGTGGGCATGCTTATTCTCTGCCTTTCATGTACTTGAATCATGAACATTTAAGGAGGAGCACCATACAGTGCTCCAGGATCATATTAATCTGCTCCTCAGCCCAGCTTCTGCAGGGAGGTAGAAGAAAGATACACTGGGCTTTCTGCTCAGCTAGGACTGATGAAATAGCTACTTTACTTCAGGAACTCTGTGGCTTAACAAGCAGTGCAAATACAAGAGTATTTCTGTAAATACCTCTCTCTGTCAGAAAAAGCCCTACTTCTACTCCTTTTACTCCAGATCTCAGGGCATGCCACTGAACTGGTTCCAAACCTGGTTCAGAGATTGCAAACACCACAAAAAAAGACCTAACATCCTCACAGGCTTGTGCCAGCTTCTTTATTAAAACTGACAGATGTGACCTCAAAGATGTGTCCTGGAGGGTCATGGGGGACTTGTCCCTCAGTATCCCTGAAGGATATCAGACCTCTTCTGCTGCTGCTTTTTCATTCAAGCCTTTCTGTTGTAGGCTTGCTGACTACCTCTGAACATAACAACAAAGTTGAAATTTGTGGCTTTTAGAAATTTCCAGAAGCTATTCTGTCTAATTTGTTACCCTGTGTCAGCAAGATGCTAGAGTTCCTTCTCTTTACAGGAATATCCTCTCAGAACTGCTTTACCATGTGGGGTGGAATTTTTAGATAAAGGTATTATCTTCAGTTAGAGTAATAATAGGAAAAATTAGATAAGCTTTTAATCCTTCATGTCTATCAAAATACCACTAGATAAAATCTTGTGGTCACAATGCAAGTACCAAAGAAGACTGGAGAGGCTTCATTATGTGATTTCAAATTCAGCACAATTATCTTGTGAGATTTTTTCATTTCTGCCATTCAGGGAGGAGATTAGTTGTTTAATTTCCACATGGGAAAGGAGGACACAACACAGGATTTATTTTCATACTACAGTGAGGCATGACCACTTTGAAAATAGGATCCTTACCGTTCCGTTTTGACTTTCCACTTCCTGCAAATTCATTGAGACTTTTTAGAGCCATCGCAGTCCAGCTCACAGTGTGTGGTCTTTTTCTTCTATGCATATACAGCTAATAAGACATTATTAGGGCAGGGGAATACCTCAGTTTCTTCATACCCTTTTTCAGCTGTTTGCTAATTTAGTTTTAAAGGTGACTGATAAACATAGAGTTTATTACAGCAACTTCAGGTTCAGTGTCCACAAGATCCCTTCCCTTTCAGGAGAGGCTTTAGCTTGTGAGATTTGATCTTTTTTTGATTCTTTGAGCCATATAATAACATACATTTTTCTGATTTGGAATATGGGTCCTAAAAAGTCCACAAGCTTAGCTTCAGACAGTATTTTCAAGGCAGATAGTCCATGGTTTATAGGTTCTGGTAGAGGTGACAGTGTGTTCTCCAGGGACTGACCCAAGGAATATACTTTTGATCTTCTTGCCTAATCCAGATCAGTCATGGCAGATGCCTTGTAGCTTGAAGTGCACTTCAGTATTCTCATTGTAAGGGCTTTTGTTTTCCAAAGGAACATGCATTTCACAGCTCTTAAATTGGTGCTGTTATGGCCCTCAACAGTGAGTTCATAGACTATAGTAACAGGTATCTTGTTTAGATTATAATAAACAGTACATGATCACTCATATTAATTGGTGAAATTTCCTTTTGTCTGTTGGATACTTCATATTTAGTTGTTGAAGTTGCCTCCTGGGCATTCTTGACACTGTAGTGAAGAGTTTGAATTGGTTTGTGTCATTAAATCAGAAGTCAGGAACTTCTACAAAGGGCCTTGTACAAAGTACAGTTGTCCTAAACACAGACTTCTACTGCTGAAGAACATTGTAAGATGTTTTTACATCTTAGAGGAGGCATGAGACTTTCTATTCCTAAGGGTCTCTGTTCAGTGCATTTATAGTTTTATAGCAAATCATCTTCATAGAATCATAGAATGGTTTAGGTTGGAAGAGACCTTTGGAGGTCATCTTGTCCAACCCCCTACTTGAGCAGGGCTACCCAGAGTCAGTTGCCTAGGACCATGTCCAGACAGTTTTTGAATAGGGTTGCATTAGAATCACTTTTATTAAACTTCAAAGCAGTGAAATCTGTGAGTGAATTCACTCATATGTGCCTAACATGCACTTTAAGATTATTTAGTAAATTATGTGGGACATATAAACTAGTGGAGGAGGCATAAGTTAAATTTGGAAAATTGATTTTACACAAAACAAATTTTATTCTATTACAGTAATTTTTAGTGCACAGTTATGGCTACCAATGCAGCAGCTATGTTAGAGAAACCTACTGGATTAAAAATAAACTTTTTTGTGTGCCTGTATTTTAAATTAGAATTTGTAAATGGAGAATATGCTGCTTTATTTTTATATAGCCCCGTCTTTTGCTTGAAGCATTTTGTGGTACCACAATAATAATAAAAACATCTGTATCATATGTAGCATATGTACCTGTATTTCCAGATGTGTGGTAATATTCTTTTAAAAAAATTGAATGTTGTTCTGATGTGTACGGAAGATAGCAAGCCAGTTTCTTATTTCAGGATCTAATAATATAAGGAACATTCAATTTATACTGATGCTATTAAAGAATCTTGCCTGTTGCCTTTAGTAACTAAAGTACTTGTTTTTTTTTTTTTTCTGAAGTAATGAATATCTACGCCTCCTTTCAGATAAGTAGGTTCAAGAAAGGAAAACAGGACTGTGAGGTTAACAATGTTAGTTCTGTAGTTCAGGTATTGTAGCTGGCTAATATAGGGTTTTAAACTGATACACATTGCTGTAATAGTGTAACATAAGATTGATAGCAAAAGAAAACTCTGGAGTTTCTGGTATTATCGGTGCTCCAGTGTTCCGGATAACTGAAACCACAATTCAGCAAATCTGTCATATATAGAAGAAATCTTTTTTTTTTTTTTTTTTTTTATAGTATCCCTCAAAGAGGAGCAGCCATTTTAATATTATGTCCTTCTTGTGCCTTGAGATAACCTCCTGACAGGCAAGATGGAACATTACTCATAGGTAGTGGGTCTGACAAATTCTGGTTTCTTGAAGGGATCTGGGAAAACAGCCAATTGTGGGGCCTCTTGGCTTCATTATAAATTAAACGTGTAGTTTTTCTGGCAAGATAAAGCTAATAAGCTTTGTTGGTGTATTCACTGTCATGCTAGACAAATATAAATTTCACTATGATTGAAGAGGCAGGAAGAGCAAGGGCGTATGCCATTTTTGAGGTTGCTTACATCAGTCTTCCTCCCATGGCTTTCCATTGCTCTCTGGGTCGCAAGACTTCACAATTTCCAATGCTTTGGTCACCAGGCATCCAGGCGTTTTCTGCCCCTGGAGGGATTGTCTGAGCTGTGTCTGGAACAGACGTCAGTGATTGCGTTAGCCAACTTGGGGATCTTCACTAGAACAAGGAAGGAGTAATTTTTCAGTTTAAATCAATAATTTCCTGGATTCAAGACTGAATTTTGAATCCACTAGACTAGACAGTCTTCTAAGCTGTGTCTCTACACAGTATACAGTCATTAGGACTGTCATGAGGCACAATATGAATAGCTTTCAAGACCATGGTTTCACTTATCCAAAGGTTCAGAAAGCTGGTCAGTGTGGAATAGTGTCACCAGGAGAAACTAAGATCACCTTGTCCCAGAATAAATAGCATGCATTTGATAATTAGGATGCTCCTCTGCATGTTGAAAGGCTTACATACCTTCCAGCAAAGATGGGTGGAGGACAGTTTTAAACACAGAACTTCTAGATAAAGAGGACCACTGTCTGTCCCTTCCAGCCTTTATTTTCAGTAGAGATTGGAATGTTGATTTACCTGAAGCAGTCTATGGTATAAAATGGGAAAGAATATAACCAGATAATGGCACTAATTTAATATATTGGGTTCTTATATTCTTTTTTTTGAGCATGGGCCATGAAAGAATTTTATTTGACGGTTTGATATTTTGTCACCTATCACTGTGTGTTCTGAAGTAATTCTGTAAGAGCAGTGATAGCTAAATACTGAAGAATATACATGCGCACACACACACTCCCTCTCTTGTGTTTAGTATTTACAGTATGATTTCTAATCCCTTCCTATTCATCACTCCGTATCCTTTCTAGGAGGATGAAACAGGACAATCACAGTTGACTGGACATGTTTTACACTGGGATTAGAAGGATCTCTCCTTTCCAGAGCTCTTCTCTGTGGTTTAGGGCAGTTTTACCTTACAGTATTTCTTTCATCATTTTAATAAATCAGTGATTTGGACAAACTAATTCAGTGTCTGAATCCAAATCTCATTTAAAATCTTTGTTCAACTTGTACAGCCTTCTGCTTGAGTGATCCTAAATGATAATGTAAATGGAGTTTAGTTTGCTGTGAGGATTTCCTTTATAGTCAACGTTAAATCCCATGTTCCCATCCTATCCATTGGTCTGCCTCAATGTTTGGTCTTTTCTGCTCCCTGGTTTCCATTCTTGGGTATCTCAGTGCTGTGATGAGTTAAGCCTTTCCTTTCTTCGTGTCTTTTCTTGTCACCCTTTTTTCTGTAATGAGAGTGTGATACGTAGCACTGTACTTTGTGTGTATGTAAGCAGGGATGTGTCAGTAGCTATAGTATCCTTACTCTCTGTAGAACCAAAATAAAAATCTAAAGCAAGTCAGGAAAATAGCATCAGTATTCCTGAGTATATGAGATCAAGTTACCATAGAATGAAGAGTGTTTGTTTCACAATAATAATCAGTGAATCACTCTATCTGGTTTATCCAAGTAAAGGAAGTTTAATTCATAATATAGTAAGTTTCTCACTTGACAGTTTTAAAATGTTATATAACCTTGTGAATCTTGAGCTATTCTAGAAGCAATGTCACAACTTCTTAGTTTTATTCTGCTTCTTATAAAACAATATCAGATCTAAGTTATCATTTACTGGTTCCAATTTTTTCTCTTGTTTTATCAGCCTTCCACAATGAAGTAGTTTTGGTTTTCCATATTTTGAGCGTTTGGGAACCATCCATATGAAAATACTTCAAATTATAGTAGCTGTATTTCTTCTGTAATGATCTTTCCTAAATCAAATCTGTGCATATTTATTGTCAAAGTCTTTTCTGGGACTTGGAACAGGAGTGAGCAAATGTCCCCAAAATAGTTGGGTTTTTTAATCCGTTTGTACTTGGTAGGTCTTAGGAGTAAAACTTCAGAAAGCATAGTCACAGAGATTGCTTCATAATGTCAAGGCACAGCTGAAAGGAGAATTAGCATGATGTTATTCTGCATGATTAGGCCAGGATTGCAACGAAGTGGATGTTAGATTGTGAAATAAATTACCAGATGATTTCAGTTATGGTTCTCAGTATAAGTGGCATTTTAACATATATGAAATAAATGAGTAGTATATAAACTTAGCGTTTCATTGAAGAGGAGAAGCAGAATCTAAATGAATTTGTTTTGCTATTTATGATAACAGTGTTCTGTTTTGAATTACTTGGGTGAATGAAAGTATTGCACTCAAGTTGGAACCAACAAATTGTCTTAACAAACAACCCAGGTTGATATCTTGTTGGTGGTGCATAATGGATATATTCTCTTGCCTGATGAATGCCAGCAAAACCAAGGGGTCACCCAGTGAAGGTTTAAGATAAACCAGTGACAGAGATTTTTTTTATGGATTATGTAATTAACCATATGTACTTAACCAACTGGCTCACATATTGCCAAAACAAGTCTTTTATGACCAGCTTTTATACTTTTATTATTTAATTGAATTTTACATAAAGTATTGTCTTGTATGCTTTGAGACATAACCAATATCAGCAGGTTGGAAAGAGTGGCCCCTGCCCCCGCTACTTCAAAACCCTCTCTTGTATCAGCCAATGTCCGTCATAAGATTTTACAATTCAAAGACTGCTTTTGACTAGGTTAGGCTATTGATACCATTGAACCTCCTCAGAATGAAGCAATTTCTTAAGTAAATTTTAACTGTTCTGTAGCTGTCAAAGGATGTGAGTCATTGCTAATGCATAATTTTTTCTAGGCAAATGCTTTGGAACTGAGACAATGCTTAAGAACATATACATTGGGTCCCCTGAAAATGTGAATTTCAGGTCCTTTATCGACTCAAAAATCGGTCTTCAGTCTTGGGGTTCTAATTTATTTTCTTTTTTTTCTTTCCCCTGACTTGAATTATTCTGGAGTCTCCTTAAAAGCTTGTAAGGAAAATGCCTCTTAGTATTAGTTTTCAGAAATAGCAAACTTTAGCGATAACATTGTGTTGGAAGGTTTGAAGGAGATTCAAGCTATTTACTAGCAGGACAGAAGGATTACAAACATGATAGTAATATTCTGAGAATATGATTTGAAACATCAGATTTAAGTACTGTTTGTTGTAGGGAATATGACAGTACAGAAAAAAATCTTTACTATTCAGAAGATACTATAATTACAATTCAGTTCATGGTGACTGTTCTTATTAGTTCTACTTTGCAGTGATCTGTCAGCAAACTGGTGCTACCAGAGAATGATTAGGTATGCAAAAGAAAGGAGGAAAAAAAAGAAACAAAACAATGGAAATAAATGTCCTTGGAGATTATTTATGTAAACATGGATGAACTATTTTTCTGGTTGATATAAACCTACCTGCAAAGCACCTCTGTATGAAAAAGCAATGGAAAGAGAATAGCCTTTTGGATCAGTGTCAATTGTTTGTTGCTCCTTCACCAAAGGTACAATAATTAACTGTCTATACAAGTTAAGTCAATTTTTTTTTGTAGCAGCACTTCTTCCTGCATACCATTCTTTTTTCAAGCCAACCTTATTGCATAAGTGTGCATGCAAAGTTATGTCAAGAGCAAAACATTAATTGCATTAGGTGTCCTGCAATTCCTAGATTTTTTTTTTAAGCTTGGTTTTCCCTGTGTGCAAGTTTCTTCCTTCTGAAGCAGTACCAATGTGCCTGTTTGTGATTCATATATTTATTTGACAATTAATGTTTTCTTTTAAGTAGAAATCACAAAAATAAATTCTTTGTGCTTTCTAAGCTGCATAGCAACAAAATACTTTATTTGTAAAACTCGACACTGTAGAACTTCCTGCTGATTTCAGAGGACATTTTGCAGATTGGAGATCATGAGAGTAAAAATGACTAAAAGATTTTATCTTCTGAAAAAGCAAGCAACTTTTTTTCTTTTATGGGAGCTGTTCTGAATTTTAACTGTACCTGAGTAGCAGTAGATAAGTATGACTGTGTAAGGTGTACCACTCTGCTGGAGTTTCACCATCTCGAATGCTTTTTGTCCTGTCCTTCTCCATGCTCTCCCCAACCCCTCTAGCCTGGTTCTCTCTCTTAAGCCAACTGTACATTTCTCTGTAGCCCATGGCCACTGAAGGAATCTCCTGGTATAAGATTCTCCATACCAGTTCAGGGTGTTACAGAATCCCACTATGTTAGGTTCAACAACATTAGGACATTTCCAAAGTGCACAATGACATTCCAGTGTGATGTTGCAAAAACAGTAATGTTCCAGGTAAGCATTGAAGTAGAACAGCAGTAAAAAGAAGAAAACTTTCTTGGGAGGCAAAATAAAAATTAATCCTTCTTCACTGGGTAGTACAATTAATGTAAACTGAACAAATGTTTACTACTTAACTGAACAGTTCACCATCTCTACACTGAAGTGTTAACTGGGACTCCAGAATTTCAAGTTCTTTCAGAAGAGAGAAAGAGAACACCACTGGTATCTTGCATTTCATGGTGTCTTTGATTTACTTTATGCTTAACAAACTTTATGAAATTAACTGATATGCAGACTACTTGAAGATGGTTTTTAGTATGATGATTCAGGAACAAGAATCTCTGAATATAACTCGACAACAATTTAACTGTATTCATAGCAATTGGTTGGATCATAAAGTAAAAAGAGTATACTGAATGCAGCTGAACTTTGGAAGGAACTCTGACTTGTGTTTGCCAAAATGTCAGTGAGAAAAGGGAAATTGTTTTGATCTATCCTGAACTTCAAAACAACTTGAAAATCTCACCCTTCCAACAAGACATGGTATTCCTGAAGCTACAGCCTTCATTCAGCTTCAGCCCATCATTGCTAGTCTTGGGAATTTAACCTTTAAAATTAATAGCAAGAACATTACTTTAAGTCTAACTGATTCAATACAGTAATATGAGTTATATTCACTCATATGACGGACCTTATTTCACTGGGGACTTTAAAAGCAACACCTTATATTGGAGCCAACACACATACAGAAGATCAAATTTTGCTTCCATCCATGCAGTGGTGAACTATGCTGCAACCCCCTACCCCCAGGAATTTGTTAATGCTAAACTAAACGTAGATTTTTGCAATTTGTGCAGGACTGTTGTAGTGGTACTACTGCAAGATCTGCAATAGAAAGACAGTTATATTGATGAGATTTTCAGTGTGACATTTATAAAACTGGAGCTTAATCTTACAAAACAGACCAGTAATACCTGCTTATAGGCTTTCAATATGGTCTCCAAAAAAGACTTTCAGAAACACAGTAATATTTACAAATGCAGTGATATAGCTTTCTTGAACAGTCTCTCAGGACTTAAAGTGACCTCTCATTAATACATTTTAGGGACAAAATTTCTTTAATTCAGATCCATCTCAATTTTCTAGAGTAAAGGTCTTACCCCTTCTGAAACAACAATTTTTTGTGATGTCAGATACAATGTGATCATATCTGTTGTAACTGTTATATTCTTATCCTGATTTTGATGTAAGCCAACCTTTCTCAGCTTCTCAAATACTGTGGGATTCTCGCAAAATCAAGTATGACTGCAGGCTATCAAATTCTTGTTGTGATATTAGTATTCTTACATCGAAGGAAGTGGCATGTCTCCAACTGGACAGATTTGTAGCTGTTCTGTCATCACATACCTGCTTACTTGCCCACTCCTTCTTCCAAAACAGCTTTTTTTGTTCTCATGTTACTATTCCTGACATGGACGGAATCACCTCTGCTTGTGATTGGTGAGAATCCATCATCTTCTTGTAGTAATTGACCCTGGAGCTGATGTGATCAATAGTGCCTTTACAAAACCAAGGAAGAACTCTTTTGGAAAGCTCACAGCTTACGTGAAGTTTTTGTTTATTTGGATGGCTGTGCCACAGGAATATAACAGAAAACCTCTCAACCCACCTGATTATTTAGATCCTTTTTACAGTACTGCTTCCACTGGATGAAAGCTAGGACCAAAAAAGTGGGAGGCTCAGCAGTACATCTGCTCTTGTAATAATCAAGGAATATTACTGAGTGTTAAATTGATTGTCTTCTGTACATTCAGTGTATATTATGATGCAGATGTCATGTTACCGATCGAAACAATCTCTTTGCAGAACTGCACTGGGGAAGTCAAGTGCAGAGTATAAGCAAAGACATTTTCACCTGTTTATAGAAAAAAAGTACAGTGAAAAATCTGTCTGTGGATAAGTAATATGGCTAGTTTGTACATATTGGAGATGTATACAAATAGTGGAATATGCAGTGAACTTTCTCAAGTTGAAAAAGATTTTGAATTTAAAATAGACATTTTGCATTTTTAAAATACTTCCAAATGTTATTGGATCTTCATATTTCTAAGAAGATTGTTTCACTTTTATTGTTTCAGAATGAACTAAGTTAAAGGGCTTTTACCACTTTGGATTTTTTTTCTTTCACCACTTTATTCCTTTTACAAGTCAAACAGAATAGCAAGAAGAAAATTTAAAGTGGGAAATGAAACATAAATGGAGTTAGTTTTATTATAAGCCAGGTGATGAAAATAGTAAGTTGTTGATCTCTGATTTAAAATAAATATTTTAAAGAGGGAGAAAGATTTGTTTCCAATAACAGGGTGGGGTGAAAAAAAGAGACTGAATGACCAGTTCACAAACCCACTTCATTTATTCTAATTCAGAAGTCACTAGTACAATAGGAATTGTTTTCCAGGTGTTCAATTTCCACATACCCTAGGGTTGACAATGGTTCTACAGAAGGATTTCTTTGTTGAAGCATGATATGAAGGATCTACTAGTAATCTCTAACTAGAGGAATTTGGGAATCTAGTGGCTTTGATGGGTATTAAACTAGATAGGTCTTGTTTAAACCCTTGGGCTGTTTTTAATTTGCATTTGCTTGGGGTTTTCAGTGAGATTGGTATTTACAAAAAGTAGAATGCTTCCTTGCCTTTGGAACAGAACACCAGAGGAAACTTCTCTTGCCTCTGCTCCTGTGCTTCAGGGCTGGAAAGCAAAATAATTAGTTCCACACAACTCGGAATAAATCACCCAGGTTGAAACATGATAGTGCCTGACAACTGGTAATGTTGGAAAGAAATATTTCAGTAAATCACTACTGATGAGGAAATCGGTATGCAGAGCAGATGATTCCAGTGTATGTATGTGTACCTTTACAATAAGCTTTGTGTTGCTAACTTATCCATAGATTGCTGTCTTTACCCTGCAGAATAGTACAAAAGTGAGAAGTATAAAGATTGTTAATAATCTAATAATAATATATATTTTTTATTTGTCCTTTTTAGAAAGATGATAGAGTAATATATATATATTCCTTAGTTTTGTAGAATATTGCAGAGGAGATTTGTCATCTTCTGAATATTTCAAGACTAAACAGTGCTGGTTCAATCCTTGTCCCTTTTATGCTTTCCAGGTGGCTTGGAGATTCCATTGCATTTTATTTCATCTTTTGCTGGGAAGAGAAGAAAGACCTTATTTTGGTTATCTGTTATACATTTATCAGTTATTTGAGAATTTGTTCAGAATTACTTTTTTTTTTGGTTAGGTAGGAAAAAAGGAGGGTAAAACAAATATGGCATATTACGTATTCTTTTTTCAAAGGATTCTCAAACTACTTGCAAGGACATAAGAGTGAAATTCTTCATTAATTAACTATATGTGCAAAGTGTGGACTATTCTTTGCTTTCTTCTTCAGATTATATGATTTCGGAGAACCTATAGTTTAGTTATTACTTGTTATAGTAGTGCATGTTTGGGAGACAAATGGAATAAAGGCAATTATTTTATTATTGATTGTGATTTTGTAAGGAAATTTTGCATCTGTTATTATACAAATGTTTCAATTTTGACACATTATGCCAGTTACAGTTTTCTGTAGTTTGAGTCATGTCCTTGTTTGGGGACTGTCAGTTACCTGACCCTTCAAAAGTCACAGTTGTAGGTAGAGTGGGTTTTTTAGGTAATGCCTAGATCTTAGTATGACTTGGAACATTTCAATGTACTTGCTGTTTCCCGGATGATAACAAAACCCACCATTCATTACTCCAGACTGGAAAGCATGCACGTAGACTGAAAGAATAGACAGCTTCACACTTCCTACGCATTACATTTTTTTTTATTTGGTTGCAGTTGCAATGGGATGATGCAGCAGTCATATATCGTACTGTTGTACAGCTGCTGCCTTACTCTGGTCACAGTAAACAGTGTTATTGAAACATGAAAATGCATGCTGCGCTTGTGCAAATGCTTGTGCTGCCTTGGCAAGCATCTTAATACATGCTGAAGCTGAATTATTTAGCTGTCTCTTGTGTGTGGTTTGCTCACAGCAGAAAGTCACTCTGCACTATCCCCTCTGCAGCCAGTTGGAGCCTTTGCAAGAGCCTTTTGCCTCCAGAAGTAAACACGCATCTAAGAATAGCTCAGCCTTCTTTGTAGTATATTTTCATGGTTGGCTGTCTAAACAGCCAGCCTGTCTAGACAGCTGACGACACTGAAAAGCTTAAGGTCAAAAGCAGCCACGTAGACTACCCTTGGGGATGTTACCTCCTTGGTAGCTGTACATGTGGGCGCCAGAACTTTTCTGTAGAACCAGTAGGGTTATTTCTGAAGGAAGCTCCATGGGCTACAAGCATTTGCTAATCAGGCATTAAATAATTGATATGAGTGTATAAAGATGGAATTTTCAATTCTTACAGTTATTTCTGATGCATGTGATACATCACTGGTTATGGTTTTTTGGTGCTCTTTAAAATTTGTTTTGTAGTGTTGTGTTGTGCCCAAATTTAAATTTTAGGCATAACTTGGGGGCCTGATACTTTTTTCTAATAGAAACTAATGACAAAGATAAACCAAAACCAATTTTAGTCCATTCGTTAAACAACAACAAAAAACTTACATAGTTCTTCTGCTCTCAGTAATATGTAGCGTACAAATCTGGATCACGTAAGTTTACATGTGCTTGCATAAGAGAAATTGAAAAAACTGGTATGAAGAATCTTACACCATAGACTCCTTCTATGACCATGGGTTACAGAGGAACATTAGCGAGGGTTTCCCTGAATTACATTGGTCTTCCTCCTAGATTCCACTTGTAACACACCTACTGTTATTTGTGACTAGAAGTTCAGCCTCCTGCACGTCTTTTACATTTATCATTACAGATCTAGACCATTTTCTAAAACTACATTCCAGATGTAATTTTATTAGATATCAAAGTAGTAGTGGATGTGTCTTAATAGCCTTTTGCTCTGTGATCACAGCAGCTCAGTTTTTCCAGGGTTGGAGAGTAAAACCTGGGGATAGTTGCTGTATTTCCACTAACCAAGGAGCTGCTAACTGCTGTTTGATAGGTGAAGCAAAAAGGCTAGTTAGTGCTTTCATTTAGTTTACTAAATACTGGACTAGATAGCCTTTGGGGTTGTCTGGTTACATTATTTCTTACAAATGTCTTTGAAAGAATATCTTGCTACAAGTGTTTTAGAGATAGGTACCTTACATACCACGTCATTCACCAGTTTATGATGTACAATGATGATTGCTGATGCAAGAGAAACTTGTCAGCAACAACAACAAAAAGGAAGCAAGTGAGAAACCTGTCTCCCATTTAATGCTTTGCTGATAAATTTGTTTTCAACAGGTTATCATAATGTTAACATGTCTGTTTCTTGTGATGCGTATGTACGCATTAAATGGGTTTAGCATTAGGTTTTCTCATTCTGTCAAATGATGTATTCAGAAATCATAACTTGATCCAATTCTACACCTGCAGAAAATAAAGGTGATATATTTTCTACCCAGGGAATGGCACTTTGTGTTAGTCCATCATATAGGAAGCCACCATGTAAGATGAAAAAGCAACATGCCAGTACAATAAAGAATATGACAGTACCAGAGGAAATACTTAAAATAATACTTCTTCACAACTTCTTAATTATCACATGCCTTTTTCAGTTTACAGATGCAGTGATGTTTTTCTCAGCTTTTTTCCCTTCATATTGTTAACACATTGATCATCCTTCAGTCACGCAGTACCCAACATCCTTGGAAATTAGGAATAATGCCCTTTCTTTACATTGTTCTTGTAAATATTATTTAGACTTTCTTGCTCTGAATTCTTTCCTGGTTATTGAAAAGGTTACTGCTTCCTTGTTAATATTTGATGGTTTTGGTTGCATTGCTTTATGTTTTGATGTAGGATTATAGGAACTAGGCCCTTGCCTACTTCCTTTGCTTTAAGAATTTTTTTTAAGAGTTTAATATACTCCTAAGATAATTTTGGATGGTTTTGCTTTCTGTTGTCTTAAAATTTACTCCACTTCTTTAAGATTGAAAATCTTCAAGAACAGTTAAGAGACAAGGAGAAGCAAATGAGCAGCTTAAAGGATCGAGTGAAATCCTTGCAGGCTGACACCACAAATACTGACACTGCCTTGACCACGCTGGAAGAAGCACTGGCAGAAAAAGTGAGTATGGAAAGCCTAAGTCCCTTCCTTCGAAAGGTCCTTCTGCTAATAACCTCTCTAAAGTCGGCTTTTCTGGACCCTGCATACACGACATCTTTAACGCAGCACCGCAGGGACATCCTTTGTTTCCGAGAGCCCAGGGGGGATCCAGGGAACGTGGCTGCTGCCGAGCTACATCCCTCACTAGAGGGTGCTGCAGGATACGTGGAGTCTGACTAATCACTTAGCTTATTTTACCTTCTTGGCTCAGATATTTTAATAATAAATTTATTTTTAAAGTTTTGCTCTGTGAGATGGAGTTTTAGTTCCCAATATTGAATCAAAATGGATAGTTATCCTGATAACTAACATTTTTTTATGCTTGCCCGGTTCTCAGGAGATAGCTGACTGAGGGAACAGCCTTCTCTATTCTGTTTTGCTGAGGCAACTTTTTGGAATTATTCTATATTTTTTCTTGATTCCCAGAGAACCAGGGTTACAGCTCCTTTAGTCTGTCAGATTCTATAAATGTAAAGCCATGGTAAAGCTTTGCCTGAGGTTGGGGATTTTGCTTGCATCCCTTCAGCTTCCAAGATAACCAAAGCTCCACTGTTATCTGGTGTACCGAAAAGTTGGTTTGGTGCCTGTATATTGATCATGGTGTCACATATGCACTACACCCCTTTCTCTCTGAAGGACCACAGTCTTAACTGTACATTTTGGAAAGATAAGATTTAAATAAGTAAGGAAGCAATATGTAATGTGTCCTGATCTGGGTAAATTTTGATTATCAGAACCAGATAAATCGTGTTGCATTGTAACATTACTGTGAACTTTCAGAGATACAGAAAGCCTGGTATTGTTTCGCAGTGAATCCATAGATTTCTCAAGTTTCCTCCTTCTTGAGTATCTATTTTACAACTGTAAAGAAAAGAAAATGCCAATATCCTATGCTCTTCCTCCTTGTCTACAGTGTGTAAGAAGCATTGTGATAAGAAGTCTCAGAAATTGAACTGAGTAAGAGGGATTTTCTTCACAGAGTGCTTTCTTTTGTCAGGAAAGGACCATTGAGCGCCTAAAGGAGCAACGTGACAGAGATGAACGAGAAAAACAGGAAGAGATCGACAACTACAAAAAAGACATTAAGGACCTGAAAGAGAAAGTCAGCATTTTACAAGGAGATCTCACAGAGAAAGAGGTTGACCAGCAGAATGAATCTGTTGTGTTAGAATTGTTCATTGTATATGTATGTGTTATATTTGAGATAAAGAAAACTGTTCCTTTATAGTAATGGCCCTTCAACAAGTTTATCTAGTAAAGTATATTGTTTGAGAATTTTTCAAATACATATTTCAGAACCACCTTTTCATGGATAGCACACTGTCCCCTTACTTGGAGCAGTTAATCGTATTTAGTGAATGACAAATGGTCAATAATAGCATTCACTGGAGCTATGCTTACAGACATCTGGAGGCAGAGAACAAGCTTGTTCCTGTCTAAATACAGGGAGGAAAGGAGAGAAGTTGATCAAATCTGTGGGTGCCGAAAGCATGCAAATAATGTTTATTCCTTTATGCAAAAATTACAGCTAGTTCTTTTGACTCTGAAGAGTCCTTTTTGATAATTGGTTGTTGGTAACAAGACAGTTAGTTGGCTAGACAAATTAACCTAATTATATTAGAGAAATATAAACGTTCTCTGTTCATCTCTTGAAATTGCAACATTCAAGTCTACTTACAATCTTTTTTCAAAACTCGATCAAAGTAAAACAATACAAAAAATGTACACCCAGGAAGTGCTAAGAATTTGTCTACACAGAAGTCAATATTTGACAGGAAAAAAACAACACAAAAATGGTTTGGAAGACAAGAAGTTGAGATGTCTTTTTGGAGATAGGTAGCATGGATCAGTTTCATCCCATAGCAGCTGTACCATACAGCAGAGCTGTACCCTTACAGAAGAGCTTTGAACGCTCTCAGTTTTAGATACAGTGGCCAAATCTGCTAACCACAGATGATTTTTAAATATGATTTTATTTAAAACCAGTTTTTCTTAAACATGAATGTCACTGAAGCACAAGGTCCAGTTCACAGAATCTTCCATCTTTAAAAATAATTTTTAAATTAATTTAGGAAAGGTTTTATTTTGATTCTGAAAACCTGAATTAAATCAAGTTGTCTTAAGCCAGTGACATGGACATCCTGACAAAAGATGATGTTCTAAGTTGGATCCTGAACATAGTGTGAAGGGATACGAAGAAAATAAAGACAAAAAGAAACTAACTAGTGCACATAAAGAGTATTTACTTGATAGTTATATTACATCTTTTATTTTAGTCTTCCTTACTGGATCTGAAGGAACATGCTTCATCCTTAGCTTCATCAGGACTGAAGAAAGATTCAAGACTCAAGACACTGGAAATTGCATTGGAACAGAAAAAGGAAGAATGTTTGAAGATGGAAACTCAATTGAAGAAGGTAATCTTATTTCAAACTTATATATGTGGTGTAAACATTCAGTAAACCACAGACAAATTGGCCCTGTCTGCAAAGAAAACCTTGGGTCTTAAGTTTGAATTCTGTGAATTGCTTTTCAGCAAGAACTGTGAAGTTGTGTCCATGCAAACCATATTACAAACTAAGCCCATCAGAAAGTAACTTTCAGACCCTGGTGCTAATTTTGGACTTCATTTACGTGCAATAACAGTGCTGTTGACTTTTCTTTTTAACAGGTACTAGGAATTAAAGACTTAGTCTGATTCCGTACAGTTCGTAGCAGTAATTGTGCCATTAAACTGGTGTAACAGCTAAAAAATTAACAGCTAGAGATTTCACTTATCAATTCTCAGTGCTTGTAGGTGTTAATGTGATAAATTCAGATGCGTGATTCCCATAGGAATGCATAAAAACAAATGAAAAGAATATATCACCAGTGAAGTGTGTGATCTTTTGTTTTAATCTCATTGCCAGTCACAGCTGATACATTGGTAGGATTTTGCTCTTCAGAAGAATACTACTCTATTACAAGCAAGCTAATTCATTTGAACAGAATCTTTGGGTTATGTCTGCATTGCAAGCCTTCTTTATTTTAGCTGTGAGTAGCATAAATACTGCACTGTTTAGAGGAATATTGATTTGATTTTAACTTTTTGATTTTAAAAGAGCAGGTGATGAAGAAGCACAAAACACACTAACCAAAATAGTGATAACACTTCTATTTATAAAATTAGAAAAAGATAAAAGGCAACACAATTTTTTAAAGAAATTTAAGTCTTGGATTGTGGAGTTCTAGCTATTTCTTTACATCGACTCAGGAAGAGGAGGAGTGCCCGTGCTGTAGTTTGGAACTTTGTCCTAGGTCCTCAAATGAATGTGAGATCAAACTTTGAGTCATCAGTTAAGACCTGTTAAGGATTTCTGTTGTGTGGGTGCAAGGTTGGTGTTAATGCCCCTGAGAACTCTGTGTAAGTGAAACTCCATATACGCATATGTAGACCCTTGTTTTCCCTTCTTTTTAATTCATTCTATGACACAAAATGAACAGTTCTGTTATTCAGCATCAACAAAGCACAATAGCAAGAAAAGATAGTTGTGCACATTTAATTGGTCTCAGAGGCTGTTCTCAGTGTATCATACAGTGTGAGTATTTCAGAAGTCCTGAAGGACCCTTCATTTAAATTCTGTCATGAATTGCAGTTTCACCCTTTGTCAGTCTTTTACTGATAATGAGTCCAGGAATATGCTGTAGCTAAGATTTACCAGAGATTGTTATAGCAGTTGGATGATAGTATTAGTTTGTAGGTAGACAGCTGCAGTGGAGAACACTGTTAGAATTACTTTAAGAAGAAAAAAAAGTACTAACTGGGAGTGTACATAACAAATAGGTTATGAAAAAACAGTTGTGGAAATTCATTTAATGAGGGAATGTGTCTGTATATTTAGCATTTGTAAATGTACTGCTTTTCATTGCCTCCCCTAAGATCACTTTCCTCACTATAACCTGTGAGTATATCAGTAGTATAAGTGGATGTGGAGGTCGACCAAAATCTGGTGAAGCACTGCTAGCTAAAAGACAAACATACAGTTAATTTGCACTAGTATGACAGCTCTTCGTTGTAATTCCTTTAGACCTACCTCTGCTCATTCCATTGAGAGAGGATTGTGCTTAATAGCTGGTAGCCAGGAACATTATATAGGACACCGAGCCAGTTCATAAGACCATATATTTTTATAATCTAATCTCTTTTTTTTCAGGAGATAATTAAGGGGGTGAATTATTCTCCTGTGATCCTTTTCCTGTGGGTTAAAATGAGAAAATGGCTCAAATGTAAAGGGCACTATTAATTGTACAGGACAGCTGTGTGACAAATAGCTGTATTCTTAATTTGGTTCTGAGAAAAATAGTTAATATAAATTCATTGTATTGTAAACACACATAGATTTGCATCTTCCCATCCAAAGAAGCTCCCTAAATAATTCAGTCAGGATGGTTTCAGTTCTACAAGAAAATTGATAGCCTACCATTACTTACATGCAGTATAAAGCCCGCCCATAATACTCTGGATATCTGCTCCTCTGCTTCAGGCACTATTGCTTATTGGGGCATATGGACAATTGTTTCCTGTGCAGAGACCATAAAGTATTCTCCCACGTCCTGCTGAGACAAAATCATCAATACCTTTTTTTAATACAGTGTCATGTTGGGCTACTGCATTTTTATTCAAGGGAAAATTCAAATGCAATGGAAAGATTTTTTTGGTGATAAGAAGTCAGTCCACAGTGGTTGTTTTGGAGAGGAATTGAAGCTCTAGGACCCAGGTATGCTTTCATGTAATTAACTGCATTTGCTTTCCTCAAGCTGTAGGAAAGAGCACACTTCTACCACTGATCCTCCTTGCTTTCTAAATCCAAGACACAGTTACTCTTAGCTACTCAAGAAAATATAATTAGAAACCACTTGAATATGTTTTATACTTATGAGTAACTTTAGATATTTCTTCAATAACCCTTTTTCCAGCTGTTTTTAATTTGCCAATGTCTTTTGTCACTTGCAGAAAAGTAGAAAAATGTATTTTTAAAAGGCTTTACCTCTTTAAATGCATTGTAGATATTTATACAGACAGTTTGACATTTTCAAGGTGGATTAGTTCCTTGTCATCCTTGAACCAATTATGATAGATAATCCAGCTCCAATTTAAAGTTTCTAAAAACTCAATTTTACACATCTGTATTGTTAACTATTGCAAATAAGTGTCACAATTAACCTTAAAACTAATGGCTACGTAAGAGCATTCAGTTTAAAACTCAATTACGGGTTTATTATGTTGAGTTTTATTACATTATCTTAGTGCTGTTTTGCATAAGACACATGTGGGAGGGACTCTCTCCTGTAGCTCTTAACAGCAAATAGCAAAAAGCTTTTTCTTTTAGGTTGTTTCCCTTACAGTTTGAACAGAGATGTGTGTAACATCAATCTTGTTTCCCTTGCCTCTTATTTCCACTGAACAGTTTGAGTACTTTCAGTTAAATCTATTAGCCTTAGAAGTTAAGAAGCTGACAGAAAAGACTGAATTGGACTACTGTTAAGCCATTAGATAAAAAAGATTTGGGCAGTCCTTGGAAAAAATTCTTGCTAATCTCTAAACAGTGAGCCTTTGAGAAACCATGAACAGTACAAGTTTCCACTTTTTCTGTAAAAGGTATTTAACTTTACACTAAACTGAAATATTATTAACGAAGCGGAGTGCAGGGGTGCTGAAAAGTTGCTGGTATTATTTTTCTTTCTCTTTAGGCGGTCTCCAGTGTCTGACTCAAGGTGTCCACTTCTCATTGTTACTATTCCTCTACTTACTAATGATTATATTATATTGATCCCTGTCTTAGCAAGTAAAACTGCAGTGTTTTTCATATTCAGGGTTGGGTTTTTAAAATAATATTATGGTTATGCAAATCTGTGTGCTTAATGTTCTAATTATTCTACTGTCATTGCTTCTGTGCTCAACTGTCAGCCTGCTGGCAGCAGGAGATACTATGAGAGATTCTGAATGCTGAAAGCAAGCCATAAATCCCTGTTGAATTTACATAGCCTGGTGTCCTGCCTTAAATAGTCTCCTTTTTTGCTGAGATGGAATCATTAGAGGGAAATCACACACAGGGGGTTCTCTCCCTGTTTTTTTGTGAAGTGGTTTTATGCTGTGTGGTTGTTTTTCTTTTCCTTAGGAAACTCTTTTTTCAAACTTTTAATGTAATAGTTTTATACTGAAAAAGTTTTTTTCTAGTCATTTTTCTTCAGGATACTCTTCCCAGCTTTTTGTCTTGTCTTTCCCAGCCAATATGCTTTGTTTCATTTTGGTTTTGTAATCTGGGAGAGACCAATTAATATTAGCATTTGTTCCAGCAAAGATGAGCAGATATTTGTCTGTCTTCATTTCCAGAGCATAGTTTTTCTCCCTATAGATATTTTCCTTCTTTGAAAGGGATCAAGGTTAGAGAAAAGAAAGAGTCCAAAACCATATGTTAACAAACTTCCCCTTGGTGCAGTTCTAGGAACTTTTCATCAGAGAATGTTAGCAGTGATTCTCTGCCAGGAAAATACCTCTAGATTCAACAGGCTTACTCAGAGGATGTTTTTTTTTCTCCTGTGGTGTTCTCCCTTCAAGTTCAGGAGTATAGTATCTTTCAAAAGACAGGAAAAAATGATTGCTTGAAGTGTCGACCCAAATTCTATGTTTCCCAAGACTTAGTGTGTCAAATTTAATACAGAATCTGGTGCTTTTTATTTTTGTGAACATGGATTTCCTGCCACAACTGAAAATATTACTGACAGTATTGGTAGATGAGATAGAAATACTATTTTTTGTTCTCAGCCGATGATTTGTTTTTTTCAAAGAAGGGACAGTAAGTGATGTATTCAGTGTAGCAAACTAGAAAGAAAAAGGCTACCAGGGAAATCAGGATGTCTTGTAAAAATAAAAGTAAATACCCAGCAGTTGTGTTCAGCATTCAGATAGTGTCAGTTACTGAATTAGTTTTCTAAACCATTTAGCTGTCTTGTAACTGATATAAGCAAAGCGCTAGAAATTAAAGTCCTGCTCAACCTGTACAACTGTCATCTGTAAACCCAAACACAGGACTACATTAAATATTTGAGGACTGGGCAAAACTGTTAAACTGAGAAATCAAGATCAAGTTTGGAACTTGCACTTCCACATTTCTCGTGTTTCAAAAGCTGGTTGGTAATGCATGGTAAACCACAGATTAAGATTCTATCATCTCAGTAAATTAATGTTGCACCTATTATTTTAAATTCTTTTCTTGTTGCATTTTTTCGTTTTCTCTCTCACACTGTACCTATCCCAAATTTTCCCCATCTTTTCCTATCTTTCTCCCTTTAGCACCCTGAAGTTTTATTGGGTCATCCATCCAAGCCAATAAGTTCCCTGGCAAATGGAGAGGCTGTTACCAACCCCATTTAACCTTCTGTGTTGCATGTGTATTCACCTGTGCTTTTATATTTGGGCCAACACAGAGTATATTGGTGAATTACTTTATTAGTAGGTATGGATAATGTGGATACAAACAAAATGCTATGGTATGTCTGACCAGTCATGCGCAAAAAAGCCTTTTAAGATGCTTTTACTTTTTGGCTGCATTGTTCTAACTTCCTTTTTGTTTGGACAGCTTAATATTGTGCCAATGGTTTTGTTTCCCTTTGCTGCAGTTGCTTGAAGTGTCCTGTAGCTTTTCTTTCATCTCCATTGTCTGTGCTTTTTCAGAGCAAGAATGTAGAATTTCCATGCAAATCAAGCTTCTTGTGTGAAAGTATTCTGTAACACCATGTACAGCAGCACATTAGAAATAATAATTAAGTTACGGCAAGTAAAAGATTGCTTAAAAACTTGTATAAACATTAAGCTCGCTGGTACAATGTCAGTTTAATTTTGGATCCTATTACCAGCCTTCTGTTTGATGTCAAAGAGCACTCCTTTCAAGGAGTGTTTGTATAATAATATCTTGACACCATAAATTACGTAATCCAAGGTGGTTTTCATCAGAGATTTCTTTTGTGACTGTGTGCATAAAAAAATTGTGTTACAAAACTTTCAGGAGGCTGATATCTGTATTACACGATAATGTTCAGGGTAAATGTAGCCATCTATCCTGACAATCATTGTCTGAAGGTCAGAGAATTGCTGGTGCTTTTAATAGTTCTGGTTTTGTTACATCCTATATCAGAAATTATTTTAATAGAGCAGATAATACAATGCATTTATGGGACTAGATTTGGAAAAAGAGTTGTGGTGTGCAATAGGGAAAAGTATTTTGTTAGGACTATCACAGATAGCAATGAATAGTCAACTAGGGCATCAAAACTCCTACACTGAATTTTGAGTTATTTATTATATGTAAAACCAGTTATTAATAAATATTCTAAGGTGCACAAAGATTAGAAAAAAAAACCAACATGATTTTCTTAAAAGATATAAGATTAGTGGGTATGGCATTTGAAGGACTTCATTATTTAGTATTTCACAACAGAATATTTTTTCCCCAAAGGTTTTGCGTGTTCAGATGTGAAACGCAAACTCAAGACTTCTGGTAAATTGATACATTCCTCCACTTTAAAATAATTTGCCAGGCTCCTAACCTGTAGATTACACTGGTACAGTCTGTTACTTGAACTTGTTTAATGCATCCTATTAAATAGATTTTTTTATCAATTGTTTATGGTTTTGCAAAACCTTTTAAATCTTTTAGCTGAAGTTTCTTACATTGGTAGATACAATCTGAGATCTTGTTTGTATTTTCTTTTTGGAAGAATCTTTCAACCACAACAGCTCACTGTTTTCAAGAACAAATATAGAAACACATTGGTTTTAATCTTTTTTTTTTTTAACACAAGAAATTTTTTATTAAAAGATTTGGTCCTTGTACCAGATATTTTTGATGTCCCTGTTTAAATCTATCTAAATTAATTAAAGGTTAAATGCATTGTCTATTTGTATGTGCTCAGTAGAAAGATAGATTTAGCAGTGAAACTTCCCAAAAATTCCACCTGCACTGCTTATACCCCATCCTGAAGAGGGAGGAAGACCTTCCCATTGTCCCTCTCCATTGCCACAGCCTCTTCTAGGTCTGGACATTTGAGCAGGCAGCAGCAATACTAAGTAGACTATTCACCAAATACCATGCTGATTCCAAGCAGCTGCTTGATACAACTACAACAGAAGCAAGAATTGGCATCTTGGTGTGCAGATCAGGACAAATAACCTGTTAGGACTGGAAACTGGTACTGAAAGTTAGCCATTGTAAGGAGAAAAACAGGATTTTGCTGGGGGAATAAGTAGCTAGGATTACCAGGGAAATTGTACTGAACCTGGGACTCAGGGAAGACATGGTATGAGGAGGGAGCTGCATATGAGCAGAAGACATGGGACTACAGGCGCTGTTGGATAGAACAAGCTATGCAAAAAAATCCACCAAACCTGAAAAAAAGTAGTAGGAAAAGGATGGGGAGAACTGGTAGATCTTCCTGGAATCTTCCTGGGTAGGAGGAGTGGAATTTGAACCTGGCTAAATAATGTTGATAAAAGGTTGGGGAAATGAGATACAGTACAAATGGTGCAAATAGGCAGGAGAATTTGTGCCCAGGAGAGCATATTCTCTATGAAATATTTAATAGCATGCAAAATCTCTGAGACTCCCCATTACTCTGAAGTCAGAAAATACAAAATGTGGGAACAAACTGTGTGTTTTATTCCCCAGTATGGTATAGCTAACATATGGGATAAAGTACAAGAGGCTGTGTGGTGGCTTTTAAAGTTCCAGTCCTGTTGATGGTTCGTGACAATGTCAGCATCATCTCAGGCAGTGGAAGGTTGGAGGGTTTTTCTCTTTGATTTTCTTATGCCTGAAAAATTAAATTTACCTGGTCTACCCATCCCAGAAACCTTGTTTAAGATAACATTCATTTGGAAAAATTTGATATCCAAAAGCTATGAAATGGCCAGTGCAACATTGTGTGGCCTTTCTCATTTTTCATTGTGAGGTAGTTCTTACAACATTTTATAACTAAATTATTGTCTGCCAGACTCTTGCAGTCTTCAATATTGTGTGACAAACGCTCCAAGAATGAGCCATATATAAGGAAGATGGTAGTCATCTAGAGAAATTAGATGATAAAATGGGTTTTTTTAAAAGTAGGAAAGCATTGAGTGAATACGGCAGGATATTTTTGCATCTCAGTGTTTCACCTGCACAACAGATATAATAACGCATTCTCCTTTCCCTCTGGTGTTACGAAGTGGTTAGTTACCATTTGCCAAGAAATAGCCTACAGTCATGATTAGCATGATAGAAAGAAAACTGGGAAAATATTTTTTTTTGGTGTCATTTTGTAATTTAGAGTAAACAAGGCATAGAGCCATACACTGAATATCAAAAAACAAGTACTGAATATCTGATCATTACTTGAGTAAGTCCCTTCTGTGCATTGAATGATGCCCTGTTTCTGTAAAATAGCAGACTGTGGTCAGGTGAGTAAAGCCTGGTTCAGAGGAGGCATGGGTAAGAGGGTTGAAGTACGCTTGCAAAGACAGCTGTCACCTGGGCATTTCCCTCCTGTCTTTGTACACTCCTTGTGTTGGTGTAAATTCCAAAGACAGCAAATTGTTAATGTTTAATAATTACTATGGGAACTCATACCTTCTGAAGTGATCACTTTTTTTTCAGTAATAGGTTCTCTCGAGGCATCTTCCTCTTATTTAGACTTTCAGCCTTCTTTATAAATTATTTCAACCAAATACTTATTCAGTGTCAAAAATTTACAGTCACATTAACAGAGACTAACCATTTGAAAGATTTTGTTAACAGTAAGATAATAAACTCTTTGTAACAGACTCAACTTTTCCGGTACATCGTATATCAGAGAATTCACTGAACCTTTTACTTAAAGTACAGCCTTTCTGAAAAGCTGTGTTACAGTACGTGGTGTTTAGAGTATTGGAACTAAAAGAGGAGCAAGTCTGGTTGTTTTTCAAATTTATAATTTTGTTGAAACTTATAAAGACACAATAGAAGGCAGCGCACACGTTTTAACATTTGAATTGCTGCCTCATGATAGGAAAAATAAAGAAAATGGTTGTATGAGTTTGACTTTTGCAGTAAATAGTCATAATATATTTTTATATATGTGTGTGCATTTACTATTTTTAGGATATGTGAGGCACACTTGCAGGTAGAAGGGTGGATTAAAATGGGATTTCAGATTCTTGGGAACTTCTACTTTGTGGCCAAAAGTTCTTGGCAACATTTGTATGTGAAATGTTAAACTGAATTTACTGTCTCAATTTTTAGGTAAAAGTAGAAAGTGTTTGCTGTGAATTACTTGCCGCTTGATTTAGTTAATCTTTTAGGAATATTGATTTGGAATCTTAGTCATTATATTTAGAATTTTTATTTACATTTTAGAACTTTTAAATTAGATCTCTGCTATTGTTTTCTTCCCTGCCTCTGGCACGCTGTAAGCTGTGTAAGATTACCTTTCCTCTTAGTAAAGACTTTTTTGGCACAAGAAATATTAACTCAGAAAATTCTTTTAACTGTGTTTCTCTCCTCTCCATCTGTAAATAGTGGTTATTTCTGTGAAACATTGGTCATCTTTGTTTTAGCTATAGAAGTTGGCTTTGTCATCTGATTTTCTGTGGAAGTGATAGAAGTTATAGTACATTTATTTGAGGAACAATCACTCTTTCTTTTATTCTTTAGGTACCTGAAGCACTCACCCCATCATTTACCACATTCCAGATGGGAAATGATGGCTAAGAGCAGAAAAGCAGAAAGCTGTTAAACCACCTCTTAGTTTATAGTCCCTCTAAGAACTTTGAGAGCATACCCAGAGTAGTAAGCTTAAACTGAGTAGTAAGCTTAAACTATTCTTGGTCCTGAGCCACTTAGAATTTGAAATTAAATTCACACTGGCAAAGATTATTACTGATTAGATCAGCTTTGCTGATAAAAACATAGCTTAAGAAGTTGCTGCTTTCTATCTAAAATGTAACAGTGTTTCTTATGCAGATCAATGCAGAATCAAACACGCAAGTTTGATTGTGCTCTTGAAATTCACCTGTTTGACTCCACACTGGACAGACATGGAGAGCTAATGACAGAGTCAGTAGTAACAGTTAAGAGTTTAAAATAGCCTGTAATCAGATAAACTCTATGGCCTGTGTTGTAGACATACCTTTTCATATTTCTCATTTGTCGGAGGAGAAAGTGCAATGTTCCCTTCACCCTAAACAAGCTGCTTTTTCAATTTATTTAATTTTTATCATACTTTTATACATTTTCACATTTGCTTGTAACTACATTAAGCAGATGCAGATTTAAGAACACTGTCTCAAGCAGAGCTGAAAGTTGAACCTATGGAAATGCACTTCTTACATTCTCTTAATACAGCAGAAACTGTCTTAGTGCACTTGTCACTTGTCATCCTGTTTCAAAAATGAAATTACTGCCTTGTTTTGGAATTTTTGTACACCTCTGGTGGGCGGGGGAAGTTGTATGTGGTTTTTTTCTGTGAATATAGGAATTCATTATTTGTGTTTAACTTTCTTTTTGGTTAAAAAAAAATAGTGCTGAATTATTTCACACAATGTTGCATTGGGCAGGTAGCCAATTTCATCTGTTCCAGATCTTGATGTGAGTTTGTGGGAAACCTCTAAATGCATTGGTTTTCTCTACTATACAATAAATGAATCCAGTAGGATTTTAGATATGGTCATGCAACACGTATTTTGTACATAACCCACAAAATGGACCAAAGTCACTCAGTAATTCACAGCTCAGGAAGTGGTCTCCAGTTTACACCATATCACATAACGTTCTCTTTGTGTTAGGTGAAAGTATCCATACTTATGTGCATTATATACAAATAACATGTGTTACGTGTCTTAACTAATAATTTATGTCATGAAAACAGCCCTTTCATTCTATAAGAACCAGACACACTGACTTGTTGGCTAATTTTCTAAAAAAGAAAATTGATTTCCTCTTCTCAGTAGTGTCTCTTGGGTTGTTGTGGAGATGCGTTTATTAGCACAGTGTAATATAAATCAGGACTGTCCTGACAGTAGAATTGCATTAGGTCTTATAACTTATTTTGAATTAACATGTTTAGTAATCCAGGCTAAGAGCCTAGCTTTGCTTTTTTTTTAAAAAGAAGTGTCTTGATTATCTGATTATGTATTTTGAATTACTTTAAAGAGTCTGGAGGAGTATTTGTTAAAACAAACAATTTGGGATGTTGGAAACATACCTAAATCCAGTACAGAAGAATTCAGACTCTGCATTTGGTGAAAACCAGACTTAACTTTATACATAGTGTTTCTTAGGAGAATATACATGCCCCCCCAGTAGGCTTACATGTGCCCCCCAAAAGCAGTATTCCCAGTTCCTGCAAAACAGTATTTTTGGGGGAAGGATGGAGTTTTTCTTTGAAATGTAGTATTGTTGAAAAGGAAATGACATCAAATATTTCAGATTTCCTGCAGGCTGGAAATCCCAATAAGGCATTTCTGGAACACCCACCAACACTCTCCTTCCAAAGCAAAATATGTTCCCTGATGCTTGCAGCTGTTCATAGAACAGACACGCTTGTCGATCTCATTGCTGCAACGTCCTCCTGGAGTCTGCATCATCTTGGCAACATGTTAATTAGACTTCCACTTGCTGTAGAGCGCCCTTTCCAAGTGTGTGTAATTCGAAGTGTTTATGGGGCAGTAAGGAATTTGGAAGCATTGACAGCCCTAACTCCAAAAGACTTCTTAAAGCTTCCAGGCTCACCAGGGATGCACTTGGAGCCAGGTCTCAGTGAGAAGCTCAGAAGCAGGATTTTCAGACTTACAGCTCAGTGACAGAGAAGTAGTGGGGTTTGACTTGAAAGTCACTCAGAAGTAGGGAGTCTTTTAAGTCTTCCTAAATGCATTGCCTCAGGAAAGGGTTCTGTTCTTCCAGGATCTATGGTTGCTGGGCACTCCTGCTGAGATCTGCCTAGGAGACCTGGGGATTGCCAGGCATATTGTTCTAGGATAAAATACTGTGCAGGTTGTCCAACTTTCTGAAATTCCTACTTTTAAAAAAAGAAAACCAAAATAGTTTAGCATCAGTCCTTGGGCAGAGCTGCAGGGTCAAGGCCCTGGAACATGAAGCATTCCAGTATTTGGGAAACCCAGATCCATGCCAAGGTCATAGTCCCAGTAGAGACAGGCATCAAGATGTGCCGCAGTCCTAGAATATTCTGCTTTGAGATTCTCCTGGATTTCACTAGAATGTGGCCTTGGCTTTAATGCAGCTAATTAAAAACAAGAAACTTCAAGGCAAAAATGTTGGGATCAGTGAACGAATATTTTCCTTCAGTCTTATTTTACTGAATAAATAAACAGATTTAGCCAAACGTATTTTTCCTGTTTGGTTCTTTGGAAGCAACAGCTTCTAACCCTGAGTTTTATGCTGCTGCAGTTCTGTCCAGTTACCTTTAAAAGCAACATTGTCCTATACTATTGGATTTAGACTTACCGTGCTTTGGAGCAGAACATTGGCAGCTTGTAAAACAACTTGCCACAGCTGCACACAGTGGGGGAAAGTCTGTAATCTTATTTTCTGTTGTAGGTTTGTTTCAGAGAAGACAAAGGCCTTGAGTTTGCAGGCAATCTTGGTCAGCAGAACAGCTCTACCAAACCTGCTGTTCACTGAAGCAAATTTGAGCAATTCTGAAATAGCTTTAATTGATATCAAATAGCAGTTCAAGATCCAAGAGCAGAAGGGCAGGGGGAGAATGAAAAGATAGTCCTTAGTCTGCTGGTTTAAATTCCAGCATAAATACTGCCTTTTCTTGGTCTCTAATATGCTTGGGAACTGTTAAATTAATTTTACTAATAAATTAGTGATTTTTATAACAAAACAAGCCATTTAAAAAAAAGCAAACCAAAACCATTTTTCTCTTCATTGGGGTCATTTTATCATCAGTCCTCTGATGCTTTTTGCTCCCATAGCCTAATTTTGAGAAATCATATTTCCTAGATAACTAAGCAAAGAAAATTTCAGTAGGTAGCCATACTCATATTACTCCTAGTCTGTATGGCTCAGATAACTAGCAAGGACTGGAGGCTGAGGGGAGACCTCATCGCCCTCTACAACTACATTAAAGGAGGTTGCAGAGAGCTGGGGATGAGTCTCTTTAACCAAGTAATAAGTGATAGAACAAGAGGGAATGGCCTCAAGTTGCACCAGGGAAGGTTTAGACTGGATATTAGGAAGTCTTTCTTTACAGAACGGGTTGTTGGGCATTGGAATGGGCTGCCCAGGGCAGTGGTGGAGTCCCCATCCCTGGAGGTGTTTAAGAGTCAGGTTGACATAGCGTTTAGGGATATGGTGTATTTGGGAACTGTCAGTGTTAGGTTAATGGTTGGACTGGATGATCTTCAAGGTCTTTTCCAACCTAGATGATTCTGTGACTTCAGTACATCAGCACCATCTGTGTAAATCTATCTGACACTTTGCATACTGATGCAGTTATTGAAGGCTATTAACCTGTGATTTGTTTTTCTAGATTATCTAGGTGAAAAATACCTCAGATAACTAATTCTACAGTCATATCACTGTTTGGGGAGTGGATTTTAAGAATTTTTGTACCCATTCACACTTACTTTTTCTTTCCTTTCAAAGAAGTTTAACTTTTTTCATATTTTTACTACTTTCTCTGTTAATTCTGTTTCAGATCAAAAACCTTTTTTTAGACTGAACTAAAAAATAAATTTGTTTCTGAATTTTTCTTTCCCTAGAAAGTATTTCCCCATACTTAAGAGTAGCATATGCACTGTATATTTTTTCTGTGTAATAATTAATCTTGCAATCTTGAAATATATAGCTAGATAGCATTTTGCAGTTGTCATAGTATAAGTCATAGTTGTCATAATATGTAAAATACATACATGTGAATTAAGTGTTTTTTCTTGAACGTTTTTCTTACAGGCTCATGAGGCAACACTGGAGGCTAGGGCCAGCCCAGAGCTGAGTGATCGTATGCAGCAGCTGGAAAGGGAGGTAACACGGTATCGGGAAGAATCTAGCAAAGCTCAGGCTGAAGTGGATCGTCTTCTGGAAATCTTGAAAGAGATGGAAAATGAGAAGAATGATAAGGATAAGAAGATAGCAGAACTAGAGAGGTGAGAATGGTATAAGTTACTAGAGAAGCAAAAAAAGCTGATTGAAGTTAGAGATAACTTGGTCTATTTTTCTTGTGTTAAAAACCTTAGAGTGCCTATTTTGGGAAAGTCTGTTTAGAGTTTTTCTGCCTTCAGTCCTTTATTTTGGTAGACTGTAAGTGAAAAGGTGTCTTACTGTGTGCTTTCATTACCTGGCTGCTCAAAAATATGGCTGATACAGATAGAACTAGAAGGGTAGATAGAACTGTAAGGGAATGGAGATGGTAGGAAAAGCTGCCGACACTGTGGTCTGTTTGAGAACAATTTGTTCTTTTGATTTAATAAATTCCTCAGGCATGGTTTTCCAAAGAGCAAATAAGAAAAATTACTTTTAAGAGCTTGTGATACTAGTTACTCAGGTTTCTCTGACAAGTGGCATTGAAACTCTGGTAGGGACACAGGTAAACTTTGACTCATGTGAAGCCAAATGAGCAGATTTGCTTTTGTCCAAACAAAACATGATTCAGCGTTTTTCAGCATTTTCCATCTTTCTGTTGGAGCCAGGGTGCTCAGATATTTTTTTTCTAGACTTTAATGTCCCAAACAAAAATTTAAATTGATTGTGATTCCATGACATTTGTATCACAATCGTAAACAGTGTATCTTAGGAAAGACCTGAAACAGATTCTGTTTTCTGTCATTTACTCACCTTACAGTGGGCCAAGAGGGAGTTTCTAGGCAGTAATACCTGTTTGAGATTTTTTGTTTACTTTACAATTCGCAATGAAGAATCACTAACTTGGAACAGCAAAATCAAAATTTGATTATTCCTATTTGCCTTGTGCCAGAACAGTCTTTCTAATTTCTATCTTACCACTGTTTAACTGCTTCACAGTTAGTATCAGGAAGATTAGGGCAACTGGGGAGAGGACATTTCCAGTTCTGTGTGATGGCAGTGGTTATTGTTCATTGTCTTGATGATAGTCAAATTATGGGACCTTCTGATTTGAAAAACTTTTCTAAGAAGTTCATTCTTGTTTCCTGGAAAGTGACAGAGCTCTGAAGCAGTTCAGCTTGTCAGCTGGGTTTCTTCTCTCTTTATGATTGTAAGCAGCGTCCTGTTAGTTTTAAGTTGGTTTATTTAATCAAAATTCTCTACACCTATGCTGTAAGCTTGAACACCCAGAAGTGAGGATATGTCCTCTTTAACCATCTTCCCTTTTTTTCTGTAATATAACTTGCAGCCCATTGATACATGATGTATTCAACAGAACATTCAGGCAATAGGTTGATAGAGGAGATGCAGTGAGTATAGACATGAAAAAGCTAAATAGCAGTTACAAGTCATATTTGTCTGTGTGATTTTTTTTCCAGTCCCTTAGAGGTGCCCATCTCAGGCGTGAAGTTCACCATGTCATCATCTTAGGGCATGCAAGTTGACTAAGGATCAGGGTATAAGCAACAGACTTCTATTAGAAGTAAGGTATGGGGAAGAAATATCTTCCCAGTTGCTTAATTTTTTCTGTATGCAGAAATAATCACTGTTTAGGAAAGGCAAATCAGAAATACTCATCATTCCTCAACCTGAGTCCTAGAGGAGATTGGAATGACAGGAAGAGAATTTTCTTATGCATGCTTTTAATGCAAGTCTGATTTTTTTATTACATTAGTATTCAGAAACTCTTATCAAGATTGGGACTTGCAGTGTCAAACACTGAATCGAAAGAGTTTATAGTCTACAAAGCAAAAATAACAAAGAGAAATGAAGATGGGTCTCCTCTTTGCAGATACAAGCATTGGCACCCAATCTTCAAAGACTTAGAAAGGAACTTTTTCTTTGAAAAGATGCATTTCCAGGGATCTGCAAAGCAATTACTGTTTTTCATCTTACAGTGGTAGTTTCTTGCTGTTTCAGTCACATATCAAACTCTTACTATATCAATGAGAGCATAAACCCCCCAAATGACTGGACATCATTCCATAACAATTTGGTGAATACTTTGCCTGATCAGTGTTACTCATTCCTTCTTATCACCTGATCTTCACTTTTATAAAAAAATAGAGTGGTTCTCTTTTTAACGTGTCATCTTTTCTACCAGTGCTGAGATAACACTGAATATGTCTTCTTTTATTTCTAGTAATTAGAATAGGTATTTCAGCTATGTCAAAGAAAAGACTATTTTTGTTATGATGTGATTGCTAGCAGCTGTGTAAATCAAGGGAAAAAATTAAGAATATTCATGTTCTGTAGTGACTGTAAGTGGAAATGGAAAAGGCCTTCCAAGATCTAGAGACCTAAGGTGCATACTGTTAGTGTGGTGAATTAGCAAAGTTATCAACATCTGAAATTATTTTTCAGGTGGAACTGTAATACAGTCACAGCACTGGAGGAAAAGATACAAGTTTTCAGATACTTTGTAGTGAGGTTTCGACTAGTAATTTCTCTTTTTCTGAATAATTGTTGAAATTTCTATTTGGCCTTAGTTGTTTTTGACTGCTTCCTCCTTGTGAGTTTTTACACAAAGCAGAGAATTAAATGTAAAGGTTGGTCCTGGTTTTATCTGCCATGCTTGTTTATAAAGTATTTTCATGGCTGAACTGATATGTCCAGGCATGTTACATGAATGTTTTAGAACTAGAGTCTTGGTTTCCTGAAAAGAATAGATAATTTTGTTTTGTAAAAGTCCCTTCTAAACCTGTTGTCCATGCAAAGCAAGCTAGAAATTATCTTGACTTCTAATGTTTCTACAGCTGTTCAAACTCTGCAGTGCAAAGAACCTTAGTGCTTGCAGAAGCATTTGTCAGCAACCAAAAAGTGAATATTACTGTGCCTATCAGGAACTGTTATTATTCCATGTAGAATAAGATGTGAAGAAATATTTAAAGAACTGT
The DNA here is from genome assembly GCF_031877795.1 of Strix aluco. Lineage (NCBI taxonomy): Eukaryota > Metazoa > Chordata > Aves > Strigiformes > Strigidae > Strix > Strix aluco. Next base: position 16,572,339 of record NC_133935.1, on the reverse strand, counting down.
ACTAACAAAAATGGGATTTTTCAAAAGAGAGAGTCTCTCCCTGGAGTTTTCCCTTATGCTAGTTAATATGTGACAACTAGACCATACATTGTCAGGAGAAGAGAAATAGTAACACAGTTTCATCCATAGAAGAGAAGAAATTAGTTGCCTATTAGAGAGGTATGTATAGGGGAACAGAGAAAGAGAAAAGATAGAAGAGGAAGGTGAAATGAAAAGCAGAAAACTGTTCTCTTAAGCCTTTTCAATGGCAAAGCTGCCATCATTTCAAATTAAAATAAAAGAGAGAAATGCTTCCACTCTTCAGTAACTGTTGTGATTGCTGGGTGGGGGGGTGTTGTTTTTCAGCTGTGAATGTGAGGAAAGATATCAAAAAATAATGCGTTACATGTGGTGCATGCTATGCAAAAGCTTGAAAAATACTCTAGAGTCAATGTGAGATTGAAAGCACAAGCTCATTATTTTATATTCTCTGTGGGCAGGATTTTGCCTTTTCTTACAGGAAGGTGGCCATAAGCCCACATTTCTTGTGTGGATGAACAGCCCTATAAGTTTTGTTTCTGTCCCCGGATTGTGGTGCTGTAGAGAGTTTTGTAGCAGTCTGGTTATTCACTTTCTTTGTAACTAACTGTTTGCTTTTTGTATTGCCATTCCATAATCTCCTGTCTCTCTGTAACTTTTCATTTTGTGTTTTGTTTCCTTCCTCACTTTTTCTTTCCATTTATACTGTCACGTCCTGGTTCCACGAGTTGTTTTGTTTTGTACGTGCGGGGGTTTTTTTGACTATGCCTTTTCTCAGAAAGCACGCCTCCCGCAAATTGCACCCTCCCTACCAGGTGTCGGTCCCTGCACCGCAACACGTAGGGGGGTTTGTGTGGGACTTCCTGGGAAAGTGAGTGCTCTATAAGGCTTCTGTTTCCTACGGGGTGGAATGTCACTGCTGGCTGCCCGGCTGCTGCTGCTGCTGTTTGGGTCTGCTGCAATTATGCTTTTTTTCTTAGGTCAAACAGGAACTAGTTATGTCAAGTACAAGCTCTAACAGTCTCTGCGTTCAACTGGTGTCACAGTGGTTATGATCACAGTCCAAAGGAGGTCTGCTGCTATTCTCCTTGACTTAAACTCAACAGAAGCTGTTGCTTTTTATTCTAATTCTCTTTCTGTGTTTTGCCTTTGGTTCTAATCTCGGCTATCAATTCTGCCTGAACCAGCTAAAACTCAAGCGTTCTAAAATGTGTCATTGATAGAGGTCAGTATTGACTTATTCTTGAGTTTTATTGTGATTATGATCCTGTAGTAAGAAAAGGAAAAAAAAAAAGAGAAAAGAAAAATAATGCTTATCATCTGGGACATGACCATCACAGCCTTCAGATTAGTAGTTTACACATAGAGCTATTTGTGTGCATATATTCTGCAAACAAGAAGTGACCTCATACTAGAGAGGTGGCAGTAAATATATACATATATGTTGCTTCAGAAGTAAGTACTGGGTGAATATATATAGAAGTCATGGTTCCGGTTACAGACTTGAAATTTATTTTATTTTGGAACGCTTGCTGTATATGATAGGTAGTCCCTGTAAGGACATAGGGCACTACCATTTTTTTCCTGAAGGAAACTTGACTGTGATTTGGGAACAAAGGAAGGCAGTATTCAGATTTGGAATACCAGCAGTCCTGCTAAGGACAGCTGGAAATGATGACTATTTTGAGAGAGAGATTTTGGGGAGTTTTTCTTAAAAGTATTTAAGGATGACCTGTTCAAGAAGAAGCCTTCAAACTTTTGATGTGTAGCAGCCAAAAGCTTTGCTCCCCATCTTAAATATTTCTTCTCAACAGTAAATAAAAATAAAAGATTAAAAACCGTAGGGTGATCTCAAAGGAGTGCTGAAAATGTGGACAGTAGAAGGAAGTATCTTACTCTGTATGTCTTTAAGACAGTGATATCTTTGTGTAGTGGTCTGTGAAGGATAGATGGAGAGAGAAATTAGCTGCATGTTCCATCAACTTTATGGTTTCCTAGAATAGTGTAAAGGAAACTATACTAGTAAATTACGCCCTAAGCTTAAGTCAACAATTTGAAGTTGAAATAGGTATTTTCAAACAACTACTTGTATCTTATAATAATTATTTTTGGTTTTCAAGTTGCTCATTTCTGTGAATTTTTAAATTATTTTTGTAGAGAATTCCTAAACAAGAACCGCATCAGGGCATATAAGTAATTTAGAGTAAAAGAGATATTGTCAAATTAAAGAACAAAGGCTGTTTAGAAAGTCATTATCATCACCATTAAAGTTAACCTTGAGAGATGGTATGACTATAATTCTGTGTTATCATAACTCATTAAAGTCCTCAAAAAATAAATTGAACTCTGATTCAGGCATAGAAAAAACTGAAATAATTAAATATAACTTTAAAATACGTTAATCCATTTTGGTACCATAAATCATAAAAGCAAACCAAATATATTTATCTCATGGTTGCATGGTATTATTACAAGGCAGAATTTGTTGTTGTGTTTCTCATCCACTTCCTTCAAAAATCCACAGCTTAAGTGAATATTAAGATTCTAAGGTTAATCACTCAAAATTTAGGACATTACAAAATGAAGATTTCTGTTTAATTTTAATTCACCTCTTATGTGAGCCTGTGTATCACAGTCAAGTGATACAGTCTTTAACCATATGAACAAATTCTTTCCACAAGAATGCTGCCTTTGGTGTGTGAAGGACGTAGCTGAAATTGTCCCCAAAAAATCCTGCGTGAGGCTGACACCTGTCCTGGAAAATTTCCGCACAATTTGTTAATATTTGACAAGCAACTGAGAACAAGGTTTTGTAATGGAAAGAAGTGGTCAGGCCTGTATTTAGTCCAGTTCCACCTTTGAGCACACAGATCTATTGAATATTAAGATTTTCATCATTTCCAAGCTAGGAAATGAAGAAATCATTTCTTTCTTCTCAGTCTTGCTTTATCTTCATACAAAATGAACATTACACCTGAAGTCCCACATGAAGTTTTACAGAGGAAAAAATAATGCATTTTGTATCAACATAACTGCTCTTAACAGATAAGTATATAAGATGCAGGCACCTTTACTCACAGGTATTTATAACTTCAGACATTTGAAAATATGTCGATTTTCAGAGGCCAAGTTTCTGCCCTCTGGAAGTCAACCTTTGTTAAAGTGCCTTAAAATCAACACTCAAACTCACTAATCACTTTTTAAACCTACATCTAAGAAAAAAAAGAGAGAGACACTGCCAGTAATTGCAAATCCATCTGTAGAGAGCACCAGGTAAAAAAGCCATCACAGTGATTTTACGGTGACTCCTCAATCCGTCCTCACCTTTTTCATATAATGGGATATCCTTTTTCCATTTGGTCTTTATATAGCTCTCCTTTATTTCCCATTCTCTCCCTTTTCCTCTGTTTTGGGAGAAACTGAAACTTTGTGATATTGCAGAAACAGCTGTTGTAAAAAACAAGGTCAAAGAACTCCAATTAGTCCAGCCCTTGACATGGTGAGGGGTCAGAGCTGGTGCAGGCTTTGGCTGAATGAGCTTGCTGTGTTATCCCATCATTGAACAACCTAAGCCTGGGTATTTGCCCTAGTATTATTTCCATGTTCAAGCAGGCAGGACTGATGCTATTAAACAGAGTGATTCATCTCTATGGAACTGAGTACAGACCACCTCCTTTGTTAAACTGAGCAGTGGGCTGAAAGCTTGGTTTGTCTACTAATCCAAGAGTAAGGATCCGATCTTGGATCCTCCAAGAAGGACCCTACACTGGAGAAATACTTACGAGTAATGAGAAGCACTGATTGTCAACTTTTTCGAAGGCTTCTTTTACTGCCAAATTTCCTGTCGCATTAAAGTCCTGTTTGTTTTTATCATTAAATCAAGGTGATTATCAAGCATTCCCACTCATACCTGTCTATTATCTGTAATGAGTATAGGAGTTGTCATCTGATGATTTATTTATACTCTGCCTGCATTGTAGCAATGATGGGTTTTATTTAGCAAGTATCTCCTAATCCAACTGCTGGATCAGTAGAGTGTAAGAGCTATGATATAATTAAAATAATTGTAAAACCAGAGGAGAAACAACATCATCTAAATAATGAGCCTAGTTTGCATATCAGTGTTTCATTTTTATCTGCCTTGACTACATCTCTTCAAAAGCTGTTTTGTAGCTTTGTTTCAGTAAACACTGTTGAGCGATATGAGGGTATCCATACTCACAAACTAGTACACAAGGATTAAAAAAAACAGACATCCCCCCAGAAAAACACCAAAACTCCTCTTTTATACAACCAATACAGTTAAAATGAAAGTGTCAGATCCTTACATTGTCTTAGAGTAGAGTAGGAACACAAGGAAAATCTTACTGTCAGTAAGCCAGTGAAATAGCGACCATGGCCACCTGTGGTCATATTTGTGCTCTTAGATCTCTGCATGCATGTGCGCATGGATGCACACACAAACCTTCTCTCTCTCCATCTCTTCCCCATCCCTCTAAATATCAACTAAAAAGAAAGGAAAAGACTAGCCATCATTCTTTTTACCAAGAAAAGGTGTCAAAAGTGGTAAACATAAATAGCCTTTCTGCTTTGACTGACACAAGTAAGATCAAGTGCATATTATTCCCTGTCAGACTGCTTTGAAGGAATGACAAAGTAGTAAATATACACAATCACTCACTGTCAAACAAGTGGAATTCAAAGGTTGACTAGAAATCGTTACATAAACTTCTGCCTAAGTACATCTGAGACTAATGTGGCAGACTCATTCCACTCCCTATAATATAGAAGCATGTGGAAAAAATGATAGCTGGAATAATCAACAGCTTTTTAAATATATGTATTTCTTAATTAAAATACTAAAGTGTTCATATGTCACCAACTTTTTTGATCTCTACCCATCAATCCGATTTAAGTTGGCTATATCTTTATGGCATTTTAAAAGAAAATTAATTTCTCCACCATTCGGTGTTACAATTGTATTGTCTCCCTGTGTGACTGTTGTGTCAGAGTACACAGTTAATGGGGCTGGGCAGAAACGCTGCTGCTGGATCTTGTAAGGAATGCTGCAAGTGTGTGTTCTTGCTTGAAGGGAAATAGTGCAAACTAAAAATTATTATTTTGCTCTGTAATGAGCATGTCTTGGTATGTATTTGATCCTGCTTGCTTGGGGCTGCTTCCTGGGGCAGATGCTTGCTATGCTCCTCTGCTCAATTTCACTGATGTAGCCCCATGCCCTGAGTCTTCACCTCCAGGCTGTAGCAGGTCTCCATTCACTTCCTAATAGCTGGCAATTTTAGGTGTCTGCCTTGGTTTTAGTTTGAGTGATAACACAGATCCAAATTTTTTTCTAATTTTAATGTGCTTTCAGACATATTCCTCATTTTTGTTTGGATAAATATTATGATTATTTTAAAAATCCACATTTTTAAAAAATATTGTGACCCCCTATAAAAAAACATGGAAAAAGGGGCTAGCAATTACACAAAATGTATTTTTATTTGAAGGAAAGAATATTGCATAACAAAATGAAGATGTAACAATAATTATTCTCCATTCAAATCCTGAGTAGCTGGCTAAATAATACTTCTGGAGCATACAGAAAATTGCAAGTGACCTCAGTATAGCATTGCAGGTACTGTTTTGCCTTCATCTTATGCCAGCTAAAGATGCTACCTGTAATAACATTTGGAAGAACAGTATGGTTCGTTCAGATTCTACAGGGCTATTCTGAATTCTAGCTTGTACTTTTTTTCACGTTAAATTGAAGAAACAGTATCACAACATCATTACAATAGAACCAGGAACTACAAAGGGTCCCTGAAAAACAAAATGAGAAGCCTTAAATTTTCATAATCTAGAATGAGTAACAGTCATAAAAAAGTCAAGCTTTTTTTCCCCCTACCTTATTTATTCCCATACCTAATCAAGTCTTTATTTTCACTTTTTTGTTCCCTTTTGTTAAATTTGTGTGACCAGTCATAGCTCTGCAGCTCAGCTTTAGAGAATGCACTCTTGGATTCCAGTCAGAATTGTTAGTTATACACTTTTCTGTATGAATTAACCGAAGCTTTTGCTGCAACACTATAACTTCCTTCAAGATCACACACTGAGATATGGTATTTGGCATTTTGCAAGTCTCCTCTTTTCCAAAATCCCCAAATAGCAAGCCTTTACCACAGCTGTCCTTGAAGAACTTGGTTTGAAGAATGTTAGTTTAAAAGACAGAGAAAAGTATCTTTACACTAGTTTATCTGTTACAGACCAACAATACACTTCTCAGCAGTACCTCGCTCTGAAGCTGTTGCTTGTACAAATTCAATATGCTGCACTGTTGGTTGTAAAATTGATGCCAGAAATAAGAACTTCAATTTTCATTTACATGGTTTCGTATACCAAGAGTAATAAAGCATATAGCAGTTAGCCTATCCTATAGAAATATTTTTCTCCGGACCATATCCTGCCAAAGTGAAATTTTGCAATGGGTGAAGTACAACATAGATTGTAGAAGCCAAATTGCCACTTTGGACAGAAGGACATTTACTTTTCCTCTCTTCCATTGATTGAAAAAGAATAAAGTTTGAAGTCAGATGAAAAATATCTGTATTATGGCTCCTTGTTGACTTACCTTGCTGTTATCAGTGAAATTGACAGCAGACGCCTATGAAAAGATATTGGAGATATTTGAAAAAAAAGCAATAATGAACCTTATGTTATACAGGGAACTCCAGCATTATGTCTTGGTCAATCCTGCTGTGGAACAATGTTGGAGAGAACTGTCCAAAATATGCCTGTTTGGTCATTATTGTTTTTAGATTGCACCTTGTATGGGAGAATTAAAATGGTAACACTGCAGGAAGAAGAGGCAGATGCTTTTTTTGTTTGTCTTTGGAAGGGTGATTTCAATGTCAAAATTAAGAAAGGTGAACTTTTAGCTCTGACAAGTCTTCGAGTCTTGAAGACTTTACTCCATAGTTGGGGTTTTTCTCCCTTCTATTTATTCCCTTTTGACAAGTTTGGGTCATCTGCAGGAAAAGTGAAAAAAATGCATGTCTTGCTCATGGAGAGAAGATAAGCCCCCAAAAGATGGCATAAAGGAACACATTAGGGTTCATCTCGGATAGCCAAACTCCACATTTTCAAAATGTTAGAATTCTGGAAGAAGGATACTTGCTAGAGATGTGATGTAAATCCAGAGTTTTCTATAGTTGGCTTATTTCCCTTTTCCAAGAAATGTTATGTATTGGAGACTATTTTCTCTACAGAAAGTTGCCTCTAAGTGAAATGGTGTAATCTAATGTAAAGGTCATTTTTTTCTTTTTTTAAATTATATGTCTGTAAAACATGCAGCTCTGTGTTTGTGAAGGATTGTGTGTCTGTGTGTCATTACCTGATTTAGATCTGCTTGTTTTGTCCTGTATTCTTGAACTGCCTTATCTCTGGACACTGTTTTCACAAACTCTAACTCTTTTTCTTTCGCATCTCCTTCCTGGATTTGCTGGTTCCTTCAGCCTCACCTCAAGGTCAGTATTCACTTTTAATAAGGGTGTTTATAAGACTATTGTCTATTCATCTAAAATTGAGATCCCACAGAAGATTGCACATCAAATTACATGATCTGCAAAATAAAAGATCAGAGATTTGGTTAAGTCTGTGTAGGAGGATGGGTTGGATAGGGTGCACATTTAGAAAAAACTTGTACTTGAAGGAAAGAATTTATATCAAACCACTGTAAATCAATGTTGTAGTGCTCTGGGAAGAAGGGGGAAGACTTACCAATGAAGCTTTTCAAGGGAAAAAAACTACAGGAACAGGAAGCTGAAGCAAGGCAGTTTATGTATTATTGATTTTATCTGTTACTTCAAGAAGAAAAAAAGATGGAACATTAGCCATATTCTCTGATACATGCTGTTGAGTGCAAAACTAGTTCATATAAAATACTAGTCATACATACTTTAATTGTTGGATTTTTATCATTGCATCTGTGTCTGAAACCTTGCAGTGATGTTGCAGAACTAGTTTTGGTGCAGTTTGAGTGTGTTGTGCTGTCAGAAAGAACCAAGGGCTGAGGGTTAAAGATAAGAAAATTAGCAAGAGGATAAATTTGTTGAAGGCACAAAGTGATAAACTACTGAAAAAACCCTACCAGGAGACAACATGTTTTGAAGTCTTTCACCATGGCTCAATTTTTAATTTTGATATTTTAAAGCCATTGCTAAACATAGATTTTGGGATTTCAGTAGAGTAGCAAGGAGTAAACATCTATGGCCTACGTAATACAAGTCAGAGTACATTATCTAATGACCCCCAGCTGCCTTTGAAAGGCTCCAAAACCATTTTGGATTCTAGTCTTTCCTGATAAAGTCTGTTTGGTAGAAAGCGTCTGTGACTTGTGACGAAGGAATGATTATAATTGTTTCAGGCAGTGTCTTTGCCCAGAAAACCGCTACTTAATGACTAAAGTTCTGAGTTATGAACCAACATCTGACTTTTCTATTCCTGATTAACATTGTGAAAAATGCAGTGGTGAGTGGAATCCCACGATGTTGCGATGCTGCTGACGCCTTTAAATTGTGTCGGTGTTCTGACCTTGGCTTGGCACAGACATTGCGCTTGTGGCCTTGGTTACGTATTTTCCTTCCTCCCACAAACTGGAAAAAGATTGGAAGTTAATCATGTTGTTGTCTATCAATACCTTCCCTATTCAGTGTTCTGTACTGGCATACTTGTAATTGTTGGGGAGAGGAGGGCTGTCCTTGAATGACCCTTTTTCTTCAGATCCCAAAGAACAGAACTGCCAGGAAGCTTTTCTGCCCTGTGAGCATTTTTCTCTGAAATACACAGTGTCTTTTCTTGCATGAGCAGGACTTCTGTTGGGTAGTTTATATTTGCTAGTTGCCACCGTGAGTGAAGTTTGATGTGTTTTGTCTGGCTAATGAAGTCCTAAATGTTATGGAATCCATCTGTCAAAGATACTTCTGCTTCAATCCATATGGCTATAGGTTTTTATCAAAACCTGAACCTATACGGTGGAATTTGTGATGAACAAGAGGGGGAACTGGTTTTAGAGCGTGATCTGGGTGTGTTTTTTCTGAGACCTGACTTGATTTTTTCTTTCCCCAAACAATGTAACCATAACTTTTATTTCTCTCATTTAGAGCATATTGTAAAATTTGGCTAGAGGAGGTATGACTGGTTTGAGGTGGCCAAGTGTTAGGATCTTTGAAGAGTTTTCTGATAAGATGTTAAAGAAGTTGTCCATTATGTCCTCATACTTTCTTAGTGGTTTTATTGATTTTTTTTTTTTTTTATTCATTTTTCTTTCAATTTTTTAAAACTGATTTCTATGATGGGTAGTTGCTGAGGTTTTCATATTTGTTAAATCAACAGTGTAAGGGAATAGGTGGAATGACTGCTCTTGGAACTACAAAATCCCTGCTGGCCAGAAACACAATGAAAAGATTCTCCCAAGGACAAGTGGGAAAATTACAGGAGTTGCAGTACCACTCATTTTCTTTCCTGTGCATTTCGATGTTTGCCTAATTACTGTTAACTGCAACTCATGAAGAAATAGCTGTTCTGTGAAGTTACATTCTACATTGGAAGCTACTATGGGAGCCATAACTTTATTTTTCTCTTAATGGTGAAAGCAGTTATTTTTTTCAGACATCAAAGCAAATGTGTCTTCCTGGAAAAGAACTGAGTATGTGAAATAATGTGTTAGGTATGTCTGTCTTGTAGAAAAAAGAAGAAATACTCTGGAACTATAACTTTTCTCATCAAGAACAGCTTTGCTTACTGTGATCAGTGCAAAACCTCTGAATTTTCCGATCTGTCTGTTAAGCTTTTATCATCTCTCCTGTTGATAAACTCAGTGAATCAGAACGTAATAGTGTAATCCATATCACTGTTGCTGTTATGACATGTATTTACCGCTCAGAAGTCTTAAGGGCCTAGAGTGGATGTCATACTGATTCATAGTAAATAAAATTGTCTTGGAAGGCATGGGGATTAAGGTGGTTTTCCATAAGGAGTTTTTGCTAAGCATCTCTGTTGATGCCAGCTGTATATAAAGAACTATCCAATGCTGAGTTCAAGAGTAACAAGCCAAATAACACTATTCTGGTGTCATTACCTGCAGCAGTTGAAAAAAACAGAACAATACCATGAAGTCATATGCTCCATTTCTTTTAAGTAGTTCTTATGTATACATGTCACAAAAGTTGAGATGGAAAAAGGTAACAAGACTGACAAAATCAGGTGCTATAGTGAGCAACTTCATACTTCTTAAGGAAAGAATAAGCTATATTGCTAAAGCAAAAGCAAGACTTCTAGCTTCAAATTGGGTAAGAAACAGTTTAACTGCCTTTTTTTTTTTTTTTCATCTTCTCTGCTGAGTAACATTCAACATGCTATTCATGCACAATTTATCTTTGTAGCATAGAACTGGAATGGAAAAATAGCTGGAACAGTAGGACAGGAGGCCTCCCACAGGAGGCATGTCTTTCAGTCAGATTTTCTAATTGTTTACATCACATGGTTAATTGTACTGTCTGTCATCTTTTGAAGCAAGTAATCCAGATCTTAAGAGAAAGAAGTTTTCCGGATTTTTTGCTATACCAAAGAGAATTTGATGCAATAGGAAGTAATAAAAAAATACTGTAAACCTTATTTCCGCACAGCAAAGTGGCTTAGTGATTAGATGAGTGCAGGCTGGTGGCATGAATCCAGATAAAAGTCTGCTATGAGTGTCCATGTAAAATTAAATTTCAGTGTAGCAACTCAAGTGTAGCTTTATAAAATCAAAGTAAAAACAAAATACTAAATCTGAGGGGATTATTTCAGTCCTTTTTCCAGAGTCTTAAATTTATTTTCAACAGAACACATATAACCACCAAAGAAATACTTAAAATATGATCCTTCTATAAGAAAATGACAGATAATATTGCGTAGAAAATTAAGCAAATACAGGAGACTCAGGATACTATTCAATAATGGTAAAAAAAGGAAAAAAAATCAGGGTACTTGGTTACAGGCATATAGTCTGTGGTACCTGTGGGTTTTTCATTGTGATGGAAATAGCTTTATACGCTGCGTCATATACTATATCTCCAGGAAGCTGTGAATCTGAGCACTGAGAAAGTGCCTGGGCAGTCAGGAGAAATTTCAGTGGAAGTGTGGCTGGCTCTTTAGCTTCATACCTTCAGAAGACTCCCATCTTCATTCTGCCATCATGCTGGTCACTAACTACATCAGGAAATTATTAAAATTTCAAGCATGTTGAGTTAGCAATTGTTAGTTTTAGCTCAGCAGAGCCAGATACATTGTGTTCAAAGGAGTTTCCATTTAAATTTCCTTGGTCATCTCTGAAAAATAACAACGTGTCATAGTTCTTTTCTGTTTAATCTGTGTTTGCTTTAATTCTACTTACAGCAAAAACAGTTTTATAGAATTCTGTACATTAAAAAGCACTCTGCTTGTAAGAGTAGTCTATTCCTTGTGAGTGAGTAGAAGTAAGGCATCTTAGAGATGGCAGTGGAGAAAAGAAGAAATGAAGGCATTGGGCTTATTGGCTGTGAAGGTTGCGTGGTGATAAGTATGGCACATAATAGAACTGTGGTTTTCCTTAAAACAGGTAACTGGCATAGTCTTTCGAATTTGCTTTAGGTATAGTGATTATCAGAGCTTTTTTCCTCCATTTGAAGTGGAATCTATAGCTTTTCTGTCAAAGGTCCTCTTTTCTTGCCTCTTTTCATTGCATTTTAACAAAGCAAAATTATTCACAGCTGTACATCATCTCAGAATTCTCACTTTTCTGCAGTCTCGCATGATCTGATTTCTTTCCTATTACCTGCTGAAATTAATTTAGTTTTACGAAACACTGATGAGTTGTTTTTCTTTTTGTGTTATTGCTCTGTTTTCAGTACATGTATTCACAAAGTGTGCAGCTTTCCTGTGGGGATTCAAACTGAGGTAGCATTAGAAAGACACATGACTGGATGTGGCACTAGGGAGGATGTTTGTATGTCAACAGTATGCTGTGAATTTTGAAGAGCTTTGAGTCAAATGTTCTAAGAGATTAGAGGAATCCTTCATAATTTGCTTTTTTCAGATACAACAAAAAAGATGGCTTTTTACCATACTATTTGAAACATCAATGTCATCTTCAGAAGATTAACTGAAATTATCATTCCAACTTTATGCAACATTAAACATTTTGACTAACCCATATGTTGCACATCACATTTAGTCAAAGGATTAAAACCTGAAGGTTATTTTTCTTCTTTAATGGCTAACTTCTGTGCAAAAATTTATCCCCCCAAATGGCTAGATTTTTATTTCTATTAAAACTCTAAAATCCAGATGAGTATATGGACAGACAGTGAATTTATGTGGCTATGGTAAAATAGCCTTGGTGCAAACATTTCCATAACTGATAGTACCAAAAGCTTTAACAGACCCTGGACTCACCAATAGTATGATAGTTACAGAGAACTCAGTTGAACAGGAGACCTTTTTAAAAGGTCGCTGAAAAGAGTGAGGATTTCAGTAGCTTCTTTTCCTCCTTTTTTACTGATAAGGACTCCTTTCAGATCCCTGAGCACAGTGGCAGAGTCTGTGGAAGTGAGGCATTACCCACAGAAGTGGAAGACCAAGTTACAGACCATTTAAGCAAATTAGAAATACGCAGGTTGATGGAATCAGATCAGATACATAAAAGGTTGCTGAGAGACCTAGCTGATGTCATAGCAAGGACTCATCCTCAAAAGCTCGTGGCTGTCAGGAAAAGTTCCTCATGACTGGCAAACATCACACCAATCCTCAAGAAGGACAAGAAGGAGGATCCAAGGAATTGCATGCCAATCAGTATAACTTTATGATCTGGGGAGTTTTTGGAGCCGATCCTCCTGAAGGCTGTGTCCACGCACCTGAAGGACAAATAGGGAATAGCCAGTACAGATTTACAAGGGCAAATCATTCCTGACTAACCTGGTTGCCTTTAGTGATGAGATGACTGGCTCAGAGGGAAATCAGTACTATTTAATGTCTTTTTAAATATGCAGATGATGAGACACAATACCCCTTCAAAACTTTCATGGCTGATAACAAACTGAGGAGAGTGGTTATGGGGAGTATATACTAGAGGACAGGGCTTCTATTTAGGGTGACCTTGACAGGCTGGAGAAGTGAACTGGCAGAAACCTCATCAAGTTCAATAAAGGCAAGTGCAAAACTCTCACCTGAGGCTAAATGGCCCCTCTATCTGTACCAGCTGAGGGCCAACTGGTTAGAAGGCTGGTTCATAAAGAAGGACCAAGGGGTGGCTGGGGACAAGTTGAACTTGAGTCAACAGTGTCACACTACTCTGAAGAAAGCCAAATGCATACTGGGCTGTATTAGCAGAAGCACAGCTAGCAGGTCATCTGGAGAGAACTGGAGGAAAGAATGGGGTATGTTCAAGCCTAGGAAGAGGACCCTCATGGGAGATTATACTGTGGTCTTTCAGCTATCTGATGGGAAGGTCCAGAGAAGACAGAGCCAGACTCTTCAAAGAGGTGTTCAGTAAAAGGTTGAGAGACAACAGACACAAATTACAGCACATTCCAATCTAAGTTCCAGTGAGATAATCAGCAGAAAAAATTCACAGTGATGGAGTCAGATACTGAAACAGGTGCCCAAAGAGGCTGAGGAGTCATCATCACTGGAAATATTCAAAACTTATCTGAACAAAGCTGTGAGCAATCTGCTGTAATTTGTCTTGTTTTGAGCAGTGAATTGAACCAGGTGACCTTCAGAGATCCCTCCAAACAAAATTACTCCCTGATTCTCACTTACTATGGTATGTTAATCTGTATTCTAGAACAAACTGCATCACTGCGAGCTCTGCATCACCATGATATGTGTCAGTGTGGTATTAATAGCTTTGTCCTTTCATAAATAACAATTTACCCAGAGTTATCCTTTCAAGATTTCTAATGTAGCTCCTCCTACTTCTGTCCCCTAAACAGATACTCTCAAACCTTACTGCTGTTAATATAATCAGAGAAGATAAAATTGGAAATTATCTCTGTTTCTCATGTTTTTTATATGCTCTCTGTAAGCTTCTCTTGCTGGCTGAGAGCTTAGACTGGGACAGTGACCTTAGATCTGGCAGCGTGGGCATTTACTAGTTTGCATCTGTAGTTACCAGGTATGCTGTTACACCTTGTCATTCAGGTTGAAAGAACTGATTTTCATTCGCAGTATTCACATACCTTTTTGTCACATTCTTCCTTTGCTGAGGTTGTGGAAAATGGAGCATACTTGACACCACATCTTCTCAGCTGCCTTGTTGAGAGCATTTTTCTGCTGTGAGATTTTCAGCTGGCTAGGAAGTTACTCCTTGTGTGTTTAGTCTGCTCCTGTGACTAAATTGAAATTCTATCTTTTGTTCTTGTGTTACTTGTAAAGATTAAGTTTCATTTTTGACCTGCACGCAAGGTGACTTCACTGCCTCATGTGAGGGCATTGGGAACCCTTCTGTTTCAGATGTACCTTTCAGTACCTTACTCATCAGTTGAAAGCATTTCTTATTGCCACTGATCACTAATATTTTTTATCCCAATTTCTGTGAAACCAGTTTTCCTAGCTGGCCTGTGCATCTTGTATGCAAATATGTCCTCATCTTTTGGATGAAAAATATGCTAGATAAGCGGTGGTTTGACCTTGGCTAAATGCCAGGTAGCCACCAAGTCGCTCTATCACTTCCCCTCCTCTTCCCCCTTTTTTCTCAACGGGGCAAAGAGGGGAAAGAAAATAAGATAGGAAAAAAAAACCCAACCCTTGTGGGTAAAACAACAGCAGTTTTAATATAAGCAAAGCGAAGCAAAGGTCCGCGCGCGGAAGCAAAAAGAAAACAGATTTATTCTCTTCCTCCCATGAACAGGTGATGTCGGGCCTTCTCAGGAAGCAGGGCTCCGATACGTGTAGTGGTTGCCTCGGAGGACCAAGGGTGACCCCACCCCCTTCCTCCTTTCTCCCAGCTTTATACTGAGCAGGCGTCATATGGTCTGGAATATCCCTTTGGTCAGTTCGGGTCAGCTGTCCTGGTTGTGTCCCCTCCCAAGATCTTGCCCACCCCGTCCCACTGTGGGGGGGAAATGTCAGAAAGAGCCTTGGTGCTGTGTAAGCACTACTCAGCAGTAGCCACAACACCAGTGTGCTATCAACACCCTGCCAGCTCCCAGCATAAAACACAGCACCATGGGGGCTGCTACAGGGGAAAACCAATTCTGGCTCAGCCAGACCCAGTACAATAAGCATAGTTATTTATTACAGTCGTATAGTTTGTAGATTCAATGCACACTTCTATTGCTATCCCTCAATTAATTTGAAATCACTCTTAATCACATTACTGTAAAATGAAAATAACATCGCTTATTCATAAAATTCCAAGTAGGCTATTACACGTATTGCAAGATAAAAACATGCTTAACATTCTTATGCTAAGATTAAATTGTTAAACTCTTTTTTTCCCCCTTTTCCTTTCTCTTCTATGGCTGTCTTCCATTTTATTGTTCTGACAAGGTGGTGTAGTCAAGTATTCCCTCTTTCTACATAACATGTTCTTCATCTGCGAACAATAGCGGGCCCATTTCATGCTGGAATATGTCAGCTTTTCTAGCCAGTCGTCTTCTTGAATTACCCCAGGTAATTCAGACAGATTTAATCATGCTCTCAGAAACTTACTTCATTTCCTTCTTATCCAGCAGATAGACTGTTCTTCTTAATTAAAGGAAATGTTTTTCACTTCCTTGGAGAACAAAGTATTTCCAGTTGTCACTTTCTGTTCATGACTAACTCAGCTTTAAGGGGTAAAGTGTCACCTGTTCCTTTAGTGACTCAGCATACTCGGTTTGAAGTAAAGTGCTTTTTACATGAAACATTATTATGTATCTGTTTACAATACTGAACAGATTTGATAGAAATTGGGACCAAGCACGATGGTGATTTTGGAGTAACAGTGGGATTGGAGTGATTCAGTTCCAGCATCCTTCTTTCAAGCATTCCGAAATGAACTTGGTCATTACAAGTAACCGCTCTTCTTTTTTACGAATCACAAGTGAGAAAGAATGAGAAATTTGAGTTGCAAAATACTCTCTGTAGATAGACCAGAAGAGCCTCATTTGGTCCTAGAAATTACAACTGACAACAACTGTCAGTTGCCAAGCCAGCGTGCTCAGTGCCAGTCTTGGCAAAAGATCACAAAAGGTGCCAATCAAACAGAAAATTGAGGCTGCTTTCCTACTAGTTCATACTCCCCTGTGTTGCTCTGCTCCCTCCTAGCATGTAAACTTGTGACTTCTCAAAGCTGTGGATTTACTGTAGCTCAGCAGATGGGAGCTCTGAAAAGCATATGTTATCTTCCTTAGCTTTCAGCATCAGTCCAACTTTTAGCTTTATCAGTCCCACTGGCACTAGTAGCACTGACCAGATTGTTTCCGTTCTGAATGCCAGCAAAACTCAGATTGTCTGCAAACTTCCCCTTGCGTTTTTAATGTCTTGGGTTGTTCATGCCATGTTTCATGAAGTCCCACATGCTGGGAACTAAAAGAGAGGTGATGTAATGCAACTTCAGCCTAAAAGTATATGTAAAGGTAAAGAATCTTAGCCATGCAGGCCTCAGTGGGGATGCTGTATCTTGGAAAATGTATTCTTTTGGGGGCACCTCCTGTCATACATTTTCACTTTTACTAGTACTGTGTTCAGTGTTGTTTGTTTCTTTATCTAGGCCTGCCTTAACTCTGGAATAATCTGCATTATATGCTCACTTAGTTCTTTTAGTCTGCAATGTTTAAAAAAAAAAAATGTATTCTATTTAATTTTTGAATTTTCAGCTAGTGGTGTTCTTAGTTTTGCTGGATGTGCCTGAATTCCTCAGGTAATCATACCAGATAAATAACAGCATTAATGTTGTTAACTTGAAACCACTTCACTTTTCAGTGTGTAATTTTTCACTTTACATGGATAATAGCAGCAGAATATGTTAGCAATATGTCACATAGAGACCTGAATCAACAGGTTAGAAAGAGATTTTTTTTTTTAATTACCAACTCCTTCTAGCAATGTATATAAAGGATATGACTGAACACTTTTTCAGTATTTGACATGTCAACGTATTTTAAAGGTTTGATACCCCATTAATCAATATACAGTGTCTTTTCTTTTAGCATTGCTTGCTTGCTCCCTGTTCTCTTGCACCTTGCAGAGAAAATCTTTTTTTCTTTTTCATGATTTACTTTTAGGCCATCCTGTGTGAAAAAGCCTGGGAGAGAACATTAAATGAAGTTACTAGTAAATACTTTATTAGGTTACTGCAAAATGACACTTTATACTGCAAAAGTGACTACTAACTTGGAATGTGAAAAAACCTGATTTTTCTGGTACATTTGGAGTACAACACTTATGCAATAACTGCAGCATTTCGTGTTATTTCTTCTTAAAAGAAATGTTTCATTATCGTGTCTCCCAATTGAGGGGACTGTTTCACTACATTATAAGTAATAGGCATGGTTTTTGTAGAGACCGTGCAGTGGCGTTATATAAAGGTTATCAGTGGGATGCAAATAAATGTTTTTTACTCCTTAGTTTACGACATGCCTTTTCCCTTTCTCGTATCTCTTGCTTTCAGCACAGTTTTCACATTTTAATATGGAACATGCAGATGTCTTTGCTCAGAGAGATGGGGCATGGCACACAGTTTTTGACAGTTTGTTTCCTTTGACCACATATTTCCACGTTCTTTTTGATCACGTGGGATCACGTGAACAAATGACAACTGAAATGTAGCTGAAGGAGTCGGCTTTGTATTTTTAAATGCTTAAAGCTTCAAACGTTACTGTAACTTGGGCAAAAGCCTTATAGTGTGAACAAAAGCCAAACATTTGGAAGATCATTTTAAAGCATTACTGTGTTTATTAATGTTAAATAGAAGGGGTAAGTACATGCTATTCCCAACTTACTCTAATTTTTCTCCAAAATTATGTTTGAGGATTGTTTGTTTTGCTTAACTTTCCCACCCTTACTTCTTCCTTCCTATGTCTATAAAAAACAGCAGATCCCCAAACTCAGAACCATTCTCACTATCAAGTTTTATTCTCCTCAGAATAAACACCTTCTGAGGCAAAAAAAATTTGCCTTATAGTAGCTGCAGTTCAGATCCCATCCAAACCAGACTGCTGCCATCCCTCAGTCTCCTCGTGCACCCTGATAAGAACCAAGGATTTCCTCAGTGCCTCTAAAACTGAAACTTAGCACCACCAGCAGAGGTTTCTTGATGTTCTTGTGCTCTTATTTAGGGAGATCCAGAAGGAGCCTTGCGTATCAGTGCTGCATAACCTATAAAAACACCGCAATTCATGCCATTTGCTGATCTCAGTAGTGCATCTTGTGCTTATTTCTCCAAAGCTTAAGGCTTTATTCCTGGATAAGTTGGATGTTTTGCTAGCGCATGTGGCTCTATGTTAATTTCTTTCCTTGTGAAAGAAGAACTTTAAAGATTTTATTTTTAAAGATACTATTTCTCTCAAGATTCAGGAAGAGTGGGTTGTGCATGAAGACCTGGAAGGGCAGCTCAGGTAAGCTGCAGTTTACCGTGGAAGAGCACGTCAGAGGTACATTCTTGACAGATCAGCTTGGTTGTCTTCTCTCCTTCAGAGGGACTGAAACAGTTTCAGGAGCACATACAAGTTGCTAGTACTCTTCTGTTACAGAATGTAATCACCCCAGGTCCATTTTTATCTTTTTATCTTATTTTTTTTTAATGGACATCTTATTAATTTGCAAATATCTGCAAAAAAAAAATCTAATCTTGAGCTAAGAGAAACTGATTAAAACAACATGGCTTTTTATTTTTTTTAATTAGTTTAAAGGGTCTGTACACTGCAACATTCTTCCTCGCGCCTATCTGCACAAGCAGAAAGCAGTCAACAACAAAAAATCCACCAAAACCTTGAAAGGAATTTCTGTTGATTTCTTGAGAATTCCAGGAGGAAGGAGTGTGTTTTCTTCTGCATCTTGGCATAGTGGAGGATGCCTTTTGAATTGTAGGTAGAGACATTTTATTTCAAAGTAGAAAGGGACTGGAACTCTCCTCTTGTCTTTCTGGATCCTGTTTTGACCATAGCCCCAGTAATTCTTTATTATAGATTTTCAACACTGCTTATATGTCTCAACCTGCAATGTATGACTTTGTATAAAATTTATAGAAAATATATGAGATTCCTATTAGGAATATTTTTCTTGACAGCAAGGGCTGTTATTTGTTGATCTTTCCTAATGATTATGAGTGTTCTCCAATTTCTTGCAAGATTAATTCATTGAAGGGAGGCAGAAAATATCTCCGTGACAGGCTATGCGAAGGCAGTTGCCCTGGTAAAGGGATCTGCTCAATTAAAATCTTAATTTTGTCTCATTTGTCTGGAGGTCACCACATAAAAGGTAGTTCACTGGAGTACTATAATTGTCTAGATAAAGAATTTATCTTCCTCAGTAGATACTCCAAACTAGAGATACTTTAATTAACAAGCATTGTGATCACTGAGGATATCGGTGAGAGTATATTTCAGATGACTGAAACATGGGACATCTTGTCACCGGATTATTTTTTTTTTTTCTTTGCTCCTTGGGAATATATTGAAAAATGATGTATTTATTCATAACACTCATGGACGTACTTACCAGTTCTGTAGCAGATCCACTTACTGTGAAATGGTAGAAATCCCTCCTCAAATGCGTAAGCCAGTAACCTTGTCCAAGCACATTACCAAGGCTATTACAGAAACCTCTGATGAAGAGATTCTAATAAATGTTGCTTGCAACACTCACTGAGTTCTGCAGAAACCCCGTGGCATTTGCTCAACTTGCAAAGCATTCCGAGCTGTATTCTGGAGTCCTGTAGCTGACAAACCGAGAAGATGGTGTTACAGCTATATCAGAGAAGGAGGAACTAAGCCATCTGCACTATTCAGATAGGCTGTTGAGCCCTGTATGTGGTGTATTTATTACAAATAATGCTGCTGTCCCCCATTTTCCAGGCAATCAAAAGTCTGTAACAAATCATCTCAGTAGGCACTCTTCATATTAACCTGATGTGAACTGTTAAAGCGAGTGCTACAGAATGTATTTCACAAGAGGAGACACCTCTTAATAAAACTGTTTGCTAAGCACCCAAAAGAAATATGCCAAACACGCCATTCTGAGAGACATTGTGGTCTGCATTCATTACCAGAAATTGGTCTCACCCAGTGGATACCAAAATAGAGCTGTATTCTTCTCATCTCAGATTCTCATGTTAATGAAGACACTGCAGCAAGGTACAGTTTGATGCGCATGATAACATTGCTTTTCAATCAACCCCATCTTTTGGCATACTTTTCCCAGTATAGTCTCTGGGAATGGCCAATGTTGGATCAGATTTGGTACAGCTTCTTTATAACTAACAGGGTAAACACTTTTCTATTCAAATCTATAGAGAGAATCTGTTTGAAGGGTCTTCTTGAAAACAATTTTGTTTTTAAGGAGTTAGGCTAAATTATGTAAGATCATTATTTGCATGTCTCGTCAATATAAAATCGTCAGGCTTTTAGCCCTGAAATGGGCTGGTTTATGTTTTTTCAGAATGGTCCTGCTAGCGTCACTGTCCTCACATCCTTTTCTTAGAGCAAGACTCTGAATGTTCTCACACATGTTTTTCTTTTATATCGGAAATCCTCTTCCACTGAGTTGGTACATTCTCTGGGCTTTTGTTTTTGTCCTTGACAACTGCTCGATTTAATACCTTTTGCTGAAGACTGGATTTTCAGTGGCTGTCAGCTTGAAAGCATACCTTGATTCTTTAACATATACTGTTTCAAAATGACAGGATAATATTCAACTCATCCCAAATTTCTGCAGATTTTTAGAGGAGGACTTTTCTCTCTTGATAGCTTGTTCAATATATGCTGTAAGGCAAACATAAGCTGATCTGGTGTAGTTCTTAAATATTTTGCTTTGAAAATTTTGTTCTCCTTACACTATATTTAATTTTCGGTTTTGTTTCAATGGCTGATTTTTACATTCGATTTTAATTTTAATTATTGGTTGTACCAGGTATTATTCTAGAAGGAATGAAAAGATCACATACCCGTATGAAAGAAAACAACTGCTATATTGTGATTTGTTTTCTGGCTAGTGGGACTGCAGTAAAGAGAGACATGTGTGATCTTAGATCACAAAAATACCCTCTGAAACCTCAATAAAATGCCATTCATAAGGAAGATTTTATTGCTGTTTAGAAAATACTTTTTTCAGCCAAATGGTGCAGGTCTCTTGAGCAGAGAGTGACTGGCTGTGTGTGATCTGTTCACAGGGCAGTTGGCTTGCGCACTGAAGTTAAAGGTAAAAAGAACAGCACCTTTGGGACTTCTTCCCACACTGTTAGGGCCAAATTCAACTAACGCAGCATGTTGCAGGGAGAAGGAATCCACATTGAAGCCTAATCAGCCATTTTATAAATGTCATTTTTGGCTTTGCATCTGTTTGCTCAATTAACAAAAGCAGAAGAAAAAATACAACAGAACAAACTTATTTGTTGAACTACTGAATGCTTTTATTAAGGTCCTTAAAGCATTAGTATTTTTCTTAACAAAGGAACACCCATATCATTATCTTACAGATTTATTTCAGAGTTCACCTTGAGTTTGTATTTTTAATGCTCTTAGCTTCAATAAAAACTAAAGGTTGAAAGGTTTTAAGGTTAAAAGTTTCTTTTCTAGTTCCATTGCTGTCAGCTTTCAAAAATAATTATAGAACTTGACATATAATTATTTGATATTTAATCTCTGAAGCCTGATTTTGAATTTGACATCAGTTATGAAATTATGCTAATGTATTCATTATTTACATCACAAAACTTGCTTCCTAGTAAATAGATGCTGAGAATATAAATAGTTGGGAAGCTACACATTAGTTTAATTAGGGGTTTTTTACCTGCACATTAGTGGTGTAAATAAGTGTAGTGGATTATATCTACAAAACTGGAATTATAGATCCATGAAAACATGAGGTGCTATAGATGTTTACCTGAAGTTTTTAGAGTGTATTTGTTTTAGTATGTTGTATCTGGCCCTCTCTGAAAGCGAAACTTTGTTTTGTTTAATTTGATATGGGTTTGTTGCACTAAAACAAAGACACTTCTGTTAATCTCTGCTGTTAATCCCTCAATTTTATCCTGTTCGTTAAGGCACCTTTTTCTTCCAATTTTTTTTGAGAATAATAAGACAACAGCGTTTGACTTCACCATTGTTTGTGTGTAATTGGGCTACTGCTTCATGACTGGAGAACAGCCTAGTTTATTCTGGGTTTGTTTGATCAAGAGATTGAACAAAAAAATACGTCTATTTTCCCTGAAATAGATTAGTTTGATAGTGCTTAGAACATGCATTTGAGACATGTGCTTCTCATCCTTAGTTAGATTTCTCTTTCTGTTAATGTATTTATTATGTACCTTTCTCTAAATTCACTGACTGTTGATGCCGTATCATTTAATTCTATCATGAGAAAAATTGTTTCCATAAATGTGTGTTTCTTACTGATGGCTGAGAAATAACATTTTACAGAGGAAGCACCTGTAGCATTCAGATTTAGTGTGTGTGGTTTTGGTTATATTTCTTGGTCTTCTGCTAGACTGAATCAGATTAATACGAGAAAAACTTAAAAAAAATTGTATTAACGTACACTTACTCATTGTATGGCCAAATGTGAGAGTTTGTTGTGTTTGACAGTTGACACATTTGGCCTCAGAGAAGTTTGGACCTGAATTTGAAGGCCTTTAGTTACTCCTAAAGAAATTAAGTTTAATTTCTGGTTTGGACTTGCTAATATCCTCCCATGAAATATGCCATGTAGTGTTAATAACTTGTGCCATCTCATTACTTGAAATAAACTATAAACTTTATGTATTGCTAATGGGTCAGGTGATGGGGTTTCTCTTGGAGGTGTTTCTAAATTATAAGAGAGTGTGGGTTAATCTTTTTTATTATATTGAGTTTCTAGATTCATATGTCATGTTCTTCCCTTTCCCATATCTTCCCATCAGCTGTTTTTGAAAGAAAAATCTTAATATTGTTTGAGCTAGAGTGAAAGATGTGCTGACTGCATCAGGAAGTGTGCATTGATACCATGCAGATAATTCTTAACTTTTCTGAGGAAAGATAATGACCAGTGTAGAGTTGAGATCTGCTTCTAGTCTTTGACTTCCATACCTCTTGATTCAGACACTGTTAGGCTCCTGTTTCTAAAATTTGGGGCAAGCTGGTTTCCCATAACCTTTCTAGTCTTCATCCCTTGCCCCCTCCAGTGCTGATCTGAAC
The DNA here is from genome assembly GCF_031877795.1 of Strix aluco. Lineage (NCBI taxonomy): Eukaryota > Metazoa > Chordata > Aves > Strigiformes > Strigidae > Strix > Strix aluco. The sequence continues at coordinate 16,548,931 of NC_133935.1, read as the reverse complement.
ACACACTTTGTTTTTAAAAATCAAAGTTTCCTAGCTTCAGGAAATGAAGTTCACCCACCCCATCTCTTAAAGCCACTGTGGGACTTCTTGACTCACATACAGCAGACCAGTTCAATTTTCAGGGTCTGTTAATATTTTCATTGGCATATGTTACCTTGTCATATAAATGGCACAGAACAGCGAGGAACAGTGTAACAAAATGATGAGAAATTGTAGGAGGAGAGACTCACAAGCAGAAGAGGTAACTGAGTGCTGGAGTTTGCCAGCCATGCATCCGAACAAGAGAAACTCATTTGGAAGTATGTTGATTAGTCTTTTAGATTGGATGAAATGTGCAGCAGAGGCAGTAATATTAAACCAAGCTGTTTGAAAAGCATAATGAAATGACTGTTTCTTTTACTTAGTAATTTTACTTAGCACTGTTTTTTGACCTTAGTATAATGTTGAAAAATAGTGACAAGCTACTTAAGAAGCTGGCATTGCTAGGTACAGGGCAACAAAGCAAAGAAAGAGGCACAGATAATACTTACTGTTCTGAAAAAAGTAAATCCAGCCATACTAAATTCCCTTCAGCAATGTGTAACTCCCCTGATCCTAATTTTTCAATGCATAAGATAGGGAACTTTATTCAACCTTTGGCAACTTTCCTTTGACTGTCAATCAGACACCCAGTTATGGTGATGGGACTGTGTGATGTGGTCAGTCCTGTTTCCTTCATCACTTATTTAGCTTCCTTTCATCGCTTTCTTTCTTGAGGTTAAGCAATTAGGCTTTCCAAATGCTGCCATTATTCACCGTGGTTTGGTGATCAACCGCTGGTAAAGTGAAGTGAGTTTTGAGCAACTAAAAGATAAAGCAAAACCTTTCAGAACAGGGTTTTTTCTTATTTTCAAAACAAAGTAGGATTTTTGGGAAGAGTTTCTCCTTGGCTTCCTTCTGTTATACTTCCCAGATTTTAAATGCTTTTCTTTGTGTACCAAAACTACAAAAAAAAAACCACCCCAAAACCCAACAACTCAGCTATGTCACTGTGTTTATGATCTTTTAAATTTGTAAGTTAAGTTAAGGCTATGGCTAGCTAAAACATTTGGTGGAGCAGACCTTAGAAACAAAGAAGTGGTGAAGGAACTGGTGGAGGTAATGGACACTTTCCTGTAAGTTTTAAATCAGTCTAACTCAGATCACTAGCATCCCATTCTGTTGATGTTGTTGGGTTTTTTTCAGTAAAAATTTCCTGGTTTTCTCATCTATTTAATCATTAATGAACAAGACTGCTAATAAAGGTCTGGACAACTTAGCTGATTGTTTCCTGCCTTCCAGCATCTCCTTCCGGAATTTTTTCCCATTATAGTGTGTTTCATGCTCTGACCTAAATTGCTATAGTATTATAGTCTCTCAGATGGCTGCTCCATTTCATTCTACAAGTGAATAAATGTGCTCTTCTGTGTCTCTTAGGACTACAAAGTGCTTTGAGGTCTTATGCAATGATATAAACTTCCTCAAGGGGGGCAGTGGAGGGGGAGGTGCTGATCTCTCTCTGGTGACCAGTGATAGGACATGAGGAAATGGAATTAAACTGCATCAGGGGAAGTTCAGGTTGGACATTAGGAAAGGTTCTTCACTGAGAGTGTGGTCGCTCACTGGAACAGGTTCCCCATGGAAGTGGTCACGGCACCAAGCCTGTCAGAGTTCAAGGAGTATCTGGACAATTCTTTGTGCTTTAGCATATGCTTTTACTTTTATGTCATATGCTTTAGTTTTAGGTAGTTCTGAGAGGAGCAGGGATTGGGACTCGATGATCCTTATGGGTCACTTCCAACTTGAGATACTTTATGATTCTATATTATACATTGTAGAGTCTAATATTTCATAATACAAGGCACAGTGGCAATTTTAAGCTAAACAATATTACTTCAATGCATACAGTTTTCTTTGCATATTTTTTTTAATAATGTTGACTATTGCATCAGTTTAACTTATGTTGAGGAGCAAAGTGTGCTTTAAAACAAATGAAGTTCATCTGTCCATCAGGATTAGTAGCTGCAGCAACAGTGGACTGTCCTGTGGGTGGTGGTAATGCTACATCAATGAAGGCTCGAGCTAAACAATCTTTCTGACATGGCTGACTGACACATAGAAATATTTTCTGAATACCTAAGTTAGATGAATAAAACAGGCTGTTTCTATAGCTGTGCACAAGATCTGTATATTTTTTCCTAGGGGGTGTATTCATTAGTTGAAATATAGTATGTCTGTATACATTTTATATCGACGGTAAGCCTCTGTGGTGGTTCAGAAGCGTTGTAAATATATACTTATATATAAATATATATATATTTTATATGTAATATATAAAAACACCGTTGTGTGTTAGGTACATAACTCTGAAGGAAAATATATTAAAATACAATTATAAAATTCAAATAACTTCTGCATATTTTCAGTTAACCTTTTGTGACCTTTTATTTTACAAGAAGAACGTTATGCCAGAAAAAATAATCATATGAAGATAATAGCTTATGTTATATTAACATGTAGCATGGAAATTTGTATGAGGAAAGAATTAACAGCTATATATGCTGATGTGCATTGCAGTAAAAGATAATGAGATTAGTATTGAAATGTAAAAAATATTCACATTAGTACAGAAAAAATTAAATTCATAAAAGCCTTAATAAGGCCCTTTATAAGGCCTATAAATCTTATTAGGGAGGAAAACTCTTCCAAAGGACTCACAGGTAACAAAGTAACTTTCCACTTCTCAGGAATGCTTGATGGTCCACTGTTTTTCTATTATTTATATTTGTCTTCTGTTTTAAAATTGTTCTAAAATGTGAAATCTTCTAATTTGAAAGTTTTTATTGTTTATTGTGATAATTTTAATTAATTCCTCATGGTGTTCAGCTATATCTCATCACTGAAAATTCAAGAATTTCATAGGGAAGTGGAAAGGTGTAGCTTTTCTTAAGTGATGCAGCTTTGTTTCATTATAGAAAGGATAAAGTCATAGAAATTAATAGTTATTTTCAGTGTCCAGATTGAGAAATAAATGAGAATTTTTCAGCAGGCGTATAGCTTAAATTGGGCACCCAAAATCAAAGGATGTGAAATGATTAATTCTGATAATCTTGGCCAGTCTTTAGTTGGAAGACTTTGGGGTTTATTTTTTTGAATCAGAAGCCTGATTTTGATTCTACTTCCTTTTCTCTAATATATTCTGTTATAACAGTACTTGGCTTGACATACTGTGTGAAATGGAAAAGATTTTTCAGTTTTGAGTGCTAAATTTTTTAGTAGCTGTATCTCAGAAAAAGTAATTATCTGAAAATTGCTGTCAGAAAATGCAAAAGAAAGGTTATTTCCAGAATGAGTGAGATTCTTCACTGTAATTCAAGATAATAAACATTCTCATTAGATTTTTCTTTTATATGTGATGAGAACATTTTTTATTGCTTGATTTGAGGGTGACTCTGAACATAAACATCTTCTGAGATGAGGTGGTTTTGCTTTTGTTAGTTCTGTTATTGTTTCTGTTGATTCCAGTGATATCCTTCTTTAAAGCTGTATCTCACTGAACGTGAACTAGCTCTCCAATTTTTATTAGAATAACCAGCATTCCATCCCTCTCTGTAGTCCCATTTTAAAAAGATGTTCCAGTAGGAATAGGTACTTACAGTAATTAATGCTCTGTCTCTCTCAAATTCATGTGCTTGTTATTTTATGATGAGAATTCCACATGCACATTGCAAATTAGCGTTTACTCAGTTGCTGTACATACTATCACTTTCTAGAAGACAGTCATAAATCTCTAAGCTGTTGCCATCATTGTAATTAATTCATTTTCTTTTCACTATCTTTAATCTTGTGCAGCTTTTTCAGTTTTAATAAAAATAGTCCTACAGATGAAGGGTTTCTTTAAAACTTTGCTGTCCCTTTGACAGGGTTATGTGCTATATATATGTGTGTAATTGCATTCAAAAGAATTAAAACAATATTAAGTTTACAGAATGAAGCTCTCAAACTGAGGGAATTCTAGAGCTTTGTTTCTTTCTGTAGTTGTAATTAGCTTCCTTGTGCACATACATTATGAAAAATCTTTATTTTCCTCTTGACTCTCTCCACATAGACTGTACCAGTTGCAGTGTGCTCACTTAACAGACATACTTTCTGTATTTTATTTTATTGTTCCAGTTCAGTACATGGTCCAATTCTGCACATTGTTCAGTGGTGGTGTGAAGATGAAATTGTTCTATAACCATCATCAGTAGTATTTCAGTGTTCAAAATAGCAACACAACTGTCTTATTGAGCAGTGAATTGGACGATTCCTATTAATCAAGCTTTTGAGGTCTATTGATATTAAAAATATGTGTGTGTGTATTTAATGTTTTTAAAATATTGTTCGTATATATAAAAACATGATTCTCTGGCTTTGGAGACTGAAAGTTATCTGACAGAGAGAAAGAGAATTCTTTACAGAATCACAGTATGGATTCTTTACAGTTTCACAAAACCTTCATGGTGCAAATGTTCAAGGGCTCTGGGCTTGTATATGCTAGACCTTTTACATAATTATCTGCATGCAGTATTGTAAAAGTGAGAATTATCATTTGGTACCATGGGCATTGAGATAAGATGAGATGTGTTTTCATGCATCAAATGACTGCAAATCTTTTAGATTTATAGATTTCAAGTTTCATGTGACCTTCTCAGTTTATATAGTTAAACAGTTGGGGAAATTTTAGGTAATGCCGTAGATACCTGTATCATTTGAAAGGTTTATTGCCCAATTTTTGTTGCTTTTTGACGTCAAAGGTATAGAGCGATAGTTGTATCCTGCACATGAATTCAAGTTTCCAAACAGTGTGACAGTTATGAGGATTGATCTGAGTAATACAAGCAGTAGGTAATTTCAAGACTTCCGTCTTTTAAACTGCTTTAGGAAAGCCTGAGTTTGTCTCAAAATATATACCTAATATATTAGAAAGACAGTAATTTTGGTTCAGACATGAGAAGGTGGATGTCAATAGTATATGTCCTTATAATTACTCTTTTCTTTGAAATACATGTTTCGTTTGGAAATATTTTGGACCATGCAGGAGATTATCTACTTCAGACATATTTTGATGAAGGCTGTGGCTTTATTAATATTGTTGCCTCTTATCTAACCAGTCGATTACAGTAACACAGGCCAGTTTCCCAACAGGTGAATCTAGGTTTGCAGGTTTGTAAAAAATAATGAATTCCCCTAATTATAATTTAGAAGATGACTAAGAATTCTCATATGGAATTGAATGAGTTGGGCTGACATATTTTCATTTTCTGCGTTGACTTAGCTGTACTTTCTGTGTTTTATTTTATTGAACAGATAGAACCATGTATTGTACAAGCTGAGTTGGTGCAAACATAATATTTCCAATAAGTTGTTTAATCACTGAAAAGTCTGCTTTTAAACTGGGCAATGTGCCCACTGCCGGTGTGCAGCACTGGGTTAGGATAACTTAACAGTTATACTGGTTGTGTTTAAAAAGCATCGTGACTCAAATCAGCTGTAACTGTTGGACAAGGTAGTTAAGTATGCCAATAGTTATTTAACATCATCAGAAAAGGACTTTCCTTTTTTTCCTTGGTCTCTATGGCCATCAGCACTTTTTCATACTAGTAGAGGTTTGTTTAGCACCAAGTAAAATTTGCTGTCTTTGCAATTTTCCCAGTTCCAGTTGGCTTACGTTGCAAAAAGCAGAGCTCAGTGTTGAACCTACTTTTTTTTGGAAGAATTCAAAGCACTGACTAGCCCTATGCCATATAATTTGAACATATATATTGCAAAGAGATATGTTCTTGATCATCCTTTTGTTATGAGTTCTGAAGAAAATATTAAATCAGAGTTGTTTGTGATCTGTTCTAAAAGTATTTCTGAAATACAGAAGAAACATTCATCCCTCTCTGTGTGGATACCATACCAGATATGAAGCTAGTATATCATTCTGCTTTCTAAACAGTAAATTAAAGAGCCATCTCTACTACTTGCATGATGTTTTGGGGAAATCTTGCAACCAAAGAATCTGTCTTTTATTCCAAAATCCAAGCTCCAGATATAATTATGAAGAAAAGGGCTGAGGAAGCAAAGCTAGACTGTTTTGTTTTGATTGGACTAAAAGTTTAGACTTAAGTTCTCTGTGGTCAGGAGGCTGAGATTAAAGGGTCTGTAATTAGATTCAATACTCCATGTGTCTTAATGCCCAGAAAGGCCAAACCCTGTCTGTAGGCAATAGTAGTTGCCAGGATCATCAAAAATAATTCATAGATGCAAGCGAAAAGGAAATTATGCATGCTTTCTGAAATAGTTTGTTCTTACTTGCTCTGTCTTGTTTCTGTAAAAAGAAAGGATAGGAAATCCCTCAAAATATCTAGTAAACAAGTAGAACTTGAGGTTGAAAAGAAATAGTTTTACTCCTGGAAACAGATTGCCTAGGTCTTATAGGTAGTTCTCTATATTCAAGACATGTTTCATTAGTTTTTCCTTCTGATCCTTCTAATTTCCTTACATTAGATATAGTAATACCCAAAGCAAAATGAGCTATTAGATGACTGTGTTTTTTATATGTACGTGTGTGTATGAACAGAGAAAAGATTTCTGCCACATAGTTACAAGAGGGTGGGTGCATCTTTTGATTAATAGTTTATACCAAATAATAATTAAGGTTTTTGTTTCAGAAATTTCCACATTTAGGTTAATAGTAATGAGCAAAACGAAGCGTACTTTTGTCTGGATTAACAGTTGAGGATAACGCTTGAGGATGAGTTTGGTGTTGGTGACCTTCTGCAAATGAAGTGATGGTACTTGAGGGTTCCACTCTTCCCCAGTCCAGCTGCCCAGTGCTGGGGCTGACGGGAAGCGTGCTCTGGACTGTGCTCTGAGTGCTCTTCTCTTTTACAGGCAAGTTAAAGATCAAAATAAGAAAGTAGCAAATCTGAAGCACAAAGAGCAAGTGGAGAAAAAGAAGAGTGCACAGATGCTGGAGGAAGCCAGGAGACGAGAGGATAATCTTAATGACAGCTCCCAACAGCTTCAGGTAACGTGGGAACTGATTCAAAGCAATTTGGCCAATCAGCCAGGCTTAGCTACCTCGCTCTCCGCTGTACCTCCTGATCCATTTTCATAGCTGTTACCTAAGAAATTTGTTACTTACTGTTTAAAAGGACACATCTATCCTAGAGCACTTCAAAGAAAGCAGCCTCTCTCAGTTGCCTTCATAGCTTACTCCATTTTCATAAAAGGGAAAAATAGTTCTAATGGGCAACTTGGTTATGAAGTGCATCGTTATTGAGATTGGTGTGGCATTTCTTCTCTGCTCTTCTAACAGCCTGTTTCTTTAGCTGATTTGTGTATTTTCCCAGCTGGTTTTACCTTATATTGGTGCCTTTTCTTCAGTAAATGAAAGAGAACCAAGTAAGTATTCTTATAGTAAATTGGAATTATTGTGGGGTAACTGGAGGACCATGTTTTCTGTGTTTACTCATCCTTATTTGACAGTGAAACCCTACTCTACCTCATGAATTCTTGCTATGCTTACTAGTCAGTTTGCTTTATTTCTGAAATGATAGCATGCTGTTGCCCCACAGAATCATCTGGTTACCTCAAACCTGCCTAGGCATATGAAAATCACTGGTATGAAAGCAAGTCAGATATTGCTCAGTGTGCTATATATTAATATTAGCTGTAGATGGTTTATCAAGCGGTAAGTTTTCAAGTGCTGTCATAAAAATGTTAAATTATTGCCATGAAATAAAGCAAAGATACCATGATGCTAAGTGAGGAGATAATACATATTTTGCCTGTGATTTCTTTAATTTACAAAAATAACTCTCCTTTTGGTGAGTGAAAATAAACATGGAAACAGTAGTCTACCCTTGAGGCCTTTTGAAATTATTTTTTAAATCTTTAGAGAGCAAGCCTTCTCCTAGTTGTTTTCCTTTGTTATCCTAGATTAAATTCTGTTTCTTGTTACCAGCTACCTATCTTAATACATCTACAATGAAGACACAGAATAAATCTTAATAGTTCACTAGCAAATATAAATCCCCTCCTTAATTCAGATACTTCTTTACTCTGTCCTGTGAAATTCCAGCAGGATGGTTTCAACTCTTTAAGAATTTTTGAAAGAACCACAGAAACATGTGTCCATGTGGAATGTTCTCAGATGCACTGTTTTGTGGGTTTCCCCATCAATTCCCCTTCAATGTGCAGGGCACCGAAATAGTTAAGTTCTAAGTGCATGAAAATGATTTCATAACTGTAGAGTTTTATAAAAGGCGGGGATGTGGGATTTCTGCATCTGCTAATGGATTTTGTGGCTGTAATGCTATGGCAATCCACAAGGCTTTCGTTATGTGGCAGCTTTAAGTTTAAACAACACAATCCTTCTTGTATTAGTGAAACGTCTTTAAAAATTCCTAAAACTAACACAATATTTGGTTAGATTTCTAATCTGCATTTGAGTAAATCTATATTTTCAGTTTGAAAAGATAAGTGGTACTTGACATTTGCCTTGCAATTATGTTCATGGTGTATTTACTGAATGACACCATTCCACAAGACCATCATCTTTGTTTTTATGTAGCACTTTCAGATTTTAAAAACTATGTCTTTCTTTTCTGGCTTTTTTCCCACACAATTATTCTTTCCTTTTTCATTTTCTTTCTTTGACACAAATGGAATGCATTGGAAAATAACTGAAATTTGTTTTCTCTCAGCTTCTATTTGCTGTTTGGGGGTTTTTTTATTTGTTTGTTTGTTTTTAAGAAAAGTAAGTTATGTAATGTGTTTATACAACTAAACATAGCAACAGACAGTGATATTCTGGTTACTGATAAGTTTAAGTCATGTTAAAACTATTTTAACATCAGTTTCTGATACTTCAAAGAGATTGTACAGCTTTGGTGGCAGCAGTAAGGCAGCTTTTGCTCAGAAATTAGGTGGCAAAAAACAGTGCTGCTTTGTATCAGAGTTCTTTAAGAATGTGTATCTGTCCTTGCAATGTCCTATCCAATTCTTTACTTACAAAGTGTTTTAGCAGTAAAGATATCATATATATAAAACTATGTGTAGCATAGTTAGCATAATTTTACTCTAAATGCTTCCTCTTTAATTTCAAAGTAACCAGCTTATGTCTAGGAACAAGAAACAACCAATTGTCTCTTTTGAGGAAGCCAAGTTGTTTGAAAGTTTTCCCTTTTTCTCCGTTACTTTGTTGTAGGTTGGTGGTCTAAGAGGGAAGCTAAAATTGGGAACAAAGATGTCAAAGTGTATAATCTTATTACCTTTACCTTTTTACATTCAGGTTTCCCAATTAGAGATGTCTCTACAGCGGTACATACTCTTTTCCACTTCGCTTATGTTTTATTCTGCACTGGTGTGTCTGTTGCTTTCTCTGTAATTAGATGCAAATATTTATGAGATTAAAAATAGACATTATCAAATGCATGTAAGAATTTAAGATTGAAGTGGGATGCGATAGTCAACACTGAAATGTGTAAGTTATCGTAGCATTAATATTACTTGATTTTCCCTAGTGCCTTTCCTGCTTTTGTGAACGTAATTATCCTGTTTGGGTGGGCTCGATTTTAGAGAGTCTTTCCCCATATTCAACACAAGGCTGAAGGGAATGCTTTCATTCACAGATGAAAAAGGTCTGTATGCTCTAATGAAAATATCAGGCTAAGGTAAAATATGGAGTGTTTAATGACAAGTGACAGATTCAATAAAAACTCCTTCCTTTAGAAGAGCCCTCTGCTTATAGCCTCCCTCTCCCAAGGACTGCAACGTTTTGGTTTCCTGGAAGTAAAATTTACCCAGGACCACATTTCAATTTGTTAGTTATGGAGACCTGTCTTCTCCATAGACCCTAAAGGGCACTGCCTTCTAATCGATTAAAAAAAAAGAATAAACCTGAGAGGAACATAGATTTTTTTTTTTTTTTTTTTTTTTTTTATGCAACCATTGTTGGCTTTGAGGTCAGGACACACAAGCACCAATTTCAGATAATTTTGGTCTTGGTGGTTTTGGCTGGAATTAATAATAAGACATTATGAAATGCTTAAAAATATATGATCTGCATGTTCTTCGGTTGACCGTCTGCAATCCAGTCAAATAAACACGCTCCCAAGCACATACTCCACTCCTCCTCTCTCTGTCCCTAACAGGCATGTGGTTTCTTTCTTCCTGAGTCCAGTAACAAAATGTTCGTTTATTCAGAGAGCTCTGATGATGGAAATTTGGTATTTTGGGGAGTGGGGGAAGAATGAAAACCATAATGTCTCAATTCTAGTGAGATGGATAAATGGCTTTCCAAATTTGTCTTTTCCTCCTGGGTTCCCTTAAACCACAACTCTCCAGAGATCTGAGAGGTTAACGAGTGTCTGGTCTACAAGCAGGATAAAAAAACCCAAGCTGTTGGGCTGAAGTAGAAAATTTTTGCTTCAAGTAACTAAAGCTTGGCTATTGTGAAAAGGAATTGATATGCTGCCTTGTCCTAGAAAGGTAGCATTTACTAAAATTTCATGATATTTGAATGGGTACTTGACTCTGACATCTGGAAGGTGTATGTATATTTTCTTGGTCTATCACTCCGGCATCTTCCAGAGTTTTTAGGAGGAATTTTCAAAATATCTTGTGGCATGGAGTTGTGTACTATTGGATCTGTATTGCAGCAGCTATCCATCAGTCTCTAATTGCTGCTGACAAACTATATGTCCAGAAGCTGTGTAAAATATATTTGAATGCATTAACAAACAACTGTAAAACCAAGTAAATTTATTAATTTTTTTCTTTTTCCACACCCAGATTTAGATAATTTAATGTATAATTCCTAATCTATTAATTATATGCACAAGTATATGTTGTTTGTTCCTTGTAATTATATTATTCTTTTATCATATTGAGCATTAAATAGGAAAAATATCCTTCTAGTGGAAAGAACTGAATCTTCAATCTAAACAAATGTGTGATTTTTTATTCAATAATGCTTTTTACTGGGGAAAAAAAAAAATTGGCAAAACTCAATGAAATGGATTGGTAGCCAAATACCTTCTCATGAAATGAGCCTTCTGAATTCATTAAGTATCAACCTCGCTGCCCCACACCTGTCAGTGTTTAACAGGCATTTGGACAATGCCCTTAACAACATTGTTTAACTTTTGGTCAGCACTGGATTTGTTGGGCAGTTGGACTAGATGATCATTGTAGGTCACTTCCAACTGAAATAGTCTATTCTATTCCAATTAACTATTTGTTATGAGGCACCATAGCATGTACACACATGCTATCAACATTCAAAAACTGCTTCCCTAATTAATCTATGAACTTACTTTTGGACAGTGTGTGCAAAGCTTCTGAAGAAAGAGTTAGATTCTTTCCAAGCTTAAAGATCAAGATTTCCTCTATAACTTTCTAGGCAACATCAGCTTTGAAGCAAATTGGTTATGCTAGTTAAATGGTGTTACATGTTTTCCTGGGATAAGTGAATTTCAAGTGCTGAGTTCCTGGCTGATTTCTCTTCCATACAGACCACTGCCATATCAGATTCCAGCCTTGCCTGCCAGCTGAGTCGAGTGTACTTTCTTTATCCCTTGGATAGCACAGCTCAACATTTTAAGGCCTGTGAAACTGTCAGCTACTCCATTTCAGCCTGGTAGAAGTCTATTCTTTAATGCCATCTTGCATCAGCAGGATTTATTCCAGAGAACAGCCTGACATATCAGATCTGTATTTTCTCATTGATCGCAGATCCATCTTAGGGAATTATTCAAATCAAAATGTTCTTTTTCTCTCCCTTCCTCTCCCAGTACTCTTCAGCCATTAATTACATCAGGAAGAAGTTTTGGCCTCCCCGTCCCTGGATAATTCTCTGTGCTGCCCAGCCTTGTAGGTGTGTTAGTGTTCCTTGGGCCTGACTAGATGCCATTAATACCTATGCAGGTGGCTATAATTTCACTAAATGGTATATTCACTTCTAGGTCAATCCTCCTTCTATCCTCTAGGGCAGAACTCATGACATAAGCACTGAAAGGGTATGAATTAATTTTGCAATTCAGTTTTTCAGAAATTTCTTAGCATTTCTGGAAGGGAACACTTTTTCTTGTCAGTCACCATAAAGGATGAAATTTAACATTGTTACATGTTCTTGATAATTAAACTAAATGTGGTTCTGAGTTCGGAGATGATGTGAGTCAATTTTGTACTGTCTGTCTCTCAGTATTACATAGGACTTTTTAAAATGAAAATGCAGCAGGTATGAACAAATACAGGCTCTAAAGACCAATCACACCTCATAAAAAATCTAAATGGAGTAAATGTATGCAAATTACTCCTCCTATTTTATTTGGGCTAAGCACAGTGGTAACCAGTAGGTAGTTTGGGGATGAACTGACACAACCCTTCCTCTGAGAGATTCTGTGACAGCTGACTATGCATTAGAAAACATGATATACATATGCAGTAGAGACTTTAATATGCATCATGATTTGTTAGTGATGTAATATTCCAGTAGCAATTTTAATTTCCATCAGTTTTTACAATATGTTACAGAAAATACAATGTTTCACAGACATTGTATTCTGTACTTATTTGGAGGGTTGTAATTTTCAGCACAGTGTGTGCAGTTACTGTAGACACAAGCAAATATTCAACCCTGGCAGATGCTTTGAGAAAAACTAGCTCTTGTTCTTATCATGTCATAACTCTCCCTGTCAAAAAAGCTTTTCCTAACTTTCCTGGATGTCTGGGAGAAGTTCCAAAAATTATGACCTTTTAGCTAGGCTTTTTGTGACTTATAGTGAGGGGAAGATTCTTGAGGTAGGGAGGTGGGATTAATTTGAATTTTACAATTTTTTTCAGGAATTAAAAATTCATAATTAAGCATTCCTGGATACATCTACTTTTATGACATAGATAATGTATGGATGACGAATAGACAGCCTCGCTTCATATTTTGTTATATCTGTGTGAAGTAACATGGAGTTATGGAATATATGCAGGTATTCTTCATTTGTAATGCTCTCTAATGGAAGAAAAGACTTAGGCATTTTCTCAAAGTTAATACCCTAATAATTTTTATCATTTAATATCACAGAAACAGGACTGAAAAAAAATGCTAGGTCATTGAACAGTGGAGGAATACTTCACAGTACCAAAAATCAGTGCATATGAAATATAATATGAAATAGCAATATCATGAAATTACGTTTTCATGTAAAAATTACACTGTTGGATTTCCATCTCAACAAGACAGTAGTGCACCTAAAAATGAGCTTCTAGCTAAAAAGGAAGGTTTCTTCCCTTTTCTCTATTGAAGTGATAAAGTACAACTTTATTTCGAGGAAGGGCATGAAGACTTGCTCACAGATTGCCAGAAAGTAAACATGACAAGGCAGGAAAAATATCTTGACAAACAAGAAGGAATGAAGTCAAGCCCTGCAGCGTCTGCTCAGATGAGGTCCTGCTCTTAGGAATACTAATCCTTTTCATCTCTTATCCTTTCACATGTGGATCTGATGGACTTTACAAGACAGTTATTCTCCATTTACTTAAAGGAAGCTCATCAAGACAAGCTTCCATAGATGTTAAGCCTTAAGAGTATTTACATGGGTCTGTTTCTAATACCAGTTTTCCATACAGAAATCTGATACCTGTTTCGCCAAACAGCTGCATACAGACAGAGTATATAGTAGTATGGATGACCGTTTAAAAAGTGTAAATTTACCTCTCTCATTTCTTAATTTTCTTTGATTAGTGAGATTTTGGTGTTTTAACATTCTTACAATGTGAGCTGTGAGCCATGAGCAAGCTGTGGGGACAGCCCTGTCTCCAATTTTAGTAAAACCATTTTTTCTGATGAATGTTTACAAGGTCTGACTTACTTCCTTGTTGCTCATGTGTGCAGTGTTGCATGTTGAAACAATAATAAAAATAATATACTTTTGAACATTAAAATGATTTGTCTCAAACAGATTTCTCTGTTGCTATATGAATTGTTCAGCTGTGTCATTAAAGAAGGAAGATGCAGGTTTTTCCTCCATCTAAAATACACATTTCTGAATATCAGAATAAATATATCACCTTGTTCTTAGATTTGATATGGCAGTTCTTATAGACACAGAATCTGTCATTCTACATAATCAATGTTTATGACATTAAATACATTGTTAAGGAATTACCTTCTCCTGTGTCTGACCAGAAGAGAGCACTCCTTACAGAATACTTCTTACCATAACATTTACAGAAACTAAGCTTGAAGAGACTTGACATTTGGAATGGATAAGCGTATCCCTGGATAGACACTTAGACGTCTGCTCTGTTTGTTTTCACTTTATGGTTTAGTTTACCATACATTTATTATGTTCAGGTTAGATGTATTCACTGCCTTAGCATGTTTAAAAAAGATGAACCATTTGACTCTGTCTTCTTATATAATATAAAAATGCTCTCCAGTTTTTAACAGACAGCTGGAAAAAATTTGTGAAGGTCGCTATTTACAACTAGCATTAGCCAGACTCCCAATTATCCCAGTATTTCCTTAACTGCAAATTGAGATTTGTAGTGAGAGAAAGCCATTATATGGCTTGAGAGTTTTTAATAGAGGAAAGAGGACTCCCTACATCCTAGCATTTCTCTGTGATCCATCAGGAATATTATTCTCCAGACACACTTTCACCCAGTCTTTTCTGCAGAAACATTAGGTGTCAGTGGAAGATGAAACCTGCTATTTGTACTTTCTTGCCTGTTTGGCAAAGAGCAGTGTTGGTACCCTTTATGATATGCCAGAAACTAAGTACAGTGAAGACTGGACAGCTGAATGTGTGCCAGCAACCTTAACCACTAGATGTTTTTTGCATGGATTTTTTTTTTCCAAGATTAGTATCTGAGTTCAAACTCCTTTCCTAAAAACTGTCAGAGAGATTAATGTAACTGTTGACAACATGGTGTGGTTCCTGTGAGGAGGTCTCTCCTGAGAGTAGAAAACATTGAGGGCCAGATTTAAGCAAAACAATAGGAGTACATTCAAGGGGAAGAACAGCTCTTTTCATTTTGGTGTCTTATTTCATAAGCCTGAGAAATGGCAATAAATTTGAATTTTTTCCTTCTTCTGATTTCCCCCCCTCCCTCTCTCACAAGCTTTTTTTTTTTTTACTTGCTGTGTTGAAAATGGTTTATAACTCATCTCTCCCCAAGAATAAAAATGTCCAATTGCTGCAGCTCATTTCATAGTCTCATTGTTTAATAAAATTGCTGTTCTGCCTTATTCTTGTTTTGCCCAATAGAAAAGGAAAGGGGATGGTGTGATGATGGAGACCTAAAGACAGACAGAATTCAGAATTTATTTAAAAAAAATAATACACATGGAATTTTTTTAGTTCTTTACCTGTGGCACCAAATGCTTCAGCGTTTCCTTTAAAAAATGTATTCTAATTCATTTCAGGTAGTGGTAAACCTAATTTTCTTCGTTGTAATTCAGTATTATTCCTTAATCTTGCTTACTAAGCTGCCCAAATTGCTGTCACCTTTAAACTAGTCTCCTCTTCTCTCTTCTCCTCTCCTCTCTTCTCTCTTCTCTCCTCTTCTCTCTCCTCTCTCCTCTTCCCCTTCCCTCTTCTTCTCCTCTCCTCTCCTCTCCTCTCCTCTCCTCTCCTCTCCTCTCCTCTCCTCTCCTCTCCTCTCCTCTCCTCTCCTCTCCTCTCCTCTCCTCTCCTCTCCTCTCCTCTCCTCTCCTCTCCTCTCCTCTCCTCTCCTCTCCTCCCCTCTCCTCCCCTCTCCTCCCCTCTCCTCCCCTCCCCTCCCCTCCCCTCCCCTCCCCTCCCCTCCCCTCCCCTCCCCTCTCCTCTCCTCCCCTCTCCTCTCCTCTCCTCTCCTCTCCTCTCCTCTCCTCTCCTCTCCTCTCCTCTCCTCTCCTCTCCTCTCCTCTCCTCTCCTCTCCTCTCCTCCCCTCCCCTCCCCTCCCCTCCCCTCCCCTCCCCTCTTTTCTCTCTTTTTTCTCTCTTTTTTCTCTCTTTTTTCTCTCCTTTCTCTTCCATTTCTTTTCTTTCCATTCTGGTTTTTTTTTTTTAGTTTCTTTTTCCTATAGAAACAAGCCTATTCTGTCTTTAATTAGCACTTTTCCTATTATATTTTCCTCTTTGGCTAAAATTTGCACACTCAGGATATATCAGAAATACTAACTGTGATGTGAAAATACTAGCTGGAATTGAGGCTTAGGCTGCAAATCCTGTATTCATAACTGACAGAACATTGTAAAATACTAAAAGTCAGCACCAGTCCTTTCAACTGTTGAATTTTGTTTGAGTTACGCTCAGATCTGAATGCAGATGGTGGATAAAACTAACTGTGCTGGTATCACTTAGTCTTTTACTGATGATTAAAGGAGGATGATCTCCTTAACATTCTAGAAAATGTCTATAGTCAGTTAAAATTCATCAACAAATTCAGTTTAGGACATTGTGTTGTTTTTGTTGCTGATGTTTGAATTCTTCATATCTTTGAGGTCAGTTGGTTTTCCAAAGCAGGGCGTGAAAAGCAAGGGAATAAAAGCTAAAGGAATTCAGTGTCTCAACAACAGTCATCCATGTCCTTCTAGGGCACAGTTTTCTTCTCCATGCCAGTCGCCACCATTGAGTATTCTTAAACTGTAAACATTTTTTGTAAGTGCATATGTCTTTATGTTCCAGTGCTATGGCACAATTATTGTTTTATGCTGAGGTAATGTATCTGTTAAAAATGGCAAATGTAATGTTTTCTGTAAATGAGACTAAATTTTTCTAAATTTCTGAATTATAGTTATTGATTTATTCAGGATATTTAAATGAAAGCTAACCTATGTAGCCCCACAAGTATCTCATAACTCTAACTCATCGATAAAATAGCAGACGAAATTTAGTATGAGGACCATTTAATATATGTTAGGAGAAACAATCTTAAATATATGTACACAATGATGGACTCTGATCTAGCTGTATTACCATAGGACAAGAATCTTTGATTTAGAATAAGTATTTTCATTACAATATTATTGGTTGGCAAAAACCATTAAAAAAGAAGTTGAGAAATATTAAATGACAAACCAGAAAATACTACCATGCCACTGTATACATCAGCAGTGCATTCACCTCTTGAATAATGTTCAGTGATGTGGGCCATCCACCACATAAAAGATATGGCAAAAGTAAAAAAGGTAAAGAAAAGGAAGAAAATAGTTAAACATAAGGACAAGCTTCTGTTCAAACAGATATTAAATAAATTTAAACACTTGAACATGGAAAAGAAATGAGTGAAGACAAGATCCAGGGAGTACTTTTTCCAGCTTTGCAGGCTGAGAACAATAGATGATCGTTTTGGAATATTGAGGGCTAAAGAAAAACAATAACTTATTTTTCTCTTTCCTCTGAACTAGTTTAGGCTTTTATAGAAGCAACTGGAATTTCATACAAAGAAGTGAGAATCTCTCAGAAGAGTTTCCACTTTCTCATCCTTTTGGGTTTTTTTGCCAGTGAATTTAAATGGTAATTTTTATGGATGTTGTGATGCTGTGTTGCCTGTTTAAATGCTACTATCAGTGTAACACTGAAAATACACCAACAAGAAGCTTTTCTTTTCAAATACTTCATTTCAGTATTTTTGAACTCATTATTTTCTGATGATGTTAGTATCTAAATGTGCAATTTTTACTTTTTCTTTTCAGTAATCTGTTCTTATCAGTTGAACCTATAGGTTTCATGTTCCATACATGCACATGAATTGACTGCTACTGCACACCTAAGTCATTCCGTTCTTCCTGATCCTTTCTGGCTGAGCTTTTTAAAAGTTCCTGTTACTGTATCTAAGTCATAAGTATGCTTATTTCCTGTCTTCAAATGTATCCTTAGACTTTAGATACAGTGGTGAAGCTCATCAGTGCATTTGCTGGTAAAGGTATTGAGAACAGAAACCAGTTTTTAGTATTTTAAGCAAAACATTTCCCTAAATTAATGTGTGTATATTTGGTTAGTAGCTGAATCCAGGTTGTACCAAGACAGACCTTTTGCTTCAAATTAACTTCACTTAATGTGTCTGGCTTCCAGGGGGATTGTGGGTAGGTTGGGATGTTCCCAGATGGTGTGAGAAACGGGGATAGTTTAATTCTGATGTGAAATTGTTTTGTTGATCTCTAGTTTGAAGTTGGGGAGATAGGAGACTATGCATGGAGTGTAAGTAATAATGTTACGGATTTTTTACATTAAGTAAAATGAACAGTGGTTAGCAATAGCATCTTGCTAGAGTGTTAGTTCTATCCTGGAACTGATGGCTGCTTTAAAGGAAGCAGTTCCTAGCACAAATACAGTAGCTACTCTACTATGATGAGAATCAAGGGAGAGGATCAGAGACTGAAATGAGTGTATGAGACCAGAGATAGTTGCAGGAATTCCCTTTGAAGTTGAGAGAGTGGGAGAGATTCAGTGGCATCAACTGCTGAATAAACATTTCCTCAATGGTGTTGTATCACTAGCAATTTTTGTCACATGTTCGGCTATGAAAAAGAGGGAAGACAAGAGTAGTGAACTATTATAGCTGGCTGTCCATGTGTGCTGCTTCTGCTGCTCTTTTTTGCTGAATGATTGAAAATGAGCTAAGAAAGGGAGGTCTTACAACTACTGTGATATATTAGTACAATGATGATGACAGGACTGACATTGGCAAGGAGAGTTCAGAGGAATAGGGCAGTATCAAGGGAATAACGTATGGGTTCGAGCTTCGTATTAATAGTGCAGTTGAAACTGCCACTGTTTTTTGCTGTAATCCTGTATCACCTTAAGAGTCTTGAGTCATAGTATTGGTTTATGTGTGAAGAAATCTTTTGAGAGTAGCATTTTGAGAGTAGCAGTTAGCCTCTCAACAAAAAAAACCCCAACACAACAGACCTCAAAACCCAAACAAACAAAAAATCTCTCACAAAACCGCAGAAAAATTACAGATATCTATTGCTTTTGCTCACTTCAGAACATTTTCACAGCTGTATTGTCAGCCTTGGGTCTCATTCCAATAGTCCGTGCAATGACCCACTGTGGTTAGATAGAAGCATAGTCCCTGTAGGTTTTAAAAAATACAAATGTGGTAATTTGCAACAGCTGAAGCAAAATGTTAAAGCTGTTGGCACCCTTCATGAGCTGCTAAATGGTAAACCTGGTTGTTAGTATTGGCAAGGTACTTTAGTCTGTCTAGGTTTCTGCTAATGAAAAGTGCCTATACAAAACCAGCATACCTAACTGATTGCTGTGTTGGGAGCACCAAGCTTAGAGTAACAGGAAAGACGTGTCAAAAGCATGGCAGCTATCAGGAAAAGATGTTGTCAGTTTCTCACAGAAATAATCAGTTCTGCTGTTCTGTAATAGTGTCTATAACTGTCCTTTTCTTCTCCTTCCTCTCTGTTCTCCTTCAAGAAATGTATAAATAATCTAGATTGCAGTGGAATTCCTCTTCAGTAGCAGAGAAGGATATTGGAAGTACAGAGCTTTATGCTGGACATAACTCAACTAGTATTGATTAGGAGCCTTTCTTCTCGCTACTGCAAGCTCTGTGTATTTCAGATTTCTCCTGATGCGGAACAAAACTGCTATATATTTTGGAAACACTTTTTGAAAGTAACACACCTGACTGGTAACACATAAAGTATCTTGGAAGAAAAAAATAAGAATGGCTAGAGTTGTTCACATATTTTTGTAGACATAATGTATAATGTTTAAAAACATTATACAATGGGTACAATGTATACAAATGTATACAATACATTCGTAGCTATTTTCAGGCAATAATAGCACTATGCACAAGTTTTGTTGAGGGCTTTATATGTGTTCAGGAATAGACAATGTCAAAAATTAAGCATTTCTCTTCAATAAGTTTTTACTAAGTTTTTTTTTCTTCCCTTTCACTTCCCTCTCACTTCCCTCTCATTTAAATAAATCTTTTGGTAGATGATTTGCGGAAAACAGACTCTACAACTCGAATACAGTTATAAAGCAGGTATGTTTACTCCGGCACCGGGGTGCAAGGGGATTTCTCCACAAAGTTTGCACACCCACCACACATTTTACCAAAAACTTATAGAGTGTGGATATACATATTCACTGGATTACATAACACAAACATACATATGCATGAGTAAGGCTGGGTTAGTTTGAAAGGCTGATGTCAACAGTTTACGTTATCTTTGCACCTGCGCATTCCCTCCTGGTGGGCGTCTTCGGGGATCTTTGGGATGAAGGCTCGTAGTCTTTCTCACCTTGTTTTTTTCCGCAGGGCATACACAGATTCTCTTAGCCAATTTCTTGAACAATAAAAATGTTTTTCAGCCGGTTTACTCACCCTATCTTATTTAAGGGAACCAATGAAACTTCTACCATCTGTATATGGCTATCTTTACTCATTACTGAGGCCCAACTAGTTAGAGCACACCTGTTCCTCAAGGGCAAAAACATGACATTTTGCTGAACACTGCAGTTCTTGGTAGATTTTCACAGTAAACTGCTTTGTTTTGATGGACACAGTAGTCCTTGGTAAAATTCCACAGAACAGTTTGGCCAAGCAGGATTCTTAGCAATATTAAAAAATACTATAAGTAATACTATAACTTGCTAGAAGTAAGTAAATAAGTAAATAAGTCTTAAAACAAGTAATCATTTCTCTGTATCATAGACTCCTGAGATGGCAAACCAGAATTCCTCTGTAATGGGCTGACTACAGCAGAACCAATTTTTCCTGTTCACATTTGGCACTGGTTATGGCCAAAGACAGGAAGCAAGGGAACTTTATGGAAGAAACTTAGCAAGATTTCAATTTTTCATATTAATCCACCAGCATGCACTTTAGAGTTGCTGTTAATCAGGCCCTCATATTTTTAACTGTGGAAAAAACCTAGCATTTGTAGATGGGCTGCCTCCAAATGTTGGTGGAGAATTTGTTGTATCAATAACTATATGACAGTTTGTATCTAGGAGGAAGCTTTAAGTAGTTCTTGAGGCAGCTAACAGTCCTGAGTCCCCAGGTTCCACTTATGTAGTGGAAGGTCAGTTCATAAAGGAGGAGTTTTCTTTCTAGAAAGAGTTTTATTCAACCTAGAATGGACTGAGATCATTATAATTAGGTTCTTTATCTAGATTATGGCTTCTTGAGGAAATACAGAATAAGAAAGAGCAGTAGTTCACAGGAGTAAGTACTTGTAATGATGTAATAGTTTCACTGTTTAAGAAACAATTGATTCCTAGTTTGAAACACTTCCAGTACTGTGTTCTTCCCTTCTGGTCTATGAAAGCACACAGGTAAAATGTGCTACTGCATTAATTCCAGGGTTATATGGAAATGATCTTTCCCTACCTAGGTGATTGGCTAGTCCTAGAAATATTTTTAATAGTTAAAAGAAGCCTTTCATTGCCATCTCAAACTGTTAACTAACCTTTCCCAAGAGTTAACTAGAGAAATCCACCTTAACTCCAATTCAAAGAGTAAAATAGGCCATAAAGACCTTTGTGAGTCTAGTTCAAGACACAGATAGGGAGAAGTTTACCAGGATAACCTGGATTTAATTGAACCTAAATGCCTTAGTGAAAACATATATCCTATTTCATGCACTTTCATAAAACTTCATGGGAGATCACACATCACATGAATGCAGGATAGATTAAATTGATGCATCCTTCTAACATGTATCACTTGGACATCCTACCACTTCCCTCCTGAAGTGAAAGAAAAAGCCTAGAAATGTGCATCAGTCACACCTCCTTTTCCTTTCAGGGTTTCAGACAGACATGTGTTGGAATGAGTTTTGCATACAAATCAGCTACAGGATGTAGTATAGGTAGCAAAAATTTTTATTGTACCTGAACTCTTGGCACTCTTGTGGTGTTGAATGGGTTTTTCATTTTCTTTGTGCTGACACCAGTGAGCATAAAGGCAGAGCTATCTTCTCTATCCCAATTTAATTCCATCTCTGCCATGGAATCTCATGCATATGGGACTCAGGAGCAGAGGGAGGGAGGGTCACGGAGATATTTGGATAGGTAATACGTCTTGAAGAATCCAGTTACTGTACAGGTAAGTAATATTTTTTTATCTTTCTGAATAGTCATCTGTATAAGCTTCATGAAAGGAGACTGCCACTGTTTATTATTCTGCAATTTTATTACAATACAGGAAGATAAATTTGCCCTTGGTGTCATGTTCTAATGTATATATGAAGCAACTCAAGTTGCACTCTAGTCCACTCCTTCAGAGGATCAGTCACTGCAGGAAAAAAGTTATAACTGTAGTTAAAATTAACAGAAGTTTTTCTCCAGATTTTAATGCTTATCACAATAAAGGTAGAATACTTCATGTAACTAAAAAGAGGAAAGCAGCAGCAACACAGGTTGAAGGTCAACATGAGCCTGTCATGTTTCAGAGTTCAGAGCCAAACAATTGGAAAAACATGCTGCTATGTTAAAAGGCAAATGCTGATTTGCTTCTGTTTACTTTTTTCTCTATTAGTATGTTTTGTTTGAAACAGCAGCTTGTATTTGAAAAAATAATAATTCGCATGCTGATCAGTTAGTCATGAATCAATGAGCTAGAAACAAAATAATTATTTAAGTGTCTTGAGACTGTTTTGCACTAGTGGAGGTGCTGTCTGACTAAGCAACAATCTGCTACTCCTGCCAGGCATTGGTGTGGTTTTGTAAGCTGGTTACACACATTGTGACATTAAAAGAGTAAACTTGCACATCTTTTAACTAGGTTTGTCTGAGACAGAAGGTGAAAGCTTGTAACTAATCTCTCCTTACTGAATGGGCTATTAGTGTTAGACTAAAGTTAAAAGATCACCATTTCTAGGCAGTTGGTTATAAGTCAACACTGGATTTTTTTAACTTGCAACCCTCTAGCATATATGTAAAAGTTGATATTATTTTAGGAAAAGTAATTATATATGAATATAGGTTTGTCTTGATCAGTTTTGGTACCACCAATTGCTCTTCCTCCTGTACCTCAAGAATTCACCTGTCTGAATAGAGTGCTGTACGGTGTCAAGGTTAATACAGCGTCAAATTCACGTCTTAAATATTTGCCTGGGATGAAGAGTGGACATATCTTAAGTGTTAAAATGTTTTATTTTGCATTCTTATTTTAAAGCAGTTTCCATTTTACATGCAGCTGTTCAAATGAACCATTCCCACTTCTGTTGTTTGAAATGGAGAGCTACACTACCACACTTCCTTGGCTATCCATGAATAACATATCAAGAAGTACAGTTGCTATTTATTGTGTAATGCAGATAGGCAAGTAAATATTTTTCATGTCTGGCACAGTTAATATTCTGTGCGGAGATTTTTGTAAACTTGTTACTCATCTTTTCGATGGGTCTTCGGTTAGGCTAATTATAACCATAAAGGAGTTTTGGAACATACTATCAGCATTTCAGAAAGATTCAAAAAGTATGAAAACATGTTCTGCAACTCTTACTTTTGAAATGAAGATGTCTCCGTTTGTTTCTTTAGAAATCGGCAATTACTTGCCCTGTGAATCCACTTTGGAAAGTAGCCATCAGCAGAAAGCTCTTCTGCCTGCAAAGCCTAACAAATATGGTTGCCTGTGCTAGTGGTTGAGTACTAGCCTTTCTCTACACAAGAGCAGTGGTGCCACAGGTCTTGCACTGGTCTGATACAAAGCTTTGCATCTCTGCTATAACACTCTCACTGAAAGTGGCAGTTTTGAGACTGCCAGAAATGATGTTCATACAAGAAACATCCTTGGTAATGTATCCCAAGTCCTAGAATTAAGGAATAAGTTAGGTTCATTCTTTAAACTCCAATGACTAATTTTTGCATTACGAAGGTTGCAAGGTCAGATTTTTTTCCAAGTCAGTCATCTTTTTCCTTTTTCTTTATATGGTGTGAAACACTTTCAGAGAAACAACGGAAAATTTCAGTCCAAAATACAAAAGGACAGAAGACAAAGGGGTAAATCTGACAAAAAGCAAAATGCAGAAAACAAAGGGAAACATTTTTGATTCTTCCACTGCTGCTGAGATGGCTAAAAAGCCCATGTGGTAGCTTAAATGTGCATTAATACCTCATCTGAACCCTATGATCTAAACCAATCTGCAAGACAAGAAATGCAGAAATCTTCCATCAAGCTGCTCATTTCTGATGGATTTGTTAAGCAGCCATGGTCCGAGACATTCATATATACCTGTTAGGACAGCCTGCTTTACAGTCTTCTGTCCAAGCTCCTACAGCAGAAGCAGGAAATACACAATTATTTTCTTAGCAATATTAAAGTAAGGAGGGTCTCCTTTACAAATTACAATACCGTTAGTTTTTGTATATAATTTTTCTAAGTTACACTGTTTGTATAAACCAATAAAGCAGTATATTTTCTGAGGAGCAATATGGTTTTCTTCAGTGGTCTTTGAATATATGTGGGACATTTGGACTTGCAACTGTGAAGATACTCAATCAAAGAATAAATTTTAAGGGAGTCTTGATACTTGAATGTCTGAGATTCAGACAGCCCAGATGAACTCTTCATAATTCCTAGAGTTTTTGATGAAAAACTTCCTTAAAGACTTGATGTGAACAATGGAAAACTGTTTGGTTAATGTTTGCTTTTCTCCCCCTTAATGTGGAAATGACAAATTCAAAACTGCAGTGCTGTGTTTCCCTTCTTACCACACCTGCTGGTGAATGTGTGAACAAATGGGCAATGCTGAATGCCTGCTACCTTCCCACCAATTCTGGCTTCTATGCTTCTTTGGAACTGCTTACTAATCTTTATTTACCAACAACCCTTGCTTGTCTATGTTGTGTAATCTGACAGCACTGTCATATGTCCAACACAGAGGGCAAGCACTCTTGCTTTGAGGTCCTACTTTGCTAGCCTTCTTCTCTTTACTATATTCTTCCTCCTACTCTTGCATCACTTCATCTTTCTTTCCTTTGTGTGAAGATAATTTGACTGCAGCTGTGCCTTGGGAGGGAGAAACACATTTTGGTTGGCGTAAAACTTGGTTGATTAAAAGGCTGTAGTTCCAAACAAGTCGTCTTCACCTAGTCTCCCGTCATTTTCCAGGACAATCTACGTAAAAAGGATGATCGGATTGAAGAATTGGAAGAGGCACTCAGAGAAAGTGTTCAGATAACTGCAGAGCGGGAAATGGTGCTAGCACAAGAGGAGTCAGCCAGGATCAATGCTGAGAAACAGGTCTGCAATCTTATAAAGTCACTGGTAGTCCTCTTAGGAAAGTAACCAGACAGTAAAGTACTATTTTCCCTGCTTTACTGTGAAACACAGCTGGTTTTGTTTGATGATCCTGTATCTCTGTTCCAACATTAGATAACAGAACTTACAAAGTCTGCAAAGCCTTCATAAGTTGTATTTCATAGGTAAGATTTTCTTGAAATTAAGAAGAAATATAAGGTATCCTGAGTTAAAATATTATTTTAAGTAGTAACTCTTCTGATCTGTCTTGCCTGTCAAAGCTATCTTTCTGTGTGTAAGCATACTTAGGTTCACTGTGTTATTCACTGAATGTAAAGACAATCATTTTTATTAGTGTAGTTGTGTTTATGGACCACAGTCTTTTTGGATTTGCAATACAACTGGATACAGACAGATTCCTTGGCTTAAGCCAAGCATACACACAGAAAATACACACTTGTGTGTTGAAGCCACAAGTATAAACTTTATTGCATGAATTGATTCTGTGTCACTGATGAGATACACTGAAGAATCATGTACGTGCCTGATTTTAACTCACGTAAGTAATCATCAAGAAAACATACTGTAAGTAGTGAATAAAATTCCATGAGATCTTGATAAAGATTTTGAAGCAGAAGCTGAACCTGTCATTCTTACTGTGCTTTTTGTGACCCTCTTCCGTGTTTTTCACTGTTCCTTACTTGACTGTAAGTAGCAAACAGGAGCATTTGGTCAGTTGCATTGCAATGCAGTGATCTCCTTCTCTTTGCTATTTAAATAAAAATGTTCTGACTAAGTGCACTTCAAAATGCTATAAGATTTTTTTTCCAACTTGTATTCTTATGTCACGTACTTTAACAAAAAACAAGTTATAGATATCTTAGTAATAATCCAAGTTTTCAGGAACTGTTTCTCTTTAGGCTAGAGTCAAGCTCAGCTGTTGCTGATAGATGTATTGAGGATAATTCTGGTTGCTGTACCCTAAGATCCTAGGCAATGTTATGGAATTTACTTTCAAGAATGCCTTCTTTCCAGACTTCTTGTAGCCTTTAAAAAAATGCATGAAATAGAAATGTTAACTAGGTAGTGAATACCACATCAAAGGTTAGATCTCCTTGAAAGGAAAATATATATTTCACAAAGGAGCAGGTTTTGTGCTGACTCAAAAGTAAACAAAATAGTATGTGATTTGATGCCTTTGATGTCATAATGTTTTAATTTCTTTGTACAAGAGAAAGTGACCATTTTTATATTCCTTGAGCACCTAGAAGCCCGTAGTACTCACCCTTTTGTTATGTCTGTGCTCGAAACACACAACAAGATGCATAAAGCTTAGTGAATTTTTCGAGGGAAGGTTTTGAAGAAGGTTGAGTGTGTTAATTTTGTAGGGTTTAGAAGTATCTGAAGTTAGGGAAGTAAGCACAAAGGTGAACATTTACAAATTTTATGCATGCATAATGTAGGCCTGTATTAGAGGATGATCACAGGTCATTGCAGTATTGAAAAGTGGGTGGAGTACAGTTTGCAAAGGATGAGTAGCTTACATTTGATTCACTAGCAAAGAGGCATGCTAGTAGCATTAACGTGATCAAAGCTACAGACACGGAGATTACCACACAAATGGGCACAACCTGCACAAAAAACATTTTTGCATAGATCCAGACACAGAAGAAATCCTACCAAAGAACTTCAGTTATATAGGTGCAGTCAGAAAAGTCTTATAGTAGATATTCCATAAAATTCTTCAAGTTTTTAAAAATAACCTTTTAAAGGAGGTTTGAGTCAAAGATACTATCAAGATTAACAAAAATATTAAAGTTCTGTCCTAGATGAAAAGAAGTAGTGAGGAAGATTTCAGTCACAGAATGGAAAGGAGGACTTCTTTAGCATGTTGAGCATGAGTTCCTCATAGATGTTTCACCACTGTGAGCTGTTAGTAGCAGGTTTATTATGGAGAGGAGAAGAGATAAATCTGCGTTAGTAAAATAGGGAACTGTTGTCATAGAAGTGAAATTTTATTTACACACGAGGCATCCTAAAATGAGAATATGCAAAGAAGAATAGTGCTTTGGGAATATGCACAAATTTCAGGTTTGTCAGAAAGGAGGCTTTTCAAAAGAATTCACCAGCAAAGCCTGATGAGAGGCACACAATGAGATCAGATGGTCAGAGCTTGGTGAAAAAGGGAAATAGCTGGTGAACAGAGAGTTGGAATTGGGTGTACAATCTGAAGGATGAGGCAAGGCAGAGAAATGTGCAGCCTGAGGGTCAATAAACTGTAAGGATCAGTGAGAGAGATTAAGAGGAGAGGAAGAGAGCCAAGATGAGTAAGATCTGAGTGAAAAGATTGGTGGAATGTGGTGGGCAACAGCATCATGAAAAGAAATTAATTTGGATGTAGTAGTGTATACAGAAGTAAGGAGGAGAAAGAAGGATGGATTGAAAGCAGCAGGATCAGAAGAGGGCAGTCAGTGTCTCTACCATCACTGACTGACAGCAGTGTCTTACTCCAATAGAAGAACTAAACTGCTGACTCTGACCAATTATAGTTTTTTAAATATGGCCAACAAGACAGCACAAAGGAAAAGCAACTGGAGTGTCTTGTTCCAGTCAGCACCGGGAGAGCTGCTATGCCCTATTTTGTCCAATAGGATTTTATTTTGGTGTCAATTAAATAGTCAAGTAATAGAGTGATGGCAAGTAGCTGTTTTTCCAAGGTGAGGAGGAGACTTTCCTTCAAGTGCTTTTCAGTTCATATGTCTTCAATTATTTTAAAAGAATGCCCTCTTTATTATGTTCTCTGGAGGTTTTTTGTAGAAGTGTGAAAGACACCCTTAGATAGCTTTAGAGTTTTAAAATGCAAAGCTCTGTTTTCTATAAAATATTAAAGTCCTTTGGTTTTTACAATCAATAATAGGTTAGGATCATTCTTAGACCAAGTATGAGTGATAAATGTGATTTTAAAAATGTTAATGTTGTCCAAACTGATTATAATTTGCTTTTAATTGCATGCTTTTTCTTTCCTTTCTTCTGTTTATCTTGTTTTCTACCATTCTGCCACTTCACTGCCTGTCTGAAGCTGTTTAATGAATCAGTGCATGAGGTCAACCATTTTGGCTTTAAGTGGTTCAAGGTATGAGGACATCTCATTTGTGTGTACCTCTGCCCCAATATTTAATGTTGTTTTTGTAGCCCTGTGTTGTGTAATCCTACCCTCCATCATCTCATGAGGTATGGTTTCCTGCTGTTTTACATGCTTCAGATTTGAATTACAGTGTCCATGAAGCTACTCAGGATTTCATCGTTCTCAGATACCTGTTTCAGATTAAAACCTTGTTCTCTTTAATCCAGTGTTTGAAAATACCCTGGCAGTGTGTATTAACTGTGACAGTGGGTTAACTGTGTTAATACACAATCTTTATATGCAAGATGTTTCCAGCTGACTAAAGTTGGAGTTAGTAAAATAGGGAAAATGTTTATTTCTGTTTATTTCTGTTTATTTCAGGATCTTAGACCTGTTCTTTCTTTCATCTATCACAAAAATAGAATCAGGCATCTCCTCCTGGAAGCAGTGTACCCATTGAATTGGGTGTAGTTTTATTAACGTTATTGTTCTGTATAACAGAAACCCTGCCATACAGAAAGCAGATGAGGGAGTCTTACATAGATGTAAAGACTTGAAGAACTTTAAAGTTCTTTCTTTCTAACATATTCACCTGGTTTTGTTGGTGCATCTGCTGAATCCTGTACGTACTACTGTGGCCAATCCCACTAATTCAACCCTCTAGGTGGAAAGTCAGAAGGTGTATGGAGACTGCTTTTTAAGTACTCTCCATAAGGCTGAAGGTAGGATTTCTCAGATAAACTCTTCTATCGTAAAGTTCTTTGTATTAGAGATGGCTAAAACAAATACGGATCCAGGCACATTTTCTGAATTAACCAAAGCTGAGTTTGCTTTAAAAAAAGCTATTCGTCAGTTCCTCAGGGGAAAAAAAAGAAGAAGAAAAAGTTTTTCCGTGCTCAAAAATACAGTGGTAGTTTTATTTCCCTAGAAAGAACTGCTGGAGGCCATCTTTGAAAAAAGGCCCTGTCTTGGTGCATCTTACCATCCCTTCTCCTGCAGTGGGAGGCAGGAGGTTATCTTCTATATCGATTTAGTCATAATTTGCACCATTACCAGGACAGTGCTGGAAATGTGTCGCAATCTTCATGAAGGAATAAGGCTCTTTTGGTGGAATAAAGTGAAACAGAAATTCAGGTTCTGTGATTCAGTGTCAGTCAATAATTAATGTCAGATCCTTGGCTCGAGGAGCACAATATTAGAATTACTTGCATTTTGAGCCTTCATTATTGGAAGGCATAGTTCACAAATGTGTGCTGACCCAAGATATTTATGCCCTACCTCTCTTTGCTCACTTTCATCCCCATACTTCAGTGCACATCCCTTCAGTTTTCCCACCCTGGGTCTTTCTGGGGCCATGTTTTGAAGTGGAGCAGTGACGTAATTCATGGTAAGAATTACCTTGGTTTTTGAAGAAATTTTTTCATGTGAACCAGTTCACTGATCTGCTTCATGGATCCCCATGCAGAACTTGAGGCACATCTGAGGAATCATTGAACTGTAGAGGCAGGACTGAGAAGTGGAGGCAGGAATTGCTTAGTAATATTACTAAAAATATTTTTACCAGAAACTGTTACTGTGGCCTTTACAACAGGCTACTGTTTCTACGAGTGAGATGGTGCACTACCTAATTGCAACATATGTTTATCTTATTTCATTTCCTTCAAATTTGAAAAGCAGTAGGTTTTAGAAATTTAAATAGTATTTCTGCCGATAATAGTGCAGCTCTTTTATCTCATGAATATCAACTCCTGCTTAAATGCACTCTCCATATAGTATCAGATAACATCTAACTCCTTACCCTAAAATGTTAAGGGAAATAAACACTTGAAATACTGGCCATTACCTGTTCATTCCTTTCTTCCTTAAGTAGTTACTTAAACTGAAATTTCTGAGTTAGCTGTCTGATCTTGGCACCTTCCATCAACTTTTTTTGAAGTTATGGTTCTCAGTGGGAAATTTTAAATTAGGTTAAGTATGTAGACCTATAAATAGCTATATCTATGTTCATATACTGTATCTTTTTACAGGGCAGGTTACTCTGCTTTGCTTTTTGAAAAAAAATAGAAGAGTGAATATTGTAATAGTAATGTATTGTTTAAATGTATTTTCTTATGCTAATTCCTTTCTCCTGCTGTCTCTATAATTTATTTCAGCAGGATTTAATATTCTTTTGGGTAATATGACATGTAAAAATACGTTGATAACAAGACTCCTGAAATTATCTATCACATATGCCTACTTCAAAAATCATATCTGTTTATTAAGGAAAAATAGATATGAAATAGATTAATAACTCAACTAGAACTTCCTTCACAGTTCTCTCCTTTTTCACCATCTCCTGTTCACCAGGATTTTCCTATTGTAAGTACAAGGTCTGCAGAGGTTTAAATTTAAAGTAGAGCCTCCAGGAGCCTTTTCTCTCTTACCTGTAAGTTACTGTACAGAAGTTCTAGCCAAGTTTTGAATGATACCTCTCATTTGCACTTCCATCAGACCACCATTCTGGTCCTGTTTTAACTTTCTGATATATATTACTTAGACTACATTTTCTTGTAAGTATAGAAACTACATTTACAGCAGAATTATTATGTATTGGACCCCACCCTATCAAGTACCTTCTAAAAATTCAAAATCAATTAAAACACATACCCTTTTTGCTGAGCATTCTGTTACTGAAACAGATCTAAAATATTTTCTAGAATATGTTGAGTGTTGGAATTATTTCACAGCACAAATTCTGACACTAAGTTAATTCCTACAGGTCCCTGTAAATGGAAAATATAAAGTGGAATTTCTCATGAACCACTTACCTATAGGTGTTTTCTGAACACTGTAGAAATGACAGCATTCTGACTGCTCTATAACAGATGCTGGACAGTTTGCTTTTAATTAATGTTTTTGTCTCTTCTTCTGTATCTCCTAATGAGAAGTTTGATAAACCAAGTGATTGGAGATCAAGGCAGTAATCCAAGCTGTGGTTTGGGGGTGAAGGTGCTGGAGCATCATTGCTTCCCACTGATTTTTGTAAGCAGTTTACATTCTCTTTGACTAAACTTCTCTTGAATATTTTCTGCAAAGCTCCTTTCTCGAAAAGTCTGCCAAATTCATTTTGGTTTTTGAGTGTGTATATATATATATATATGTACATGTACAAAGTAATTTGTGTATATAATTTAAAGTAAAAAATCTGTGCTTAAAACTTATATTTCAATTTCTTTTACTGTTATAAATTTTTTAAGTCAGTTGTCAGCCTGAAATATAGTCTTGCCATTGTTTTTCAGGAGATACATTTTTTTTCATTCTTTTGTCTGAGTCTTTTCCTTTGGATAGAGGAAGCATTTTGGCTAGGTAAAGTTGACTGTGCCCTGTTTCCTTGTCAATGAATACATTTGCAGACGTTTTTAGAAGCACTGCTTCTCCCTAAAGTTACTATTTCTCCCCAGGTATTTAAATGGATTATGTTATACACAGATTTGTATTGAGTCACACTCCTTAGATGGGAAGGGTGCTTTGATATATAATTCCTTCTGTATTCAGTAAAGGACCTTCTAAGAGGTGTAACAGTGGAATTTTTACTCTTTTCTGTCTTAGATGTGTTCAGCTGTGCCAGGTTGGGGGCTTGGGAGATTTTTTTTCTCCAATAGAGAAGAATAAATAGGGGGAAAAAAAGATGAATAAAAAGTGATGCCCAAAGACTTTGAGAGAGAGATCTTTTTCTAACATTATAGGGGAAAAAAATTCTAAATCTTTTAGAATCATAGAATCATTTAGGTTGGAAAAGACCTTTAAGATCAAGTCCAACCATTAACCTAGCACTGCCAAGTCATAAGCACCACATCTACACATCTTTTAAATACCTCCAGGGATGGTGACTTTGTTTAATTTGTTGCAATCATTTAAGGTTGCAAAGTGGGCAAAATTTGATGGCTTTTAGAAGAATTGGGACACTGAAAGGATAATTAACCTTTGTTCAAAATATACATTGAGCATTTCTCCATATAAGTCACCTTTTCATTGAATGAAATGAGAAATACTGATGGAAACTGTTATACAGAAATTAGGTGCAAATGCTGATTTAAAAACAATTTTGTCTGGATTTTTATCCCTTTTTATTGTTTAATAGATAAATACTGATTTCATCAGTAATTTTATTATAGTCAAGTATTCCAGACAAAGCTCTATCTTGGCATCTCTCTACCTGTTAAATTACTTTCTCAAGTACCTACCTCTAGACAGTATTTTATTTGTTGTGGCTCAAGAGAAAATCAAAGTCTTGCAGATTTGGTTACATTAATGTTTTGCTTGAAATTGTAAGGACCCAAGCAAATACTTGTGTTAATATTTGTTTAAAGCTTGTCCTGTGCTTTTTTTTGTTTGGAATTTCTTTTCCATTTTCCGGTTGTGTTCTTCAACTGTGATCTTAGATGCAAGTGTGGTACAATAATATGTAGATTAGAGCATTAGAAAAGTTCATTAGACTTATACTTTAGATTCATAAATTTAAAAACATATACTCTTTTTCTGACATAATCTGTTTTTCAAAAAAATCTATGAAGTGCAAGAAAATAAATTGTATTCCTTTCCAGACCATTCTCCTATATAGAAAAACATAGAAGAGTGACAAACCAGGTTCATTAAATTGAGGATGTCTCTTCTATTTGAAATGTTTCCTACTCACATAAAAGCTTCCGGACTTTGCTGTAATGCTGTTCACTATCAGATTCCTTCAAACTGTCACTGAATTTCAGCCTGAGTTCAGCTGGCTCAATACAGTGGGATTACTTTTTAGTTATTGTGGTTAGGTTCTGCTATTTGCTTTCTGTTAACTACAACGCTAAAGATTTGTTTCCGCGAGTTATTAGAGGTGGAAACGTCCCTGAGCTTGCCAATGAGACTGTACTTCTTCAGTTAGCCACATGTTCAACCTTCATGTGGCAGCGCATGTGCTTTCATGTATTTATGTTCATGATCCTTAATGTCTTTTGGGAAAAGAGTGTTAAAGTTGTATGTGGAATTAACATACCATTTTTTCACTACTTGTAGTGAGTTAATACATCATCCAAGAGTTCTTCTTTTTGGAAAATCAATCTATGCTATATAAATCTACAATCTATGCTATGCTATGTAGCACAACATTAAATATTTAATTTGAATATTATTCAGTTATGTCTAAACTGTCTGCCATGGTGACATATCCTAGTTAACCTGAAACTGTCTAAAATGCAGTAAAATGGAAATCAGCATGGTCTACAGAACGCTTGTATAAACTGCTGAAATCCTTGGGCAATTAGTCTGAGCTGAAAGGCTTCCTTTGGCCCAATAGCTACTGCTACCTTAGCAGCAATCAGACTAGATGTACCCTAAGAAAGGTGAAGTTATTTTGAAGATGTCCATGTTTAGAGTTGTAACTGGAGTATCATGAATCAACCATAGTTCTAGAGAATTTTGTTTTGATGTAACAGATTGTGCTAAATGAGTATGTGCAAAACTGTGTAGAATGTGCTAAATGTGCTATATTTTAGTCTCTCTACCTCTGCAGAGATATTTAAAAGGTGAACAAAACCCAGATTTTTGCAAGATCCCTAGTGATTGCTGCTGTGTTCCCAAGGGGCTGGAGAGATTCATTGCTAGCCACAGAAGATAAACACAGGACAGTTTCCTGTAAAGTAAAACAGGACAGCTTCCTTTGGTATAGTTGCAAGGGTTAAAAAGCATAATGAGAATATTGCATTGGGTAATGGTTCCACTTGAGGGAAATGCAGAAATAAAATTGTAACTTGTTATAGTCTTCAGATACCAGAGACTACAACAGGTTTCTGTCCTCAATAGAAATCAGAATTCAGTTTTTCATTTACTTTTTCCAGGCCTGACTCAAATATTTGTATGTGTTAAGCAGAGACAATTATTGCTTCCTTCTCAAGAGTTCTTGTCCCAGCAGTAGGCTGTTGATTATTTATATAGCTTGTGGCCCTCATTTAGGAGATACAACTGTCAAAGCTGCCTCCAAACATCCTAACAGGACACAGGTGTGACTTAGTCCTGAAGTCTGGTGGCTAAGGAGTTTTCTCTTTTCCAAAAATCTGTGAATTTTGATTCCTCCTCCTTCATACAAGAGCTTAGTGCTCTCAGAGTATGAGCAAAAAGCACTCTTGATTGATACTCAAGTAGCATACTCCTTGACAAAGACTCCTGTATTTCTATTTCTGTAGGTTCTGCAGGAGTAACATGGTAATGTCAGATATGTGATCAGTCTAATATTAGTGCTCTTCATTGCCTGGAGCCATCAGTTGAGACAGTAAGGAGCAATACAGAGAGTTAACTCCTCTTCATTATCAGATGCTTTTTTTATAATGAAAGTTTTTGTTGAGAGACCAATCATGGAAACAAGAGACATCAGCTGTCTAAGTATCTCACTTTCTCAGTGATAAGAAAATTTACATTCAACTACAGTATCCTGCAGCTTTTCAGACCATAGTCTTTTGTTCTCTTTCTTTATCTTTCTCCTCTCCTTTTTCCCAATTAATAATGTAAGAATGGGACAGTAGCACCAGTTCTGTTAAGCCACCAAAACACTGTATCAGGGATGCTGAATGTACCAGACCCTAACAACCTAAAAAACAAAAGGCACAAAGGCTTAGGAAAGTCACATACTAATGTAAAGAAACACAAAGTTCATCTCTAAAATTACTGCTGTAAATTACAGATTATCAGAAGATCCTGCCTTTTCTCTGGAGAACTGATAATCCTCCAGCCATTTTCTCAGCTGTGACACTAACTCCCCTCTCTGTTGTGAATAAAACAGTGCTCCTCTTCTTCGGGTGCAGTCTGCCACCATCCTGTAATACTCTACAACAGTTGACCTTGGCAAAAGGGGTGCTCTAAATTTGGCATCCTGTTTGAGATGGAGGTAAATGTAATGTATAGGAACACGTTAATTGTTGACAAGTATTCTGTTGTGTGTATTTCCGACAGTCTTTAGTTAGGATCTTCAACCAAGGAATTCCAACTAGTGAAGAAAAAAAGAGTTTTTCATTTGTCTGCATAGGATCTTATGGCAACGTTCATTAGCAGGGACCACACAGAACAAGTGAAGCAGTTATATAGGGTGATATATATAGTGCAGGGAAGAATGCTCTCTTTAGGTGAACATCTGTTCACCTTACTGTGTCTTTATAGAGCCTACAATTACGGAATAAAAATGAAGGCAGAAGATCTTAACCCCTTGTGTATCTGCTTCAGAAGGATTAGTGGTGGTCACATTGTCTTAGTAGAGAAGCCAGTAGCCCTGAGGCATTCCTCTGTCCACCTACAGGCCTATGCATACTCAGGCACTGGTGGTGAATAAGAGGGGCTTGAATCGATGCCAGAGCTCCAGCCGGTGTGGTGGGGCAGAGCCATTCTGCTTTATACCCTTCTGCTATCAGTGTGGCAGAGCTTTCAGCTGTTCTCCTAGTTGAGGGCTGTCCTTACCATACAAACCAGAAATGAGATTTTAATTTTATTAAGGGGGGAGAGATTTTTCTTACTACTGCTTGCTTATTTCTCTCATTTTCCTCTGATATTTTTAGCTCTCAAAAAGCTGTGTCTAACAGCTTTCTCAATCTCTATAAGAATTTGAAAGTTGTTCCCCTAATTCAGAATAGCCAAGAATTTAGTTAAGTGTCTTGGATATAGTCTTTAAGAGTACCTAACGCCACCCTACTGCTTTAATGAAAATGGGGCTATGATGAAACCATAATTCATTTCCCTCTTATTTTGTGTAAAGGTTTATTAGCTTGTGATTTAAGCAAACCATCTGGTCCTGCTGGCAATCCAAGTTATGTCAGACTCAATGCTTTCCCCCTGTAATATGTTACTTGAGGCAGTTAAATTACATACTTAAGTCCCAAGTCTGGCCTGTGCTTTTTCCATGTCTTAACATCTGTTCTGGGAAATTTTTCTGGGACCCAAACAAGTTTACATGGAGCCAGAACTCTTGTCTTTGTCTTTCTTTTCATGTCTATTTCTTTTCCCTCTCTCTGTCCTGCAGTCTAATCAGTTCAACTAAGTAAAAGATAATGCAGAAATTTGCAGTCCCTTTATCATTTCAGTAATGTACACAGTGAAATGAAAAATAATTTAAAAACTCAAGAGCTGTAGAAAAGTAGGAGACTGTCCTCTGAGAGAGTAAGTGACACTTTGAGAAATGTTAATTATTTTTTTCAGTCCTTGTAGTGTTCTTATTACTGACTTGTAATTGCAAGACTTTTGTTTTGCTGGCCTAATTCATTTTGGGCAAAATTTCTAGTACAGTTTGTCTTGTAATACTAATTTCTTGTTTATACAAGAAAGATCTATGTTTAGAAAGCAAATCATTTTAAATATACAAGTTAACCTGCTGAGGTGGTTTTGAAAATAAGATCTCTAATGATTGATTTATACTGTGATCGTGGAAAATTACTTGTTTGTGTTGGTATATCTGTATTCTCTAAAATTTCATCATTTTATGTTCCACGTGGAACTTTTGAGACACAGTAATGAATATAAACATCTATCCCATAACCCACTGTGTCTTTATGTATATTGAAAGAAATGTAATGCCTTTCCTTCAATCAGAAACATAAAAATGTGTCCTGTTTTCAGACATGTAATTAAACATTAAACTATAGGTTTCCCATGTATCGCTGCAACTAAAGTACTGTATCTCCAGTTTAGGAGTAGGGTTCTTAGTATAATAGTCAAGTCCCTTTGTCGTGCCCTTTGATACTTAATTATGGACTGATATGCAAGTCTTTTGTGCTTGGTGAAAAGAAAAAAAAAAAGAATGAGGCAGGAAAAATAACAAGACTAACAGATACCTCAGACCATCTGGATGGTTGAAACTTTAGCTGAATCGGTGAAAAAACCTCACAAAGTTCAACAAAACCAAGTGCAAGGCCCTGCACCTGGTTCAACGCAATACCTGATATCAGACTGTGGGATGAATAGATTGAGAGCAGTCCTGTGGAGAAGAACTTGGGGATACTTGTGGATGAAAAATCAGATGTGAACTGGCAATGTGTGCTTGCAGCCCAGAAAGCCAACCACACTCTGAGCTGCATAAAAAGAAGTGTGTGCAGCAGGTTGAGGGAGGTGATTCTCCATCTCTACTCCACTCTGGTGAGACCCCACCTAGGGTACTGCATCTAGCTCTGGGGTCCCCAGCACAAGAAGGACATGGACCTGTTCGAGCAGGTCCAGAAGAGGGACACAAAAGTGATCAGAGGGCTGGAGCACCCCTTCTATGAGGAAAGGCTGAGAATTTGAGTTGTTAAGTCTGGAGAAGAGAAGTGTCTGGAGAGGCTTTATTGTGACCTTTCAATATATAAAGGGAACTTATAAGAAAGACAGAGAAAGACTTTACCAAGGCCTGTAGTAACAGGACAAGGGGCAAAAGTTTTAAACTGACAGAGAGGTAAGTTTAGACTGGACATAAGGAAGAAATTCTTTACATGAGCATGCTGAGACACTGGAACAGCTTGCCCAGAGTGGATGCCTCATCACTGCAAGTGTTCAAAGTCAGGCTGGATGGGGCTTTGAGCAACCTGATGAAGTGAAAGACATCCCTGCCCATGCAGGAGGGTTGGGCTAGGTGATATTGAAAGGTCCCTTCCAACCCAAACCATTCTATTAAAAAAACATGTAACAGAGAGAAACGCAGTTTCTTCTGCAAAGATCATTAATCTACAGGTGGGGAAAAGCCTTATCTAACATTAACATAAAACATTTTTTATACAGTGTACTGCTGATTTGCTATCCTTAATAAATATTATTTAAGCCAGTCATATACATGTGAACTATGGATGCATTCATATCCTGTCACTTGAGACTGGACAGTTTTCCTTTGCAGTGTCTGTGGAGCGCATTCTTTAGCCTTTTCCTTGTTATTTATATGCACATAGCATATAAATGTGGATTGCATAGGTCACCATTTCAGAATAGATCCTCTGCCCCTGCAAGTGTTTTTTCATAGCATTTTGCTTTTTTGCCATATTGATGACTTTGTCCATTGCCTATTTATATTTGCACAGTACCACTGTAGTGAATTACATCATGTTACCAGCATTCATGATGTATTTTGTTGCTTGGATGGTGACCCAAAATTGCTCTGCTTCTCTGACAATGTGTAAGCAGAAAATGAAGCTCCAGAAGTCTTCCTGAGAGGGCTGTGGAGGCCTTTTTCAGTCTCCTGTGCAGTAGAAAAATTCTCTTCAGGTGATCCTTCATCACTGAGGAAGAAGTTCATAATGGGAAGAAAAAGGTAGCTGCATTGTAATTTAAACACACTGAAGTGTTTGGGGATCCGGAGACTGTTTTAGTTAGCCTGTCTGTCTGGATTGACCTTAGGCATCAGAGGCTTTGGTCTTTGATTTTAAGAGGCAACCAATACCAACCACATCAGTTGATGTAGCCTTCTTCCTGGGCTGAAACATCTACTGTGTCTCAGAAATTTTCAGTAGTGCATTAGTTCTTTTCACATAAAGGTGGGAATTTGAGCTTGCCTATCCCAATCATCAGCAATCTTTCCAGGAGCTAGTATGGAGGTTGGTAGGATCCCCAGCTTCATTAATGTTTTGCATATCCAGTCCCTTTCCCAATTTTACTGTGTTTTTACTGACTTTCGGGGAACTTGACCAAGCTCTTTGGAAGTCCCTGGCTTCACATTACCCAATGGCCAGAAGAGCTTACTGGAAACACCACATACTTGGAGATAATGTAGTAACTGTATGTCTGTGCAAGAGCCTGTTTTCTGATTTACAGTTGCATCAGAGGAGCCTGAAATCAGAGTTTGTAAGAGCAGGGGATTAGGATGGTAGATAGGCTCCTGAAAAGGGCTTCATTTTTTTTAGTATTACATTATTTCTTCTATTTCTTTACAGGCTGCCATTGACATAGTAGATAAACTTCTCCTGTTGTATTGCCTTTTCTCTCCACCTAGCTTTCATGCTTTCTAAAGAGATGTAATACTATGTAAAAATTTGTCCTATGTTGACATTTCCCTTTGCTGCTGCTGTGAATCCCATACTGATCTAATTGACGTAGTTTGCCCTCTTTCACATCGTTTGTTCAGTCTCTCAGGAAATCTCTCCTCTAATGGAAACTTCATTCAGCTTCATGTTCTTCCTTAAAGATAAGCTGTCACCTGGTCAGGTCACTTAAGGCCTAAAAACAATGAAAAAGTAGTCTCCATTTAAGCTCTCTGCAGATCCATCCTGCTTAGAATAAATGAAGACCTTTCAGGCCTGTCTACAGAGAATTGAATCATGGTTAAATCACAGATAATCAAAGATATACTCTGCTTTATATACTATCGTTTGAGCAGAGAGAAAAGAGGAGCAAGAGTGCACTCTTTTACACCTTCTGAAATGGAAACTTTCTAGTTATAACTGACAGGGCACAAGCTTACCTGCAGTTAAATTGAAAATGTCAACAGCACGTCTCTGAAAACGTCTCAGTGTGCCAAGAACTATGGGGTTTTTTCTGTATTATATAATTAGCTGCTCTCAGGGGGAAAAAAAACCCAAGGGTAGATTTCAAGGTTTTTGTATAGGCTAAATTAGATCTGCTTTGCAAGCAGTTTGCTTCCAGTGAATATTCCTGTATCATTTCTCACAGGACAGGTCTGCACTAAGATTCATAAGCTGCCAAATAAAATGTTTTGTTTTGTAGAAGTTTAATTGAAATGGTCCCATGGAATATCTATAACTTGATTAATCTGAACAGTGAAGTCTTTATTGTGAACAGTCATCACTATTTTGTTGAATTTTGTCTTTAGTAAATCACGTGACAAATGGTACTTGCTGGAGAGGATGGAAGGTAATGACAGTTCCGTAAACTAAGTTGTTGGCACAGTCTAAAAGCCACTTCCATTCCAGCCATTCCTAATACATGATTAGCTCAATTTTCTGTAAACCTGCAAAAATACAGAATATAACCTTAGAAATAAAAGAATTAGCAAACAGAGCAACAAGAAGAAGATTAAGTACCTGCAATAACCACTACTACAAAGTACTCCTGCAGAGTTAGATCTTGCCACCTAGCACAAGGAGCCTTGGCCTAGATATCACTCTAGCCTCGTTGTGTCTTCTTAACAGCACGGATTTGTTATGCTACATCAAGCAAATCAGTCCTTCAGTGTTAGCATCACAAACCTTGATGACTGGGAGTGGAATGAAGGATGTCAGAAATCTTTCAAACATGATTATGGAAAAGATGTTTCTCCAAAGATTGTTTTATCTTAGCAACTGACAGATTGACACAAGCCATTCTGATTGTTGCAGTTGGCTGGGGGCTTGTTTATTTGAGGTTGTTTTCTGTTATAAGCGGAGGGTTTTGTAGTTGGCATGCCTCTTTTCTTCTCGGTTTAAAGGAAAATGTTTATGTAGGTAATTCTGATCCACCCAAAGGAAGTAGAAGCATTGAT
Source organism: Strix aluco (assembly GCF_031877795.1). Lineage (NCBI taxonomy): Eukaryota > Metazoa > Chordata > Aves > Strigiformes > Strigidae > Strix > Strix aluco. Next base: position 16,508,114 of record NC_133935.1, on the reverse strand, counting down.
ATACTAGAAGCTGATGCACTAGTACACCTTCACTTCCCCAGCATGTTGCTATTTTTCTCTTTCTAGGCATCAGTTTCCATCCTAGTTGTATTTTTGCTATTCATTGTTTATGCAGTTTTTCTTTGCATTCTTTTCTGATATAGTTCTCTGTTTCATTTTATGGAGTTTTCTCTTTGTTTTAAAAATTGACAGAGTTTCTGATCTTGTTTTGCACACTAAACACTAGTAAGAGAGGAAAAGTTTGGTCATTATATGCATACTAGCCAGTTTGAACTATGTGTCACTGAAATTCTCCTTCCGTCTATTGATTACTGGATGAATTTTTGGCTGTACATTTTGAATAGTTTTTGATAATTTCATGTTTCAAATTTTTCTTAATTTGCTGGGCGTAAGAAGAATGCCTGTTGTCAGCTGCATTTGAGTGGAAGTAGATAGGCTTTCTGCAGTAAACACTGCACAATGTCTATGCTAGATTTTTAATTAATCTGCCAATTCTGAGTTGCAACGTTTCTTGCTCTATCACTGATTCAGGATGAAAACCAGTCTTGTTATCTGTGTTTGTCCTGAGTCATTAGCTCTGCCTTTAGGAGTACAGGATTTATTAAAGCAAGGGGTGATATGTTCCATACCTTCTATCCTCCAGCACCTATATCGCGAGTGATATGCCCAACTCTCTTTGTAAAAGCATGTAAGTAGAAATTGAGCTTAATGTAATTTCAGTAATTCTGATTGGATGGAGCACAAGTGGATTGTTACGCAGGAGTATAAATGCAATGCAGTGCTGTATTGTCGTACTAAGTTTATACAAATATTTGATTATGTGCAACAGTAGCATCTGAGGTTCTCCCATTTGAAGCACGTTATAAAATTGTTTCTGAGCACTTGATAGTGATAGAGGAAATCTATATGGAAGAAGTCAGTGAAAGTAATGTGTGCCATTGAGCATTATTATAAAATTATTAAAGGAATATCCAGAAGTTTTTGTATGTTACATGTAGCTACACTTGAGCATTTATTGCAGTTTTGAATGTTATTAGTGTTAAATTTTAACTGAGACAGAACCTGCTCCAAGTGCAAAATTAAATATGACTATGTCCATCTGTGTAATATCTATGTTAGAATTTATGATCATAATTCTGAACCTTTCCCGTTTGTCAAAGATATGAGTATTGTTCTGCTGTACTTGTCTGCCACCAGCAACTCTTTGAATGTCTTTTATGTTGCTAAATCACAAAACATGCCTAGAAGCATTGTTCAACAATGTTGAACAATACAATAAGTATCAATATCTTCATGGGAATGCAGTCTCTCCGTGTTTCAGAAACATTACCTTCATTCTTAAAGTGCATGTGTAGTTTCTCTTTAGGCATCATTTATGGAGAAAGTTTTTTATCCTCTTGGCATATTATCAATGTAGTCCATTTAATACCTAGCATTTCTGTGGGTTAATTTTAATATATACAGGCCATCCTTTTATCTTTGTGGTACATTTTCTAAAAAAAGAAATACTGAAGAGCTGAAGATTTGTATTGTAATGGTAATGTTCCAGTGACCAGACTATGTTAATTCACAGACTGTAGCGTTGCTTCAGTCAAGTGTAGACATACTGTCCACAGCACTAGATGATGCTTCCGGTCTACAGAAGTGTTACACAGTATACAGGCACCTTCATGCTCCAATTTAGTTGTGACATTTAGTAAGTTCAGTTGATCACATTACACTATTTTTTTCTCCTCCTGTCTTCCCCAAAAATGTTTTAGGTAGAAGAGCTGATGATGGCCATGGAGAAGGTTAAGCAGGAGCTGGAGTCAATGAAAGCAAAATTGTCCTCTACACAACAGTCTTTGGCTGAGAAGGAAACCCATTTGACCAACCTACGAGCTGAAAGAAGAAAACATTTGGAAGAAGTCCTGGAAATGAAGTAAGTGTTTCTTTTCATTATTTGTAGGCATGTTTTATTGATATCTCTGAATTCTCGTCTGATGTCTGGTGTTCTAAAGACAACCATTACATGAATATGTCTCTGTAGATAGCAGCTATGTATGTAATCAGTCAAGCCTTCAGAAGTGACTTCTAACCAGGAGTTACCTGTATGACTTCCACACTTTCGTTAGAGCTCAAAACCCTTTATTCCTTCTGATTGTTTGCAGCAGACTACTGTTACTTGCACAATAGCATCTTCAAAGATCCTGAACAGTTATTGGGACTCAATTATTTTGTGTGTCTTATGAATGTGCTGTTTTGCTTTGAGTAGCCTATGACCTGCTTTAAGACAGAAGTCAGTGTAACAAATTATAAAATAGAAAGAGGGAAAAGATAAACATAATGTCAGGTGCTTGTAATGCTAAAATCAAACTGCAGATGTCTGGTCTGCTGAAGTATTTTTCACACTCACGCAGATGATTCATTAGCACTGGAACAGAGTTTGAAGTTCTCTGTATCAGTCATACTTCTCTCATCATCTTTACACATGGAAGCCTGAGTAAAACCAAGCTTTGAGGAGGTGGGGAGAAGTGAGGAATTAGACTTCTAAGGCTTAAATACTTCCTAATTTCTGACCATGCATTATAGATAAATAGTTATCCTTAGTTTAGGGAGACATGACTCTATTTAGTGCAATGATGGATAGTGCTGCCAGCAGTTCATTAGAAACACTTTCAGTTGTTTAGCCAGCCCTGAAGAGAAGGAACATTTTTATTGGCAGGACCAGCAGTGGTTCCTCCACTGTGGTTTTGTGAACCATTATTTATTTATTTAACTTTTCTACGCTAGTCTCTTTCCTTTTCTTTTTTTTTTTAAATGAAAGGATAGAAAACCAGCTGTTACAAAATGGAAAGAGAGGTGGCTTAGATCTTGAAACTCTAACTTAGGAGTGCTGTATAAAGTGGGCCAAGCCTCCCCGCCTTCGTATTCAACTACAACAGTCTGATCTAGACCTGGCATAAGGACGTTGGAAGACTGCAGTACTTAAAAGCCACACTTTATTTTTAATAAAAAATTTTATTGAGCTATAAATTTGACTGGCTTGAGAGTTGGTGTATTGGGGGATGGGAAGAATAGCTCTTAAGGTGATGTGGGAATCCAAAGCAACTGGAGATATATCCCATATCCAATCACTTGGCAGTACTTCTGCCAAACTGCTCTGCCAAACCTTCTCATTAAAATATACATGTAGTGTACAGTATATCTTGAAACGTATTTGGAATTGTGTAGCTCTAAAGCCTTTAATATAACTACTCACTTCTTCTAAATGATTACCTCTCTTAGCTGAGTAAGTTATTGTTGGAAAGTTGTTGTACTGAAATGTAGTATCAGGAACTGCATAAACTGGTAGATCCATTGTGCCTCAGAAGGAAGAAGAACACTGGAGAGAATGGTAATGCTGTCAGCACATGGAGAGAAAGATGGAAAAAACATTACGTTTGTATAGTTAACTAGCAGAGCATGTTTTAGTCATAGCTGGTCTGTCTTAAAGTTCTATAAAGCTGCCAAAGGCTTCCAAACTTCAAAAACTCACCCTCACCATGAGGCTTTGTTGCAAACAAATCTCTCCTGAGGACTCCCAGTCAATTAAATATATATATATACAGAAACGCCAGTATGTTCTTTGTTGCCCTACTTTCCCAGCCTATGCCTTTTATGAAAAGCACTCTTGTCATCTGTTTTCTAGTTTTGCAAAAAGTTTTTAATGTTGTTAAAATGTTTCCTACTATTTCAACTCAGAAATAACAGTAATTGAATGAGTGGTCAATTTTGTGAAGCAGTTAGCTGGTTTTGGTATTCTTAACAGAAAACAATAGCTGTTGTACAGATACTGTTCAAAGATACAGTAAACCAATATTGTTTCCCAGGTTTTAGGGTATGCTTCACTGGGAAAAGTTTGAGATGCTTAAAAGCAGCACTGATTAAATTTGAAATTTGATAGAGGTGGAAGTTTAACAGCCTGGGCCCTGCAGTCAGCTAATGGGGCAGGGGAGCATACAAGAAAAATAGCTTAGGAAATGCTGCTTTAGGAGATTCTAGATATGGACTGAAAGAAAGTGTTAAAGCAACAAGAGGACTCCAGAAAGTTACCTCTGGGTTTTAATAGGAAGTTGTTAGATATTATGTTAGTGAAAATATATATTTAAAATACTGTTTCTTAGAGTAGAACTTGTGTTTACTACTGACTCTGTAACCCTGAGAAGATCATTTCACACTCCTGAGGGAATACTGTGGCACTAGAATAGTTCAAGTGTGAATTATTCCAAGGAAGAAATTTCACTCCTTAAAGAAATACTATGTATTTTGAAGCCGTCTTCCTTTAAGTCTAATATTTTCATTTTCTTTAAAAAAAAAACTTTGTTGTAAATAATTATGAGAGAGGTAGATAATAGTCTCTCTATTTATATCACCAAACCTGATCTACTGTAAAAAAATACTAGTGAACTGCTAGGATTTTTGTTTTGTTATGTTTTCTTTAAGAAGTTCTAATGTTTCCATCATTCACAGCAAATCTTTTAAATTAGGCAGGAATAAAGTGCTGTCTACAGAGAAATCTCTGTTCTTTGTCCCATAAAAACCTGCTTAGACTGAGCTGAGTTATAAACTGTTGAAAATCACCAGTTTTCCTTTCCTTTTTTTTTCTCCTGGTGTTGTCAGCAAATTTTGGCAGTGTGTGAAAATAACCGAGCACAAACAGTCTAATCTGGGGCCGAGCTCATGCAATTGCCAAAACTGTAGCAGCGGACACTGCGCTTACAGGGAAGGGGAACAGACACTGTGTCTGCATGTAGAGACTTTTTTTTTTTGATGAGGCAGGCCTTTTGTTATGGTCAGAAGGACCAGAAGGTTCTTCCTAGTCATCTGCTTTGGGGTTGAAAAGTCCCAGTTGGAGCATTTCTCAATCTGTTCTTTCAGACCTGGAAAACTGTCCAACAGCCCTTGCCTGAATTATGCCTTCTCTTGCTAATTGCAATTGTTGCTAGCCCTATAATTCAAGGGATGCAGAGTTACATAATGTAGTTGGCACTTCAGAGTTGAATCCTTCATCCTGCTGGCACACAACAGAAAGATTATTACTTGTCTGAGAATGATTTACTATCCTCTTTTTTCTTTAAAAATTATCAAGGTTGTTACAGATGAATGAATTGTTATAATAGAAGATAATTTATGTTTCAAAATCAAGCTGTCAAAAAACGTCTTTTGATTTCTTATGTGACTTTACATGAGTGGTCTTTTGAATATTTATCACAGTAGTCTCTAATTACATGAATACATCCCACAGATAGTGTTTCGTTTGATACAGAGTGTTGGCGGTGATCAAAGATGAACCAGGCCTGTGTAGCTTAATGAAGCTGTGTATTATATTCCTTCCTTATTTCATCTCAGAGTTGGAAGGCCTGCTGAGGGCTACTATTAAAAATAAGATGCCAACCTACACAGTGCTGTGCAGGAACACTATTCATCCTTATCTCTGCTACAGTTTTCCTGCATTATATGCAAGTCACTTAAAAATATTTGGCAGGTGGTTGATAAGTCCACATGTTCATTTTCTGGCTATCTGATGAGAAAAATACAAACATACACACATGAACACTCACAACTGAAAATTAAGTCAGTGGGAGCTGATGTTGTTTATCTTCTGAAAAGTTCATCCTCTCAACAATGAAGCAGTATTCTCTAGAGGTATGAGTATGAGGTTGAAACTGAAAGTAGTCCTAAAGAAACTGATTAATTGGCACTTAGTTTATTTGCCAGAAAAGTAATTTCAGTTGACCCAAAATGAGGTGTGAAGTAATTTCAAACACAGCAAACAGTTTAACCAAATATTTCAGGTTATGTGCACCCATGGTGAACAGAACCAGAACCAAATAAAAAAAGTATCATCAGAAATTGCCTTCTTGGAAATTAAAGACTTTTTAATATTAATTGTCATTAAAGAAATTATAGTTTATGCCTGTGGTTTAACAACACATCTCCAGAGGAGAAGTGATTCCTAGTTGCAGAAGTACGTGTATGTCTACATGTGTAAACAGTTGTCTTTGTAGTTTGAAGTCACTTCGCATTTGGTGTTGGTGCTACAAGGCAGTAATATGTTAACCTTGCATCTGCAAGGTATGGCTTTCTAGGCCCAGCGCAAACTCTTCATCATATTGAAATGGACTATAAGGTCTATGGGCCACTTGGTATATCAGGCCATCATGTGATTGCAGCAATGGTACCAAAGCATCTCCTATAATTACTTTGTGTGAAATTAAATAAGCTAAAATCCCACAGGGGGCACTCCGTGTCCATAGGATTTACTGTGTGGGGCAAAGCTGAACAAGTGCATCTGTATAAGTCCCTCTTTTTCTTCTATAAGCTTAGATTTTTTTCTTTAAAATGTCTTTCAGGGCACACAGTGAAAATGAACGCAACAATATCCTGTTGCCATTGTTTTGTCCTTTTTAATTTTCAAGCATAAATTAGATAAGTATATATGTTTATTTTAATTAGATATGGTCACTTAGATTTTGACAAATAAATTATAAAAAGTTCAGTTGGTGTAGTCTGCAATGTGAAAAATTCTCCATTTCTAATTACTGAACAATATATACATTACATTTAAATAATTAGAAATAAACTGACCTTGGAAGTGCTGTTAATCTCCAAGTGAACCACACAGAATCCAACAGGAAAGCTGAAATACAGTGTGTAGATAAACTGTGTGTCTTTTAAGGCTAAAGTTTATTGAAAAGCCAGAATATATATGTTTTTTAACTCCACAGTTCTCACTGTAATGCAACATTAGACTTTTCATAAATGCAATTGTAGATCTTAGTTACCTTCAAATTTGGTGGCTTCTGCTATTAGTTTTTAATTCAGGTGAAAGCTTGAGAGAAAACATAATTTCTTTTGCACTTTTTTTCTCTTGGCGATTAAGGAATGAAGCCTGTTACCCTTTCTGTCCTCCTGCAATGCCAATCTGCCTTTGAGCACTCTGAGACACCCCGTGTTGTGGCAGCATTAGAGGCAGCCTGCCACTTTGTTTTCAACTGATACCAGATGTCCTGAATCATGGAAATAAGCAGAAAAGCTTAAGCCATTTATGGACAGTACAAAAGTTGTTGATCTAAGGATTCATGTAGGTAGGAGAGCTATTAAACTCAAATCTCAAAGTTTCACAGAAAGATAAACTGCAAAGCAAAGAATTGAACCTTTAGCAAAGCCTACGTAAATAAGGTGTCCCATATGAGCACACAGAGAATTAGATTGTTGCGGTTTACTGTTTCTGGGAAGTTATGTTTATCTTTCATAACTGATTCGTTTTTAATCTTCACCTGCCTTGAAAAACTTTTTTATTCTGTGGCTTTTTCAGACACTAAAATCTCGGCACTATGTCACAGTCCTGTTCTGTCTTGTGATAAAACCTCTATATCTCTTTTTATCTTGAATACTATGGTCCCCGAGAACAGTCTTGGAGAGAGAAAGTACTATACTATCTTAATGAGCCATGACAGGCCTGGAAGCAAGACCAACTGCTGAAAAGTACACCAAGTGGTGTTAAAGGGGTTTGTTCCACTTGGTAATTTCTAAGACTATTAATGTTGTAGGGAGGAGTTTGGAAAAGGAGATCCAGTCATTCACTTCCTGAGAATTTAACTGCACTGTGCTCTTGTTTCCATGCCTTTCCATGGGACATATTTTTTGTCTTCTGGATATGTTTTCTGGGGACTGGGTTTAGTGTGAGTGATCCCTTCAGTTCTTGGAACGTAGTTTTCTAGATGGTGAAAGAAAATTAGACCTCTTTCAAGTGAGAATGTGAAAAACATAGCATATAGCCTTAGTGTTAAGAATGCACAGGTTTTGTTATGTTTTTCTTTTCTATTAATAGATTACAGCATTCTTACAGAGAATGTCATGAAAGATCTCATCAGTTGAGATCTTGGCATACATATACAGAGTGCTAAAATGTAGAGTTTTTTTAGGCTTACACAATCCTAGCACTAGTGGATGAATACCCTTCTTGTCTTTTCTCAGTTTGCTAGTTCATTATTGCAAACACGCTTAGAGAGCAGGTGTCTTGGAAGTCATAAGTGCCCCATGTTCTTTACTGCCTAAAGGGCATTGCTTTGAGAAGAGTTTGGTTTTGCCATAACCTGCATGCAGATCATCTTATATAAAAGAATAACAAGAATTATGCATTTTTTTCTAGAAATTATTACTCAGTTAACCCAATGTTTAGCTGGTAAAGGAGTGGAGAGAGTGATGGTTTTATTTTGACTAACAGATTGCTTGTAAGATAGCTAGAAAGGCACCAATATACCAGCTTCAGCTTGGCTAATTCTGTATGCCTTTTCCACTACACACACACTGTTCTACTATATTCTAACATATGCTTTGCGTAATTAAATATGTTCAGAAGTTCTGTCAGAAGTAAAGGTTTATCTGTTCAAGAGAACCTGTGTAATTTCCCCATGGGTGTATGAATCCTCCACTCCGCTTATTTTTAGAACAACACGGACAAAAAGAGATTTCCAGGTCTTCAGCATGCCTTTTTTTAGTGTTTCAATATACTTCTATACACAACAATCATAAATAGGACTGTGATTTTTGTTTTAAAATATGCAGGAGTGTTTTGGCTCAAGATTGGTAGCAGTAGTACATTTCCTATGCTAGCTGTTTCAGCTGCATCAGTGGCTCGTGTCGCCATCCTTAATCCAGTTGTAAGATTCTGGGGCTTCCAGGGGTGTTGCTGAGCTAAACCAAATCAGGCACTTTTTACTTGCTGTTAAAGTCAAAAGAACCGTGAGTTCCTTGGGGTGCTTTTTCCTCTTTTATAAACGTGCACTGTAAATAGTGATGCATATAAATCAACTCTGTAAGCACTACATATTTCATTAAATACAGTCAAGTTGTGGATTAATAGAAGTTCCAAGTGAAAATATTATGGTATCTCATTGCATATATTGTAGATTTAATGTAGTGTGAACAATAGTAGCTTTGAGCCGTTGTCAATCCCATCCGGACATCGTCAACATAGTTCAAAATACGAGGAGGGAAATCCTAAAGGTTGGATGTGCTCATATAGCCACTGTGCCTATGTGAGTCATTCTGTTATTGTTTTTAAAATAACAGTGTAGCTTTGCAGGGTATACGTAAGGCACAGTCTAACTTCAGACTATTTTCTGGAGTTGAATAGAAATTCCTTTTTTGAAAGTCAGGTCAGTTTGCTTTAATTACAGAAATAACCTCTGAAGCAAGTAATTGCTTCCCTACAATCCTGGAGGACAGGAAGTGAGAGTTGTATAAGAAAAATTGGAGAAATCGGTCAAGTTGTTGACAGTCCCTACGATCTTTGTCTTTTACTGTATGGAAATATTCAATATATCTTTTTGTTTTCCTCCCTTCCCAAACAATACTTTTGAGTTCTTTTAAGCAAAATAAAAAACACCATCTACAAGTCTATGGAATTTTTGAGAAAACTCCATAGTGAGGGGATTTGGGAGTTGTTGGTTTGCTTGGTGGTATCTTGTATGCAGTTCAAGTGACTGCATGTAACAGGAGTTAAAAAACAAAAATTGACCAGAACTGTTCATTTAGAAATCCTAAAAGATTACACTAAGCACTGTAAAAGTGTCTTTCTTTAAGATATAATGCTGTCATTGATATTGAGTCACTTCAGTCCAATATCCAGTGTTATAGTTTATGCAGATTACAGGATAGAGAGAACTATATTTTCCTGGTACTAGGAGCTAGTACATATAGGATTGTAGGGAAGACTGAAAATTATTTGATACAATGTCATATTTGGTGTTTCCTAAAGCCCCTTTTATAGCCCTTTCTCAAGCACTAACTAGATACAGCTATAGTTTTCTGTAAACCTGTGGTTCTTCTCAGCCTGCTAGCATTTTACAGCTTTAAAATTAATGTCAGGAAAACATTGGAAACTAAAGGATCACACTAGTTTATTCCTACTATGTAATCTAGGAATGAAACTTTGAATATGAGGTTAAACTAAATGATGTAACTGGTATTTGCTGTACAATCTAAGAATCAACTAGTTTGATCCTTTAGTTTAGTTTCATGATAAAGCCACCAATAGTGTTGTGAAAAGATGACTACTGCAGGTAGCTTTGAGCAGCCAAGAATTTCATTAGCTTACCTTCAGTTACCAGAAGGTTATTGAAGTAAATGATCAAAAATATTATTTGTAAATGCTTAGAAAATAGTAAAGTGTTAAGTAACAGAGAACCTAATTTTGTTGAGACTAAATCATGACAAATCAACCAGATGTCCCCATATGCCAAGTCATCGTTTTGGTAATACGGTAGATATGATATGCTTTGATCTCAGGAGGATTTCTGTCATTGTCTCACAGAACTGTCTCATCAACAAAGTAGGGATTATATTTCTGATTAAACTACTATAAAGTGAATAAGCACTGGAAAAGAATAATTAGTAGTTAATTGTCAAAATGGAAACCTGTGTTACATGGTTTCCTTAGAGGTCTCTCCCAAGTCTACTGCTGTTCAAAATGTCCATTAATGAAGTGGCTGTTCAGGCATTTTGGAGGACAAGATGAGAATTCAAAATGATCTTGATAAAGTGAAGAGGGGTTCTGGGGAGGCTGTAGAATACTGTTCCCTGGAGGTTTTTACAGATAAATTACACCAACATATCACAAATAGCTTAAATATAGTTGAATGTGCTTTGGGGGTAGTTAGATGAAATTGAGGATAGAAAGTGTGTTATCTTGCAGGTTTTGTGACTCTTCAACACAGGTTACATACTCCTCTTAATGAATGTCTGTAGGAACCAAAAACGTATCTTGTAAAAATACTGTGGGCTCAGTTCTTTCTGTTAATACTGACTTTGGCTTGCAGATTCAATTTCTAAAGAGAAATTTTGCTGTTATACGTAATCCATTTGACTATTCTTCATGCAAAGGAAACCTTTTTTTTTTATTTGAAAGAAGTAAACATCATTCAATTTGTTGGGTCAAGGTAGCTGCAAAATTCTTGTTGCCTTTCAAGCCCTCAGTAGACGGGAAATCTGAAAGGGTTAGGTCTGGTTAGGTTAAAGAATACCAAGGATATCTTCTGATTTGGAGAAAGCCTTTATAACCTTAGCTAGCCACATTTTCTACAAAATTAATAATGCAACTATTAATAATAGTAATTTGCAGTTTAGTTCTTTTCATTGAAGGATCTTACATGTCAAAGTCTTCCTTTTTATAAAAATGGAGAAATACTATCATTGTTCCTCAAAGAAGTAAACTGAAAACAAAAACATGAAGTAACTCATTTACAAAACTTCAGTGATGTCAGGAATTAAAATCTGAAGATACTAGTTTTGTAGGTTTTTAAATATCTTAATGTTTGAGACAGAAACGTTTAATAGGAAATGTTGTGCATATAAGATACATTCATTTACATACATTCACATACAATTAATTTATTTCTCTCTTCTAGCGTGTTCTCATATAGATCCTTTCTACATCTGCATCCTATACCTAAAACTGAGTATGCTTATCTTACCACTTTAGCGCTGTAATTGGAGAGAAGCAATCTGCTCTCTTTTGCTAGGCTGATCTTTGGACTTGTCTTGCTTGCTAGATTCCCATTGTTAGTGAGGACTTTGGTTTGGAGCTTGAAAAACTAGATTAATTTAGCCAGGAGATGTTAATTTAAAACAAAAACAAATACATTTTTGCCTTGCCTTGAAAAATATGAAGCTGGCTTAGGACTACGATTTCATAGGTTTTGTGACAAATGAGGCATGAAACAAATTGGCAAACCCACAATGTCCAAAGTACAGTGGTACAGTGTGCTCTCTAATTCCCAGCCCTAAAGATCTCAGCAAAGGTCGCAAATTAAACAAAGTCAAAATTAATCAACTCTACAATCAAAATACAATTATTAAGGCTTTCATTTACTACAAAGAAGCAGTTGTGAAAGAGGCACTGGAGCAAGTTCTTTTGTGCAGTAAGGGAAAATCAACAGCAAGGTGTCAAACAGAAAAATGAAACCCTGCAGGTGAAGCCATCTTTGGAGCCAAAAGAAACCAGCACTTATGCAGAAATGCAAGTAAACTGTTGGAGGATGGAAAAGGTGTTTGGTGCTGAGTTGCAGAGTGTGTCAGCATTGCATTTGGCCCAAACAGAAGAAACCTTTGGGCTAGAGTTATGCACTGCAGTCATGGGCAGCCCCTTCAAGCAACCTCTCACCAAGGCTTCACTCCAGTGGTCTCAACTGCTGTAGCTTTTGTCTCCTTTGCAACATGTAGCATGGGAGCAGCACTTCGTCTGTGTGGGAAGTTGAAAAGTACGGTCAAGGATGCCTAGAGACACCATAGCTGGCAACACCTTTCTTTATAGATTTTGTGCCCTCTTTTTGGGGAGAAGAGTGCTCCAGATGACTTTGTGATGTGTATGGATACATTTCCATTGTCTCAAGTACATTATTTATACAAATACTGAATTTCTTGTTCCATTCTATGGAGAGATATGCTCTCAGTGCAACTTAAATACAATGAAGTGTAAGAAATTCTTCTTTTGTTACCTGTTTCTGAAACAGATCTTGAAGACATATAATGAAAATAATTTTAGAGGGACAGAAATTACTCTGGGCAACTATCTGGTTTTCATATCAGTGATACAAATAACATAAAAGCTTTATTCCCACACATGGGAGACGCATTATCTTTTAACAGATCTCTGTTCTGGTTTCGTTTTCTGTTTTACTAACTGATAAAATAGCAGTGTGCAATTAATATGTAAATAGTGTAGTAAGTTATGCTTTATTCATGCCAGTGAGTCCTAATAATGAAATGCATGCTTTTTAGTGTACACCTACCTCAGCCCAATTGCTATTAACACTTTCCTGGTGCAGAAACTCACGTGTGTGCAGTGTGCATGCATCACTTGTGTTTTGTTTGGCCTGCCTAGAATATGGGTCATTTTTATTTTATAAATAAGTATAGTTAATTTTCTGTAGATTCTGATAAGCTCTATAAATTTCTTAGCAGGTGAGTGATTTAATGATAATTTAATGTATTTGCAAGGTAGGAACACTTGTTTAAGAACTATCAGGTTATAGTACGAGTCCTGGAATAAAACCCTCAACTCTTCTTTCAGAGTTCTCTACCCCATGTTCCCATTGCCAAGTCATTTTTTAAGTAGTTGTACATAAATCAGCAGACCATCATTAGGAAATGCCTGCTTGGAAAACAGTTGCAGATTTTTAGTTAAACTTTCATCCCTATTCTATATACTGATATGACTAGTCTGAAACATGCATTGTGAAGGACAAAATCTACCTTTTTCAGTTGCTCTATTCCCAAGGAAATCCAAGTCTTAGAAAAAGTATTTTAAAAATATTAAATGAAGGAACACCAAAAAAAAAAAATCACATTTCTCTTTGGAATTCATGCACTGCACATTTTTCTAGTTTGTCTTAACTATGTGTTTTGATTTGAGGTAAGAGTTAGGATAGTCTAGTGGAAGTATTTCATTACCTAACTTCTCAGCTCTTCCAGCTGAACTTGGTGGCAGTCTGCTGGCACTTCGAAATACATGCCTACACCTTTAACGAACAAAAGGAGTTTGCTGATCAAAATGGGATACAATAATTTGTCTCCACATGACCTTAAAATACTTCTAGGAATAGATTTTTGGTTTTAATTATGCAGCCTTCTATAATTTCAATTTATGCTGTGGCATTCAGTTCTCGTGATACCTCACATTATATTGCACTTTCCATCTATGAATTTTAAAGCAGTTACAAATGCCATGTTAATTCTCAAAATACTCCTCTGAAACAAATAAGTATCTTATTTAGGGATAAAGAAAACTCAGTACAGAGAAATTTAAATGGCATGAAAAAATCATCTGGGTTGCTTGTAGCAGAGTGACCTCCAGACCACGCTCAAGTGGTTTAACTGTACCTTGCACTTCATTTGCTAGGAAATGAGATAATATTTTTTGCCATAAATATCATTTATATTCTGTTGCAAATGAATAAAGGACAGTTACTAAAGTAATGTTTAAAGGGCAATACTAAAATCAGTTTTCTTGCTCATGATAGAAAATTGTTTTGAATAGGATAGAGACCAGAAGATACACAACTAGGTTATTTCTCATCTTCTCTGTTCCTCAAGTCTTCATTTTCTTGACTTTGGTCCGTTGGTCTTCAGAACCTTGTTCTCTGCCTACCAGTGACCATCTCTGATTTATGTTTGACTCCATTTTTCAGGACTTCCACCATCCTACACACAAGGTATACACTGGATAAGAAAGGAGCTCATTTCTAGCTCTGAGACACCTGTTGATCACTTAATTGTTGGTTCTAAGGAAAATGGCACTACATTGTCTGAACCTAGGAGTCTATGGCCATTTCAGGTGCACTAGATTATCCCACTGGACCTGCAAGTGCCTCTGCAGAAAGGCATGTCACATTGCTGGCCTCTTGTCTCTTGTATCCTAGGACAGCTAATGTGGTATTAGATACCAGTATTTGGGCAATGGAATCCCAGAGCAAGCACCAAGAAAACTGAGTCATCACAATTCTCATCAGTTTTGGCTAGAGAGACAAGACTGCAGTCTGGTCAGAGAGCTTCTCAGCACTGACAGAGGTCATCTTGAAGTGATGCTGAATGTATTAATATCCCCAAATTTGACATCATAAACATATTCTATGCTGTAAGACCTCATAGTTTCAGTTAAACTTGTATCATCTCTTTTGACCCCTCTAAAGAGTTGTGTTCTCAGTCATGGTCCTCTGTTTCTTATTCAGGAACACAGTGCTTCCCAGGCTCATTGGGACTTGGAGTCATTGTTCTCATGACATTTCAGATCACATACTTTCCTAGAAGCTTTGGGATTATTAGTTCCAAAACACTTGCAGTCAAGCCACTTCCACATCATAGGTTAGTCATAATCACTGAGGTTGAAAGGGTCTTTTAATGAGTTGGGGTTTTTTTCATGTTGTGGAAGAATAACTTATTCCTAAAACATTACTAGTAGCTGACTCTTAACTTTCACCTTCTGCTTTGAGGATGCTACAATGTATTTGATAGCTCATTCCATGACTGAACTACATTACTTTAAAAAAAATAAAATTGTTCTTATGTAATTTAAGTACATTATTATTTAACAAAGAACAGTAGATTCTTAATGTCATTCTTAACATTTTTTCTGGTTTTGCTACATAATTTTGCTCTCCTTGATTGTCTTTTCAGTGAAAATTCATGGAATTATAATAGGCACATGCACAAATGTTTTCACACTCTGTTTCACAACAATAAACTCACCTGTGTTTTTTGACTTTTTGACTGTTACTGTAGTCATACTTAAGAAAAGCTAGCTTTGAATGAGTTTTTCTGTAGTTACTAAGCGTTGTAGTTGTCCTTAAAGGTGTTTGGGAATGAGTTCTGGTTTCATTGGCCAATTGTAGGAACAGTCTTTCTCCTGCTCACACAAGGCTGGCTGTTCTGTTATTCCAGAACCACCTTCTAATCCAGCAAATTTTGGTCAGTGTTAGCTAGGGAGCAATATTAGGAATTTTAACAAATTACATGTGGAAAGCCATTTTTGTGAATGAAGATGTGCACTAAATGAGTTGCGTTAGTGAATAAATGGACTGTTATGATATATATTCCTCATTTATAACTTTTGTCAATTATAGAAGTAAATGCAAAAACTTACAGATATTTAGCTTAGAATTTGAGCGCATGGCTTATAATTGAAAAACTAAAATGCTAAGAGAAGGGCACAATTTTCTTATCAAAGATGCAGGGACAGGATGATCTTTATACTGTTTAATCAAGAATATTTGTAGAAGTGGTGAAGTTTTATTTTTTTTTTAAAGCTGTTTTCCATATCATGCTTATCAACCTCTCCTGGTTCAGGAAACTGGTGTCAGTTAGGCCCTTAGATAAACAGGAGGTATTGTTTACATGATACAGGGCAAGATGCTAACTGGCTCTTCTATTTCTCTTCTTTATTATCTTGCTCCTTACAACAGGATTTCATATACATGTAGAAAAGGTATAAAAGAGAGGAGGTGCAATCACACAAATAAGATGTCCAATGTTAAGAAGCAGCCTATTTGAGAGAAGGATGATTAAGCTGTGTTGATGCTTCTAATAATTCATGCCATGTGCTGATATTTATTCAGAGCCACCACTTTGGAATTTTTCCCAGGCTTAGACTTTGGTTTTACAAATACAGTATAATTTTGTTACTAGTCTTTGAATTTGTTCCTGTTTGTCTTTCCTTGTTCTTAAAGAAGATGCTCTGGAATGGCAAGACTGAAATGTAGTCATTCTGAATGGCATTCATAAATTTTTCTAGGTGTGCAATTGTACCTTGGCCAAGACAATTTATGAAGTTTCTAAGCTCTAAAATGAATATACAATTACTTTTCCTCGTATAGTTTTTCTCGTAACTCAGTGAAGGTTTTCTTTAAGCCTTTAGGTATGTAAAACTATTTGAGATGCCAGAGCACTATAATACTGTTTCTTTATTCATGTCTTCTGCAGTAAATCCAGGAAAACAAAATCATACAGAGAACCTTAAAAAAAAAAAATTCTTTTGTTCTGAATATTATAATTGGCCATGTTGCCACACAGTTGTTTTAGGCCTTGTTGAAATATATGAATATGAAAATAAACAGAAGAGTTCCTCTTGATGTTATGATTCAGTAAAATCCCCTTCAAGAAGCATTTTAAACATCACATGGAATTTCTGATTCTATCTTATTGTATGAATGAAGCTGTGCTCTGTACAGGCAAAGACTGAATATACGTTCTCGGGAACATGAGGTGTTGTGTTCTGGCTGCACAGCAGGCTCAGGTGCTGACCCATCTGGTCCTACTCCCTGCTCCCAGTTCCTCCTTTACACTGTATCTGGCACTCACAACACTCCACTGAACTAATTCAGCGCACTAACCTAGCAGTAAAATGTTCACATTTTTCTGTAGTTAGTTTTCTGCTGGCTTAGTGCACTGAAATGGCAATCCATAAGTCTCAGACAACACAAGGCAAGGTTTGAAACTTATGTGTTGTGTCCTGGGAAAGCAAAGACTGCAAGAGCAAGCTGTTAGATTGGCTTAAACTGCAACTTCAGTTGCAAAACCAGAAGCCACCTTTGCATGCCTTCTGGTCTTCATTCATAGCTTGTATAATGTGATAAGATCCTGTGATGAGATCTTAATGTTTAATGATCTCCTGCTTCATAATCCCTTCCTCTACTGCTTTCTCCTCTTTGATAGAAGGTCCGTCCCACTCTTGACACCAGAGGCCTGCTGCCTTTGGCTAGCTGCCTCCCTTATCAGCAGAGTATTGGAGATGGAGTGGTGTTTTCTGTTAAGGATCTGAGCTGCAACAGTTCGGTGCCTCTGTAATTCTGCATCTGTCAGTCATTCCTTGTTCTGAGTTGAGTGGGTTGATTAGACTGATTAAAGTAGGTGTCTGGATTGAGAGGGTTAAAGAGCATCCATCTGTTCTGGATTTACTGCTGCTTCAGTGGAGGCGGGAAGGCCAGGAATTAGTGAGTGACTTAGTCCTTTCTCACTGCTGGCAGCTGACAGGAACACTGATGAGGTGATAATGAACTAAAAAGTCTGCCCTGTTGGCTGGGTGGGAAAGGGACCCAGACAGTGGGCAAGTCTCACCCCTGTTCTTGCCAAGATTTTCACGTTTTAATAGAATCCATCTAAAGCAAAATTAACAGGTATACTTTCCTGGATGAATTTCAGTAATGTAACTTATCACCAGCGGATACAAAAGAAATATGTATCGTGTTATTTGCAGCATGGCAGCTCTCTAGGGTTCAGGCATCAGACAGCTCAATCAAATAGGAGCAGTGGCAGAAACAAGAATGTTTATCAAATGCAAAGTAAAATGTAACTTCTTTTAAAATACCATCTGAAGTTCTGCAGAAGGTAACTCTTCCATTTTAGTTCTGATTTTTGTTGGCACTTATTAACATTTCATAGCCCTAACAATTAATCCTTAAAGTATTTAAATCAGGATTTGCAGATACATCCTCAAGGCATTGTTTTGTGTTTTCTCTCATTGCTTTAGGTGCTACAAAGCATTATTTTTCTTACTTATTCTTTAAACCTCTGTCTTTCATCAGAACGTATTCCAGATTCCCTCTAACCTCACAATATTTACCTTTTGATGCAAGTCCAGCTATTGCCAAGCATGAGTGTTCATTACATGTATATGCTAACACAGTATGGATATACTAGCATATCAAGGTATAAGAAGCACTTTAAGCCGGTCGGATAGCTGAGAAATACAATGTAGGCACTCAATGGACTTCTTAAGTTAACATATGGTGTTCTTCTCAACTTACTTGTTGCTGACAGACTTAATAAAGGTTCAAGATTTTACTGGCTTTTAATTTGTGAAGAGTCTACAGTGAGTATGAATATGAAATCTCTTAGTAAGAGTTTGTCTTTTTCTTAGAAAACAATGCTAAGAGTTTTGCAATCTGGGTTAGAAACTGTTTATTCCATAGTCAAAGTGTTTGGAAGGCAACTTCATTCATAGAGGGTAAACCTCTCTGACCTTTATGCAGAACATTGAGAGGGTTGCGTACAGGGAAGATCATGACCCCAGAGTCTCCGGTGGCTGTTGATTGAAACCTTGTGTTTCAAGAAATAAATGTTTAAGAACACTTCCTTATAAGACCTGGGCTGCATACACAGACTTTTTTTATAGCATTTTAGCTATTTTGGTAAAAGGTGTTTCTTCCCCTACCCCCCTTCTGGTCCTACCAGAAAGGGCTAACTCAGCACAGTCATTAGTATGACCCTTAGACTGAATGCAATTTTGTCATTATAAATATGACTTAAATTGATACAGCTTCTTTTCCTAAGTCCATAGGCCCAAAGTGTCTCTGCATAACTATGTCTATATGTCTAAAACAGTGTCTGCATTCATGGGGTTGCATGTCAACTGCAGTAGTACATTTTGTAGGTACAAACCAGTCCAAAAAGGAAAAATTAGTAACTTCAACCTTGAGAAAAGACAACTCTTAATGGGTGGGATTGGATGTGAGGGATGTTGGGAAACATGTAAAGACCTTATAAAAACTTCATTTGCTCTTTTAATTATTAGCAGTCGGACAGATTGAAGGAAATATTTTCATACCATTTATTTGATGTCTCTGTATGCTTCTCCATGCACAGGAAGAAATTCAGGAATTTCAGAAATTCTTACTTCATTGGCCTTGTTCACACAGACCTTTAGTGATGTTAGGAAAACATGTGGATGCAAATAGTCCTGCTTATACAGTCAGAGCAACTGACCACTTTCAGATTAGATCTGTCCTTTCTTAATTGGTGGACTGTTCTGCTTTGTTAGCTGTACCAGTGCACATCATATGGTATATAGTCAGGGCGCTAACAACTTTCATCACTTCGGAAGGAATGCCTCTTTTCATGATGCCTCATTTGTAACATAATGTTGTGATTCAGAAGAGGAAGGAATTATTTTTAACCTGATATATGTGGAAGAGGTAGCAAGGAGTTAGCATCATGGACTGTTATTTATGACTAGCAAAAACCAGTCCCTTTTATGGTTGTTCATAATTTTGAAATTTATTAAAATTAATATGTCTGTTTTCTCATTCTTTTATTTTGGAGAGGCAGGGTATTTCTTCAAAAGCTACCCCATTTAGGATAAAATGAGATGTGGTTGATTGTCCACTAACAAATCTCAAAAAGTCGTCTCTCTACTTGCAACCCTTTCTCAAGAGTCTCCCTCAAATAAAGCCAGCAATGGTGTTGAGTAGAGCTGCTAATGATCATCTAGCCATACTATCTCTAAATGTTCCTTTTCTTCTAATAGAATGAATGGAAGGTTATCAAATGGTGTTCTTGAATTTGTCACAGGAAAGGGCTTGGTTTTTTTTGTTTTAATCAGATCAGTTTTGTCAAAATTTATCACAAAATAATTTAGAGCAACAGGTTCAAATGTTCTTGTCTGAACAGAATTAAACTTTTCTCATCTGTTCTGAAATTACATAGTAAGGACATATTACTGCTGGTTTATTTTGTGTTATGACCATTCACTCATTTGTGTGTATGCCTCTAATTCATGTCTAAAATGTAAACCATTTTGATACAGGGAACACAAAATAAATTTTTGCCATAGAAAAACATCTATTCATGTACACTTCAGAATGATACTGATGTCCTCTTGATCACATTTTCTTTATGAGTCTTGTCTTCTTCCTCTCTCTTTGTACAAGGTCTGTGGGGAAACAGACTCTGGAAACTGTAGCCACTACATAAAAAATCAAAAGTCATCTCCAGATTTACTCTATGCAAGACTTGGGCATAAAGGCAATCAGCTTTATCTTCTATCTAATGTCTCTTTCTGTTTTTAATATTTTGTGAGTTTATAGCCTCCAGGTAAGGTCTTTTAATTCTTGGGAAAATTAGGAGAGCTTTATGTTATAACAAAAAATTAAGTAGAAAAACAGATGTATCCTAATTAAATGTATCTCTTAGTGCTCTAGGTAGCAACTTATATTGATGAATATCACCTAACTTTCACAGCCCATTCATATTTATCTTCCCATATTTTTCTGTCAAGGAAACCAGAGTGCACTGTTTTTAAACTTGATTATGGGTTTGAAAATACCAAGAAATTATGTGCCCAGAAATCATTTTTCATTCACTCCTTTTTTTTTTTTTCTTTCTTTCTTTTTTCCCCTCCTACTCTTTTTTGTTGACTATGCTCACGAGTCAGGGTGTGTCAGAGTTGCTGATCCTGCCCAGTAACCATTCTAATCTGCTCTGGTTTCTTAATACTGTTTAATGAATGTTTCTCTCCTTCTGGAAGATAGTCCTCAGAAACCAAGGTGGCTGCCTGTCCACAGAAGTATGTGAATAGTGTGAGAGCATGTTTCATGGTATCGTGTAGAGCTAAAGAGGAGCGCTTTAGCCTAGGAAACATTTCCTTTTGAATAAGGGTCTACAGAAATTTCTTTGGCTTCTTCCAGGGCTTTATTGACATTGCTGCCATTGTGATTAAGTTTCTTTGGTATCGCTGATTATAGTGATGGCCTAGAGCCAGAATCAGTGTTTCTTTTGGCTGAGTAGGAAAAAAGACAGCATGAAAATGTTTTTGGCAAAAAAAGTGGAGTTCTTGTTAAGACTGAAAAGTTGATTGTCGTGTCTTTGTATCATATTGGAAATGAAGCTAATTTTTTAACACCATGATTTTTAATATATTTCATGACAGAGGTGCTTGGTGAGGCAGCATTTAAAGAATAACATTTCCTTGATGAATACACGAAGTGGGTAAAAAGTAAACTGAGTGCACTTCCCTGCTGTGGTTCATTGCTTCTTGGGCATTTCATTTTGTAGAGCAGGTGCCCCCGATCTTTCCTACTGGCTCAGCTGCATCTTGCTTGATCCAACGCAGTTTTCTTTCTGTGCCAGGATGCATGGTGACAGTCCTTTCATTTCTTCACATTCCATGATACCCATTACTGCAATTGGCCTCTTTTTATAAAAGATGATCTTTTTCCCCTCCAACCTGAAAAGTCAAGCAAGTCCACTTCAGAGCCCCAATCATAGCTAGAACTTTACCTGCAGCTTTAAAAGCCACCTCTGGAATGTGAATGTGCAGGCTTGCTTCTAGTGAGACTTTACCTTCTGGTGTTAAAAGTATGTTTCTAAGCTAGTGTTTGAACAAAAAATATGTCTGTGGTGGGTTAACTTTGGCTAGGGGCCAAACTCCCACCCAGCCACTTGTTCACTCCCCCTCCTCAACACAACAGGGGTAGAAAATAGGATGAGAAGGCCCATGCATCATGATAAAGACAGGGAGATTGCTTACTGGTTACTGTCACAGGCAAAACAAACTTGACTTGGGGAAAATTAATTTATTGCCAGTTGAAATAGATTTGGGTAGTGAGAAACAAAGTCAAACAATAAAACAACACCTTTCCTCCCCCATTTCCCATGCTCAATCACTCCAGACTCCTCTACTCAACTCTCTGAGTGGTGCAGGAAGGGATGGGATGGGTATGGTCAGTAGATTCTCTCTGCTTCTCCTTCCCTCTCACACTTTTTTCTTGCTCCATTTGGGCTCTCCTCATGGGGCTGCACTCCTTCAGGGAAAAATCTGCTCCAGCGTGGGCTCTCAGAGGACTGCAGTGGATATCTGCTTCCAGCATGGGCTGTCCACGGGCTGCAGCAGATAGGTTCTTCGGCACCTGGAGCACCTCTTCCCCCCTCCTCCTTCTCTGACCTTGGTGTTCCCGCTGCTGTTTCTCACTCTTTACCCGCCCCCCCTCCACCCCCTTCTTCTGCCTGTGTGATGAATTTTGCCCTTTCTAAAAATATGTTTTCTCAGAAGTGCCACTAACTTGGCTGAGGGGCTCAGCTGTGCCCTGCAGTGGGTCCACTGGAGCTGTCAGGAACCGGCTGTGTCCAGCACAGGGCAGCCCCAGTCTTTCCTCACAGAGGCTCCTGCAATCCCCCCACTGCCAGCACCTCACCATGGACACCCAGTAGAGTGCCAAATGATTTTTTTAATTTTATTTGTAGGGGAAGTTATGACAGTATAACAATGCTTGCTAATGTAGTACTGTGCCACTTGCTGAGTGAAAAAGAATGTTTTCTTCATGGGAAGAAGGAATTTGTTTATCACATTGGGCTTTAACTCTGGCACAGATGTAGACAAGGCTGCCTGTACAGGAGGACACGGCTACCATGGGGAGGCTGTACTCCTCTGCTAAGTGAAGGATTGAGGTGTAGGTGATCATTATCTGTTTTCAGCTCAGATGATCTTTCTTGTGGGCTGATGCTGCATTTCATTAAAATAGAACTGGGCTTTAGTCAGTGAAACTAGAGATCAGTTTAAAACATGTAAAAGCATTTCTGTATGAAGCAGTAGTAAGGCTTTGTGGCCACAGAGCACTGTAGAGACAGTGTCAGCAGGATCAAATGTGACTTGGACAGATTCATGGACAATAGGTCCATAAATGGATATTAGAATGATAGTAGACAGGGATGTGCTCTATAATATCCTTAATACTATAGTTCTCAATGTTGGCAGAATGTATGGTGAATAGACCAATAGGCTGTATTATAGATTATATTAGAACTGAAAAAGTGCAACCAAGAAAAAGGCATGACAGTGAGGTCTGAAAGGTTGCAATTACAAAAAGTATTCTGGAGAACACTGAGGGATTTTAAAAGATTGTGTAAAAAAAAAAAAATCATATGTGTTTCTGGTTTTTGTACCCAGATTATGCCACTATAAAGAATGCCAAAAAGATCTAAAGAGTATAGCAAATGGGAAGAGAACCAGACATGCAGGCAATGAGGGAAGATCAGTCTGTTTAAAGAGCAGGAGCTGAATATAGAACAATAGTTTTTGACTGAAAGAAAAGTTTGTGTTATGTAATGTGAAGTTAGCAAATAGAAAGAGACCAAATTCATGGGAAAGCTGAATCCCTGTAGGCTCTGAAATTAAGGAGACAACATTGAGCCCAAATGAATTTGGAATTAGTAGCACGATTTAAGAAAGATGCTGAGGAAATCATGGTTTTTGCCGGAAAAGACAAGCAGCAGAATTCTGGTTTTCCCATAGGTGGGTGTGGTATAACATTAAAGTTCTGCAGATCTTTTTGTCACATGGCTTTAATCCTGTTTCTCTTAAGAATGCCTCTTTCTACAATGCTTCTGTATATTATCAAGTGTCAAAGTGGATCAGATCTAAGTGGTTAGTTGGAGTTGAGATCGCTTCACTTACCCTGATCATTAGTAAAAACAGCAAGACTTGATTGGAGGAAGCGTATTTGGAGTTTCTTCAGAAGTGCCTACAAATAGTTTTTCAAGCAGTTTGATCACACGGTGATTCTTTTTAACCTAAATATGATGTTTGCTTTAGGTTTCCCTATAATGGAAATATCTATCTGATTCCCTTTTGCTACAATTGTAATCACTGTTTTCATTCCTCCCTATTGTAACTTTATCTTGCTTTACCTCAGATTTTTCCATTAATTTCAGGAAATAAGAGCCTGACATGGTAATGCTTGTGAGTGATGCCTGGTCCTTGGCATCCTGATGTTTGAACTTCATGGATTAGAATTGTTGACTCACAGCAATCCAGTTCACTCTTGTTGTGTCTGACAGGGAACAGAGGGGACTAAGCCAAAACCAGAGCCCCCAGAGTAAGGGCATTAGTCTTGTCTTTTCCAAAGTGAATGGTTTCCCTTCTAAACAGACTCTGGAAAGAAGCTTAGTAATTCCTTAGGGAGGCAAGTTATAAAACTTGAGATGCAGATATTTAAATCCTATGAGCCAGCCAGCAGCAGTGGAATTGGCCGTCAGAACTTGTAAAAATCTCAACCAATCTCTTTTATTGTCTTGTGGCTGCAGCAGTGAGGCATCTCAGCTTTTGTAGGGTGAACTTTCCCCACCATATGCTGTTTGCTACTGTTTATGTGTATACAAAAAGCAATGCAAGTTATATCTAAAAGAAGCATATTTACGGTGGGAAAGGTTATCACAGAGGTCCTTTCATCTGCTGAAGTTTAAGAACATAACAATTTATATCCGTGATACTAGAGGGGCTACAGAATTGACTAGAGCCCAGTCCTGATTTATTTGATTTTAGTACTTAAAATTAGTGGTGCTGCAGGCAGTATTTCAGATTCTTGTATACAATATTTTGAGCTCAGTAATTTTCACTGGAAGTTGTCGAACATATGAAGGAGTTGCCATTTGCACGCCAGTTCAATGTTCTGGAGTGTTTAGAAAGTATTACCTCTCCACTGGAGTTCTGGAGTGTTTAGAAAGTATTACCTCTCCACTGGCATATGAATCTAGATTATTCAGGGAACTTCATAAGAAAAATTATCCTACCTGCTGTTCCCCTTCTTATGTATCACAACTTGCAATGTAACGTGACTCTAACTAGAAATATCCTTCCTAATCATAAACTGAAACTTGGAGGGGGTAGTTCTGAATGGTAAACATCTCCATCTTGTGCATCAAGCCTCAGAAAATCTTTTCCCATTCTGGTTCTAGTTAGAATTGTGTTGTCTTAGACAGCAGGCCGATGTCATTTCTGGAAGTCTTCTGATAGCCATAGTGGGTTGAAGAGGAAATTGTACTGCACTTAAAAGTGATTATATGGTATGGTTGTCTGTGATGGCAAGGGATTGAACTTTGTGAACTTACTAGAATAGGAATAGACAGAAAAATCGATGTGGGTGGCAGCCATTTAGATGATAAAACTTCAATCATTCATGTGGTCCTCCTTTTTACATACTAACCTGTGATTTAGACAAAGGATGTCCATAGAGAGCCATATGAAGTGTATGTTATTTGTTTCTTTTGAGACACACAAAAGTCATTAATATTGTAGCTTCTTAGCATGTAATATAAGGTCTTGATCTGATTAACATTCGTCTGCATTATACAAGTGTATTTGATGCTGGAACACTGCTATGTTAAAGCTGTAGTCCTCAGGTCCTGTGCCAGTTGAGGAATCAGTTACAGATTTTCAATTTCAGACATACTGGTATTATCATCAATTATGCAACTGCAAATAATTCTGCCCTGGTAACTTTGGTTGATTTTGGGACTTTGCAGTTTTCATTGGTGTGGTTGCCCCTTGATTCAAAAAGATAAATCTTTGCGTGCAAATTAGCTGGAAGAAAAATGAATTGTAGAATGGAAATCATCATGTTAGACTATTGCTCTTCAAAACATGCTAGAATCTATCTAATACAATTCTGTGTTTATAACTGGATCCATTTTTATTATTGAGTTTTATTTGCAGTACAGAATCTCTTATCCTGTTATAAAAATGTTCTTTGGCATTTTTAAAGTCCACTACACTGACTGACAGCTTGACTGCTCTTTGAGTCTTCCATCTTTTTAGTGGCAACTAAAAAGATTTTTGTCAGGGCTTGGTTTGCTACATCACAGCAGTTCAGACTCACCCATGTGGTATTTCAAAGGCGATCCATGTTCCTTGTGGAGCTGGGTGGAATAGCTTTCATTATGCAGTTGTGGTTACTATGGTTTGAAGCAAAGTGGGGCTTAATCCTTAAGAATTAGTCATTAAAGCAATGTTTAATCTAGAAAATAACCCTGAGGAACAGAATATTTTCAGTGGCAATTCCTTATATCTGATGCATTTGTTTTCAGAGTGCAGAGGACTAACTTTCAAACTTCACCTTTTGTTGGATATGCAAAGGAGACTTTGCAGAGTCCATCTGTGCTTTTACCGTTCTTAACTGCAAAACTGTATTCTACACTTTCTTAAAGAAAACATCCTGGAATGAGCCTGTTTAACGACATAAAGATCATAAGTGCACCATCAAAAGAATAAAAAAATAAAATACCACTTAAAACACGTTAATATGAAGTGAGTAAACTTGTTGAGTATTACCAGTAAAGATCCCCAGTTTTGTATTTCCTTCTGCATAGGAAATGAAAAGTCATCCTAGAACACATTATATAGCCTGGTTACTCCAGGGCTGTCCTACAGTGTGGGTTTGAACTTTCTAAGACTGAACATTTCACAGTTTTTGGGTAGTGTTATAAAAACCAGATCGCTGTAGATAAGATGGTCATTACCGTGTCCTTCCTCTGTCATCATTCAGTTCTCATTTATATGCTGTAAAAGAAGTTGATGCTGTCAGCTGTATGCAAATGCCTGTTTTAGACATGTATCCTTGCTTTTACAGATAGATCTTCCCATGGCAATAGTTTTAATTCCTAAAACTAGGAATGAAACAAGTTCTATCTCTCTCTCCTGTTGATTAAAGTGTTTCTCTGTTTTGTTGCCTAATTCCACTATGAGGTGCATGACTTCAGTCATTAGCTGCAAAGGGAACCTGTGCATGTAATTCTGGGTGGTGAATTCTACTTGTGGATCAAGTGTCTGGTTTAAGGGAATGCTGAGAGGGGTAACATAAATAAATGCATTTTTAAGTGGGCCAGAGAGCTTGCTGAAGGCTTTTGGCATGATGTCTGCTTCACAGGTGCATTCCCAGAGTGCTGCATAATGACCATTAGCTTGGAAAAAAATCTAGTAATAATATTAGCTTAGTATTTCTCAGGGTATTGTTAAAAATCATTAAATTAGTTAATCAGTATTAAATCTCAAAAATTGTTAAATCAATCCATTGCATCATTAGAATTTTTATTAAAATTACTGCAATGCCTAAGCATTGTTACCAATTCAATATTTTTTCTAAATAATCATAAAATGTTATTACTTATTGCCTGTACTATTTGAGCTACCCTTGTAATTACCCATTGTCATGCCCTCTGTAGTCTTTAGGTGTATCAACTATTGCTAAAATAAGAAGGTGCACTCTAGTAGGAACATATGCTGCACTGGATTTAACAAGGTATTTGTTTTTAATTAAAATTCTAATGTACATTTTGAGACTTCACAATTATCCTTTGTCAAATATTATAATAATAGTAGTAATAATTGAAGACATTTCTAGTTTGAGAAAAACAAAAATCTTAAATATTTGCAGAGGGTTTTTTGTAAAAATCCTTATATGAAACTGCCTGGGAAATGAGGAGGGGCAGAGCCCCGCTTTGCCACGTTTCAGCCTGGAGTGAATTTTGATGGCAAAATTCCAAACCCCTAAAACCCTGGGACTTCAAGTAAGCGTTGACATTGATGTAACCTGAGCAGTACAAATGAAGTTGCTTTAATACTGTAGGTGTTCAGGAGCAATGATTACTGATGGAAAATACAGAAGTGCAGATAATGTACAGGAAGAGCCATTATGAATTTGCTTCACCAAGTCCTTCCTAAAGGGGTTTGTAAGGGCCTGCTATGGTTGTCAATGACTTACATCTGCGTTGCTTTTCTTAACCATACTCTAGAGGTAGGAAGTTGTAAGTCACAGCCTAAATGCACAACTAATGCCTTCTGCCACTTTAAGGGTCTGTGAAGAGTTTCTTTAATTGCAAAAGATGGCTGAAGCCTCACTCTGTTATATGCTCCTAATTTCCTTCCTTTTTCCCTCGTGCCAACTCCGCCTGCTATCCCCCTCTCCCAGCCCTGACATTTCTGTGTGCGGCTTCGTGCAAGAAGTGTTTTTTATAGAGTTCACATACTCAGGTGTCTGGGACCTGCACAGGCTCAGCCTGTGTACAAATCCAGTAGATGATCTCATGGTGTGGTTTGAATAGGCTCTGTGTGGTCAGCACTGCTGCCAGCACCTGAGGGAGCCGGGTCTGTCTTTCCACATTACCAACACAGAGCAGGCTGGATTTGAAATAGGCTTGCTGTGAAGATGGAGGTTCTCAAATCTCTTGTGCACAGGAGAAGCCTCAGAAACTCACTGAGAGACCTCTCGGTGCTGGGTGCCAGGTGTACTGGAAGGGGGTCGTCTCTGTGACATGGGAATCGTTTTTCCATATGAAGAACTATGCTCAAGGGGGCAGCTGAGCCAGTTTCTGTACTGATAACACCTCTCTGGTTCTTGAACTGATTCATGTTTCTTACAGTGGGAATTGGACATTATTGCTAATAACTCCTTCCTACTGCCTGCTTCCCTTTCCTTCCAACGACAGGAATTCTCTTTTAACTGAGAAATAAAATGCTCTCTGGAGTGTTTTAATGAAATCAGTTTTGTCTCTGAGTCATCAATTTTACTCTGTCTCTCAGCCATCATCCTTATACTCCTCCCCAGAAAACCCCAAACTAATCAACTTAGCATTGGGCATTCTGAAATGTTTGCTGAGAAAACAGCTCTGTTTTGACAGACAGCAATTATAGCACCTGGGCTATAGGCAGACTTTACAGCTCTTCTGGGGATCTCTTATGAATAGTCACCATGAGGCCAGCACAGCCCTGTGCAAACAAGCTTTGTAACCAAATTGCACTGAAAAACCCCCTTCTTCTCTACCCACACCCTCCCCCTGCAAAATTACTGAGTAGTATGGACATTCCTCCTTTACCTATTCTGAATCTGAAAAAAGTTCTCAGACTTTGTAAGAAAATGCTGTTTTTAGGGAGAGTTGCTGCCTTACTCAGATGTGCTTGTTTGAAGTCCCATATATGTGTGGGTGGGTGTCATACACACTCATTTTACGTTGTTGGATTTGAATTTGTTTTTTCACAATTATGAGAACTTCGCAGAATGTATGAGGGCTTGGAATGATTCAACTGGCTGGAAAATTAAGGAGAGTATGTCAATTAATATAAACACAGCTTTTGTCAGTGTCCTTTGGGGAGGCAAATTGTCTGATCTTGTTTCTCATGGTTAAATTGCTCATTGGTCATACATTTCATTTTTTTTTAAGGGGAAACAATGCACTGACTGAGGTCATGCCATCCTCTGCTACCGATTCAAGTCTGTCTTGGAGAACCTGGGATCTCTTCTCAGCTGCCATTTTTTGTCTTCTACTGCTTTGGTTTATGCCTACATCACTGCTTGCTCTGAGAGGGTTTAATAGAAACTAAAAATTCTACTGTAGGTAGCATTTGTTCACTGTTTTCAGTAGTCTCTACTAGAGGAAAAGGAAGAGAAAATGCCTGCAATTAAGTAGCTAACTTGAGACATCAAAAAATGCTAATTTAAACAAAAAAATATTGCTAGCCATATTAATAAAAAACTGCCATTAACTTTAATGTTGTAAAGCTGTTACAGTGTGATAGCCTTCTTATTCTAAAACATTCTTTTTCCCAGAGAGTCTTTTTCTATAGGCTGGTATAGGTTATATTTTGTGTGTGTACTTTATTTCTGCTTTGAGAGCAGATTCCCTGCTCTATTTTTAAATGAACTGCTTCAAAATCTTTTGCAGTGAGGTGTACAAGACCGAAAATGTAAATGACTGACTTTTCTGTGAAGAAGATGTCTGTTCCAGTCAGGTTGTTATTGCTTTCCTCCCCTCAGAGTGACCTCTGCTATGAACATGCACTGGCCTCTGTCAGCATCTTGATGGGAAGAGGGGCTTTCATACATCTCGGAACACACTAGTCCCTTTGCAGCCAGACGAAAAGGTGCTGATCTCTCTGAGGAGCACAGCAACGGCTCTGGAGCCACATGAAAGTTAGCAGTGTTAATCCCCTCGCTATGGCTTGTGGTAGACTTTGGTTACCACTCTGCGCCACGGGTAACGCTTTCATAGGACATACTCGTCTGGAGGGGAGGGAAAAAAGTTCCCTTGGTATTCACTATAACCTAAAAAAATCACCTAGAGAAGCTAAAGAGTTTGGTATGTTAGTGAGCTTTTCATGGCGTCCCTGGCATGTTTGCTGTTGTTGCACAAATGAGGTCTCAGGTCTAAACACCATGAATGGATGTCTTGATTGACACAGATGTGATATCATTACATTTGAATAGAAGATTATATAGAGTACCACCATTAAGTGGAAAGGACTGAGGAGATCGTTCTCATTTCTACCATTTATTCTAATTAGTTACTAGTATCTTCTCTTTGTCCCTATCACACCAATAAGTAAAAAAGCAAGACATGTGAGGGGAAAAGAAAACAGTTTATATTTCCTTTTGCTTCTCTACTTTGTTTTGCATTGAAATCATGTTAATAATAAAACATTACTGTCAGTTTTTGAAAATAGGATTGGGGATTACACATTCTAGATAAAACCTAAAAATCAAAATGTGCTTTTTCACTCCACCCTTGAAGCCATTCTGTATGTCACAGTTAGGCACTTTGCTGCAAATTATTAGCTAGAAAATTCCTAGGGATCTGCCAGTGCTAATTTCTATTTTATCTGAAGATGATTTTGCTAGGCAACTTAAGGTGCTCTCCTGCCATAGTCCCTGAACGTATTACTATCATGTGTAAATAAGCTTTTCAAGATGAAATGACATACAGGTTCTTTGGTCAAACCAATATATCTTCATTTAATAACAGAGCAAGACAGCATAAAGCATCCCCACACGTAGATAGGGTTATGATTACATTTCTCAACCTCTACAAATTTCATTGCAACCTTAAATTTTTTTTTTTAAATGAGTGTGATTTTATCTGTCTTTTTAAATAGATAGATGGAATGCTGAAAGTTTTTCAGGCATATTTAATGAATATTTAAAACCATTTAGAAGGCAGAGGGAATCCAGTCCCTTAATACAGCTCTTACTATATGAAGTCAGTGGGAATTTTGTCTCTGGTTTCAGAGAGAACACCATTCATATTTGCTGTAGTGATGAAGTGAACGTTTTTTTCTTAATGACAGCATTCAAATTATTAAAAACCTGTTCAATTATAAAAATTTGCTGTTTTCTGTTGGTAGTAAAATAGCCAGCATAATTAGAATTACTGGAAAAACAAAGTCAAGAAAGATCTATTCTTTTTTTTTTTTTTCCTTCAGTTCATTAAGCCATTTGAGGTATTTGCAGTACACCTAAAATATTATTTTACTAGTTTGTGACATCCTTTATTATTAATTTAGATCACACAGGAATTCGAACAGAAATGTTTTTGCCACCTCTTAGAAAGGCACTGTGGCATTCCATATTTCTTTCTTTTCAATATAAGAAACTGCTGAAGATGTTATACATGTGTTGGGGGTGGCACGCCAAGATTTCTGATATCTAAGAACACTAAGAGAAGTTGGCTGAAGGAAATTCTGGCTCCTTGAAAGTTTAATAAATATTGGAATTCTGGTGAAATTCTAGAAGTTATGGAAATGCTAAAGTTCTGGAACTGTTGCAGAATAGCAGGCAGGATGACTAACTTGCTATGAATTGATTAACTGTTACAATTTGTGGGCAAAGTAATGAACAAGCTGATAAAAGATTCTGATAAAGAATTAAATAATAGACTCTTAATTAATACCAGTCAACTTGATTTGTGTAAGATATGTAATGTCAAGAAAATGTGATACAATTCCTTGATTATCTCCAAAGTTTCGTTAAAAAAAAATTAACTTGTTTAATACAAATAACTTTTTACATTAAATATAATTAGACTTCTATAAATGACCAATTCCCAGCATTATGTATTAATACTGCATAGACAGTATGCTTAAAGTGAGCATTATCTGTCAACATTTACCAATTACAATTAAAACTGAAAAGTGATATTTATATTTGAGCTTCATAGGTGTTGGTACTAGGCTTGATGCTAATAATCATTTTATCAGTGAGCCTAGAAGTAAGTATAAAATGACAATCAGTGGAACCTGCAGATGTTAAAGAAAATGTCATGGTGTTACCTAATGGTAGAACATACATGTAGGGCAATTTAAATTGCTTTTTAACATGAACTCATTTACACAAAGTGCATCTGAACATTAGGCATATAAATTAGAACAATATGAAGTCTATTGTACACTATTTTTAAAGGAATGACTTGGAAAAGATGTAGCGATGTTATGGAAAAAAGCAGTGTGACATTGGCAGCAGAGGGACTTTGGCTACATAACAGTTGAATTAATGAGTATGAATAGAAGGAGGAGGATTTTACTTCTGTAGCATAGTTGAAACAGTCGTCACAATACTCCATATAGTTCTAATATCTAGAAAATTAAATAATAGTAATATTAAAACACTGTTTATTCCAGTAGGGGCAGTAAAATCAAGGATCATTATCCAGAAACTAAGGACAGGACAGTTAGGATCAGAAAGACATGACTTTCTGACAGGGAAAGTTATTAACCACCAGGACAAACATACAAGGTTAGCAACCAGTTCCTCATGGCTTTCGATCACAAGTGGATGTCCTTTTCCTACCCCTCCAGAATAAGTTATTGGCTTTAATGGGAGCAACTGGATGTGATGTAAGTATTAGTTCTCTACAGGAAATCAGACTGGATAAAATTGATGAATTAAGCCTTGATTCTACCTACTGCAAGCTCTGAAACAATCCATGAAAGTGAAGGAGGCCCTTTAAGTAGAATAAAACAAAATAAACATGTGGAAGATCTCCACACAACTGTTTTTACTTCTAGGAAAAGTAATCATGAAACAAATAGCTTCAGGAGGGTTCAGTCTTGGACAAATCTGATGGGTTTAGGATTACTTACACTGTTTTATCAATCCTTCTGCTTTCCTCTTTCCTTATCTAGATTTTTTTTTAAATTTGACCAGTTCAATAGCATTCTTAACTTCCAGTGTTTGGTGAATTCTCCCCTAAATTTCCCCTAAACTTCCCCTCTTCTATCACTTTCTCGTATCTTCTTGTCTTCTGAAAGTCTTTCAGGTGTGTCTCAGTATATGCAAGCTTCTTATTCCTAGCTATGTTTTCCATGAAGCAGCTTCCCAGGGATATGTTAACCTGTTATGTTTATGGTTTTAAGATTTGAATGAACTTTGAAGAGTGAAAATAATTAGGATCTCTTCCACTGTTTGCCAAGTGATTGTACAGAATGACTTACTGTCAGCAAAGCCACAGGAAAGTCTTGCCTTTTGCCAATAAATTTTGCGCTAGGGAAGGTTTAGACTAGATATTAGGAAGTATTTCTTTACAGAAAGGGTTGTTAGGCATTGGAATGGGCTGCCCAGGGAGGTGGTGGAGTCCCCGTCCCTGGAGGTGTTTAAGAGTAGGGTTGACTTAGCACTTAGGGATATGGTGTAGTTGGGAACTGTCAATGTTAGGTTAATGGTTGGACTGGATGATCTTCAAGGTCTTTTCCAACCTAGACGATTCTGTGATTCTGTGATTCTGTAAATGCTCGAAGGGAAGCTTCCTTCCCTTCTCTTATTCGTGCTCCTCATTGTTAAATGATGCATACTGAAAAAAATATACCTCAGTGAAACTCTAGTTATGGTGATCCATTTTGGATCTGAAGGAGGCAAAGCAAGTTTTTCTTTTGTCCTGCTTTGTGTGAAAATGGGAAGCCTCCATTTGAAGAGTGTCCTGTTGCTTCCAAGGAGAACAGCAGAAGTAAAGTCAGCGCATGCCTCACCTTTATTTGAGGGACAACTAGAATACAAGGCAGTCATGGCAGGTTGCTCCTCTACAGCCCAGAAGGTCTGTATGATTTGAGTGTTTAGAGATAAGGCTCCCCAGAATTTTTAGAGCAGAAAATACCCACTGCTTTGTTTCATGGCTTAAAATGAGTTTTCTGTTGTTCTTTCTCCTGAAAACTTAATCTGTGGCGTAAGAGCAACAATACTCTTTGATGAGAGTGAGAGTTTTCAGGAGTCTTAACAATACTGTCATCTCTGTCACCACCTCAATTTCTTTCCAGATGCCAAACCCAAAACTCAGATCTCAGTCCTTGTTCACAGTGAGAACATCCATATTACAACCTAAATTGCACGTCAGGTTCTTCAGCTTGCAAAAAAGCCCTCTCAGTGAAGGATCTGCTTGCAAACAGAGAAATCAATGAGTTACCTTTCAATTGCTTTGCTGCCTTAACATTTTGGGTCAAATTTTTACAGTGCAGAAGAGACCTAAAAGCTAAAATGGTAAGAAAAACAACAGATGGAGAATATTTATTTCTTGGGTGGGGAGCTATAGCTGAAGAATAGGATTATATCAGTACATTGACTCCACGGTCTTGTCACCACAGTAATCTGTTGCAGAAGGAGGTTGTTTCTAAAGGTGGTATTTAGCGTGAAACGCAGCAGGCCTCGGGCAGCGCGGGCCAGCGAGGAGAGGCAGCGGTGGGGCTGAGACCTATTGTTTCTGTAAGTGGTTGCAGGGCTGTCCAGGTGTCCTGATTTAAAGGCTGCTCCTTGAGACAGGAAATTGTATCTTGTTCTGAGGTTTACTGTAATAAAGTACATAGTCCTGGGGGAATGTGCTGCTGGGCCCATGAATCACTTTATGGGCTGGCTGTTCTGACCTCAGCCCTGTGATTTATTCACGCCATACCGCAGCAGGAATGGCAAAAATGTAACCGGCGCATGGTCTTCCCAGCCTCCCCCCTTCCAACCCAGATGGGCCTTTAACTGGGAGGTTGCCATAAATCCATAAACGCAGGTTTTCTCGGAGCTGGCAGTTTCACTTGTCATGCCCGAGAGCTCTCTGTTGGGGATTTGGTGGTAGGGGAATCCTCTTGCTTCTCAGGTGTTTCCTTCGTAGTTTTGTGGCCTTGTCGCTCCTCAAGTTTCTTGTGTGAAGATGTGAAAAATCTCAGTGCAATCGTGGTAGTCTTAGCTAAAATGAGGCGGCTTGAAGTGTGCAAGATTTTGGTAATCCTCTTTTTCCTTTAAGCTAATAAATGAAAAAGAAGAGACCTGACTGTTTTCAGCTCAGGATGTCACTGTTTTACAGATGTTGCCAGATGTACTCATACAATTCTTCTTTTAAGTAACTAGTAGCATTTGCATTTACAGAGGTAGTTAAATGATGTGCTTTTGATCAAACCACAAGTGACAGGCATAAAGAGTAGATCCTGACTCTCAGCTCCACTAAGCCATGTTTCTATTTCAATTGACTATGTTTGTTTACGTGTTTTGCAGTTAGTAGTTGTTAGTTTTAAAATTCTAATACTTTTCTTTGGTGGAGGTCTTTCCATCTCAGTTTTTAAAAGAACTATTTTGCGTGAAGCATCCTTATATTTTCTTGTGAATTTATTGACCCATACACTTCAGAAAATGCTCAGAATTTTTGTTGATGTTGTGCAAAATACCTATTTCTTAAGGATAGTTTCAGCATTAAAAGTTGTCCAATTCATTCATGTTCACCCTGCCTTGCAGTTATTTTCTGTCCCTGTCCTCTGTGAATCTCCATACAATTCAGTGTAAATCTCCACTGTATATTCTTGCCATGAATTTGTCTGGTTTAATCTAATCATTTTAAATAGTTTAGACATTATAGGGAACTGACAGAAAGAGCCATTTTTCCTCTAATAGTTTGTAAATAATACTGTTTGAATGAAGAAGCAGTCCTCTTCCTTGCATCACGCTTGAATTTCTGCTTTGACCTCTCATGCTGAACTCAGCCTTGGAAAATATGCACAATTTTTCCTTAAAGTAGATAAAATTTAAACATCTTGAAATTTAGCAAGAAATTTTGTTGCAAGAAATTAACCTTGCCACAAGTCTCAATACCTAAGTAGATGCTAAATTATACTTCTTAACAATGGTACAACCAATTAAAGGGCAACTATATCAAACAAGCAAGAGGTTTCTTACAAGAAAGTATGGAAACTTCCATTTATTAAGAGTGTAGACAGGTTTTCATGAAAGCCAGGCTCTGTGTGATACAAGCTGGTTTAAGTTTGTTTCTTCAATTTCATATCCTTGAAATCAGAGTTT
Source organism: Strix aluco (assembly GCF_031877795.1). Classification (NCBI taxonomy): domain Eukaryota; kingdom Metazoa; phylum Chordata; class Aves; order Strigiformes; family Strigidae; genus Strix; species Strix aluco. Next base: position 16,471,953 of record NC_133935.1, on the reverse strand, counting down.
TTTACTTTTTCTAAGATACTAGAGTTATATCTGTAAATTCACATGATAACGTTTCCTCAATAAGGCAATTTTCATGGGAGTTTTGTTTAAACTACAGGATAAACACAGCTTCAAATTTGTTCAGTTGAAAAGGTGTTGGTAGCTGGAATGTGCTAAAATGAGGTTTTTCCAGTACCCTTGCATATGAATGACTTTCTCACTTTCAACATGTTGCTTAAGGTTCATGTACCTTTTGTCTCATTACAAAACAGACAATAACAGCTTACTTTGAGTTTGTTGAGCTTTTTTTTTTATAAAACTCTTTAAATCTGTACATGAAAAAGGTCTTCCTGTAACAGAATGTATCATTAAGTTTACCAGGGATCTGAAAATAAAGGGTTGTCAAGGGACTGTTTCCATGGTTTAGATCAGGCTTAACAGTGCTTGTTCTGGAGCAGAGTACTCATGCTCAGTCTCCTAAACTCTTTTTACATCATGCAGCTCCAGTTTCTTCTCATGAAGAACAGAGACTAGAGATAAAAACAGAAGACAGTAGGATGCTCCCTACTTACTGTAGAATGTCAGTTGCTTTAAGCATCTGGAAAGCTGTTTATCTTCAGTGCTATCAGAATATACTGTAGTGCCAATTCAAACAAATCTTCTGCACTAAGAGACCCGGATCTGAAAAAGGAAATTAAATTAAACCTCTCAGGCCCCTTCTGCTGCAATTATGGAACTAAATATATCCAAATTTTATCCATAGCCTCTGCTACCTGTTCCATTCCTGTCCTCAACCCTTTCAACAACTTCTGTTTTCTTAAAAACACTAATTTGGCACTAATTAAGCAGCAGTCATTGAAGCTACCAGGAGCAGGAGGCAAAATGATGCCTCCTACTGAATTGAAACTGCTTCCATCCTCTTTTTGCCCTGATGCTGCTATTCCTGTCCTTATCCAGACTCTTGGTGTTTCTTGTGCTCCGTTTCAATGCATCTCCTGGGCAGTGGCAGCAACCAGAAAAGACTGAAATCCAGGTAATAAGCGTTAGGATTAGAGTGGAACAGATGTCAGCATTAGTGCTGCAGTTGTTTCTGTCACAAAACCCTAAGACATCCTTTACAGAATGAATGTAAACAGTCCCATATACTGTGTTTGACCTTGTAGGAAATATATATTTTTAGAAATCAGACATGGTGGTTCTGGAAGAGGGGCTTGCACAAACGTACGAAAGAACCCTCAGAGAAGAGGAGGAGGAAGTTAGGTGAGACACATCCAGGTTGATAGTCAGATAGACAATAAATAATGAAAGTGATCTGTAACTCTAGCAAGAAATTTTGTTGAAACACAGAGGAAAATCGAGATGTTTGTATAGAACAACAAAATGAAGTAGCTCTATACAACTGGTATGCAACATGAAACCAGAGTCACAGGAATAATGGCAATTAATGGGAAATAGAATAATATTCACAGCTGGAATGTGGGTACAAGTTCAGGAAAGCTAGAAATGAAAGTACAGGTGGCATGTATTAATGATACTGGACATTCTGAGGAAATAAAAAGTGATAGCATAAATGAAATAGCATTACTTTGAGTCAAAATAACATAAGGACCATAAAAGGAGTTACACAGAGAGAGTGGACGGAGCCTGCTATGGATTTTAGGTGTAGAGTTGTGGTAGATGTAAATAACATCTATTATGTAAATAATATAAGGAGAAATGTGGTTTTATGGGAGACATCTATTTATTGGATACAAATCAGAGAAACTGCTGGACTTGTTAACTCAATACTTACTAGATCACCAAGAAGTAGTGTTGGTTTAAGACTTCAGGACTGTAATAAATGTTGATAATGCCAGAGAAAAAGTCATTACCAAAGCCAACTTAAATTGTAGTGACCACGAATTGAGTACACTTACATTTACATAAAAAAACCCTATGCTAAACAAGCAAAGCTTTCAATTTCAAAGTAGTAAACTGAAAAGATTAAGAATATTAGGTCACAAGCAGATAAGACAGAAGGACTCAGAGATTTGAGTGTAGAGGAAGCAAGGAATTTATTTAAATCAAGAGTCCAAAACTGTGAGGACTTTGCATCCCAAACAAAGGGGGAAAAGTGTAAGGAAGAGTTACAAACCTAACTAGCTGTGTATCTGCATCCAAAAAGAAATTAACAGCAGACTTAAAAATTGGTCGAGAAAGAGAGATGTTTCTGGAAGGCAGAAATTACAGGAATAAAGTGAGAATTGTGAAAACTCATGCTGAATTAGACCTTCCAAAGAAAAATCAGAACAAATAATAAAACATTCTATAGCCACAGATACAAAAAGATTGAGAAAAGAAGTGGAACCACAAGGCACTGTGGACAGGGCCAGGATTAGTGATAGTATGCATATGGTCCCAAAATTAAATTAATGCCTTTGCCTTGGTTTCCAATGAGCAGACAGATAAAATATAAGGAGAGGAAGATACGATGACATATGAGTATGTCAAGCATGGAAACAAGACAGATGCAGAAAGAAGTGAGATGAATTATACTAACTAGAAATAACAGTCATGATAGTCATTTAGCAAGAAGGTGGATTCTCTATCAGTTTGTATCCTTGATTCTAGTCTAAAGGTTGGATAGTTTTCTTAAAACAAAAATCATGACTTGGGTTTCTCATATAATCACAAACCACACTAAGACTTGCAGTATTGCTGTCATTGCTTGACTGATACAGCTGAACTTTCATTCTGCCATCTTTCACCTGAGGGCTGATTCATGAAGACTGAAGAACAGTTGTTTTCACTCTAGTAATTGTCTAGTTAATATGTTATAGTCAATGTGAATTCATTATTCGCTTTCCATTTCTACATTTTGGCAGTGCTGGCTTTGGTAACTAAGGGTTTGACACAGTCACAGCATCTTGAAGAAGTGTGGTTCCTCCAGGGATAAGGAACCTGTAGTCGGATTTTGGGTTCCTCCTGTTTATTCAGAGCTAGGCTTTAACTGGATTGCCAGCCTGCAGGGATACACTGTCAGTGGTGCTGAGACCAGGGAGGGGGCAGGAACCTGGAAATGGGAGGGCAGAACCATCTCTCAGCAAGAGCCCTGTCTTGTGTCAACCGATTATGAAGCCACATGCTAAACTAAAGCTCAACCTGTACTTGACCATGTCACAGGGGAAACTAGAGCTGCTTTTCTTATAAGATCATGTTTCAAAATCTGGTGGGTGTATTCTGGTGGCTTGCATTGCCTGGATGAAAATGATACCTTAATTTTGTGCTGTATTAGCACTGCTCTTAAACTGTAGATGAAGAAAGACAGCACAGGTTTCAGGACTTTCTTCTCAGAAAAGCCAGCTCTGTGGAACTCAAGAACCTTGTGAGTACTTCTGTCTCTCATCTGACCTCTGCACCGAAGGCTGGTAAAACAAGGAAAGTTGTCTAAAAAAAAAAGCCCTACCTTTTATAGGGACAAATCTCCCATAACACTGGGTGCCAGGATTGAAGGTTCTTTCTAAAATGTGCCATCTTTGAGAACTCCCACTTTTCACATACAAGTAGGTAAGGCTCATATGCTATCAGTTTTGCAGCTGTGATATGCAGCAGTCTCTTTTTCACTGGAGGAATTAATAAAAATAGTTCAGGAAAATAGTAGTGGGTTGGAAAAAGTCCATCTGTGAAAGCTTTAGGTTTTTTTCTGGATATGCTGGCAGACACAGTCTAGAACTGTACTTCAATTCTGAGTGTTCAGAGCTGACACGAGCAGGACTAGGAATTGCAAATCTTTGCCTCAGGTGACAAAGTGGTAAAATTAAGATGGAAAGCTTAAGTAAAAGAAGGGCTAAAACACTGATGGGATTACTTTTCACCATATCAAATATGTTGAGGGAAAGGACTTTGGAAAGCATTATTATCAGTCCTAGTAAGGAATGATGCTTCTGTGGTTCTAGACATGTAGGATGTTAGAGAAAATGTGTATAGGAAAGTCTAATCATGTTATCAGTATCTCTTTTTTTGTTGCTGTTGTTAAACAGGGACAGCACAAGTGATAATGATTCCTGTGTCTAACATTAACACTGACTATTATCACACCATTCATACAATGGAACATTAAAGGGGCATCTCCTTGGTGACCACACAATTCTATTCACAAATAATTTATATTTTTATCTCTTGTTTTCCAGTTTTGGTCACTTGTCTGTAATGACATTGAAAAGAACAGTAAAGAGGTGCATATTCAAGAGGCTTCAATTTGCTGATGACAAACAACTTTTTATTTTCTTCTCCCTTGGTTTGCTTGAATTTGCAATTCCTTTTTTTGATAGCTGTGAGAGTGTAGATCAGGGGTGAGAAAGATGGCTGGTATGCCATCTAGACAAGGCAAAGGTAACTTACTGACTCAGGAAACAAGAACAGGAATGGAAGGAGTGGTGTTATCCCTTTTGACTGAGGGTGTAAGGCGGTGTTTGGGAAATTAATTTGCAGCCTGAGGTTTGATTATTCCCAGCTGTAATTAAAAGAGCAGGTAGCACATATTGCCAAGTTACATTTTTTTCTCACCTTCTTGCAGCAGGAGGTTGCTACTGTTTCTTTTGGATAAATGTTTTACTCACTTTGGGATACTTTGTGCTTTTCATATAGCTGCATCTTAAATACTGCAGAAATTGTAGCTGGTGCATAATTTGGCAACTGTGTATTAAGAAAGGTACTGGTCTATTAGCATCTTGAAATGGTGTCCTCTGGTATGACTGCCACAATTTTTCAATGTTACTTTTAAGAACCAGATTCTGATAGCCAGAACTCTGTGAGGACTGCCTCCTCCCTGCAAAGTACTGAACATTCAGTGACCACACAGACAGGATGATGGCTGTTAATTGCCAGGATCTCAGGGTGTCAGAGACTGGAATTTACTCTTCACGTGGTTCAGAGCAGTCAGAGTTTCTTGATTATCTGAAGATGTTCTATAACCAGCAGGAAAAGTAGAAAAAATGTTGAGTTTGGAACTACTGCTGTAGATGTGTTGACAGTTTGTGGTGAAAAGGATGATGTTAGTGCCAGGGGAACTGTCCCATTGGATCAGCTGTTTGTGTGTTGTATTACTAAGTACTTTTTAAGAGTTTATCACGTGACCCACCCAAACACTATCAAACTCATGAAATCACTAAATACCATGTCCTAACACTTTTATGTTTTAAGCTGTCACCTAAATGTCTGTCTAGCTCTCATAATACTGCAATATACTTTATTTGAATCTCTTTGCCTGATAGTTCTTTATGCTGTTGTCACTTCACGGGTTTTTTTTTTAATTCATATGCAAATAATACAGTTCTTAATGTAATGGTGATTCACTGTGGTAAGTCTTACAATGTCTGTAATAGAAAACCATTAAAAGCTTTTATCAGCATTTTCTGTAGGCCTTGAGTAAATTCAGTGGACAGAAATCAGACAACTGAAGCAAGTGCTGGGCAAGTAGCAGCTCTTTCCTTCTGTGGCGACTGATGCCCTTATCGCTGGAGTGAGTAAACAGTTTATGAAACAGCAGAACCTTTCCGGTTTGAAGCCTTGTGTATTAAAGGCATAATAACCAGAATTACAGTTGATCTTAATATGCCAGAGTGAAAATTCTGGCAAGTCAGTCATCCCTCATGAAAGAGCAACAGTCTCTGTCAGAGGAACTGACTGGATTGCTATGAGCTTGTAGCTACCTGAGCTCTCCAAATTTGTGCCAGACCCTTAAATGTTGTAATTTTAATGCCAGTTGGAAGGAAAACAGATTTGATCCCTGTAATGAAACTAGGCCTGATGGAATTATCCCAGTTCCTCGGTGACATTAAAAGCAAAGCTGCTGCTGATCTCAATATTGCCTTTATATTATCTCATTCACACTTTCAGAGATACTCCACACAGGAAGAAATCTCATAATTTGAAATAAAATTATATAGAACAATGTATTTATAACATTTCTATATAGAATTTGTGTTCTCTCTGACATATGTAAACATATTCTTTTAATAAATATGTATAGTTTTTATGTTTTGAAGCATCATTAATTCGGCACTGTTTGCAGCCTGTTATTCTTTCTGATTATACAGCTGATAAATATTGCAGCGTAATGACCCTGAGAGCTGTGCTGCAAAGTACAAAACTGATTTTTAAAATTCACTTTCTGTTACATTTTACCAGAAGGATTCCTCTCCTTTACTAGGAAGAAGCTGTGAAGGAATTGCCTGTCTCCTGAAACCAAGTGCTGTAGAGAACCATTTAAAGACATCTTGATTCTATTAGTATTTGTAAGCCAGAGGACAAACTTGGCTACCCTGGTAGTTAAAACATTTTTAGTGTTGTGGATGAACCTTTTTTATTACTACTTATTTGATTTAACCTGCTACAGCTTATTATCCAGGAATACAGCATATTGGTCCTGAAGTGCTGAGGGTTACTGAGTAGTTAGAAAGTCTCATGTCCCCATTTGCAAAAATATGCTGTGGTTCACCAAAGAGGAAAAAGAGGAATGAAACAAGACTGGTGTCTGCAGTACTCCAGGGAGATGTGTTACGGTTTTCACTACACTGCACACTAGGGCGTTTTGGTGCTAATGGGACTTGGTAACTGAATCTGTATGAGCTGTAGTTCCTTATTTTCCAGGTTCATTCAAATACTTGGCCACTCAAACTACGAAATCACTTATTTATCCTCTCCCAAGCCCATATAAGATCTCATCTGTGCTGTGTATGTCTTTTTCTAGGGCCTCTGTAAGCATGTGTATGAGATGCTAGCACCTGCTATTTTTACTAAAGTCACTGCAGCCAAAGTATTCTCTAAGAAAAATGTTGTTCAGCATCTAAAGTTAAATGCTGTACAACTCTTTAAGCCCTTCTCTGCTACAGAAAGATTTAGAAAATACTTTTTTGCTGGACGCCTTCTAATTCTACAATTTGTAGTATTAGTAATATGTAATAGTTCTGACTTACAGTATATTGTTCTGATTTTTAAGCTTTCATTCAAAAAAAAGGCTGTTTCTGTCATTGAGGGACATTCTTAAAGCTTTGCCTGTACTGAAAACCAAGCTGCAATTTAAACTGTTTCCATCTTGCCCAGTTATCTTTCCAAAATTAGACATTTCCATTCAAGGTCTGAAGGAGATGTGCCTTTGCACGTTATTCTCTGTTGTGTATTGACAAAAGTATTAGGATGGCCAGTAAATGCAACAGGACATCATCAGAAATGCTTCAAAGGCTCATGATATTTGGCATCAGAAGAATTCAGCCATGGCAGTTTTCAGTGGCTTCCCGCTCTGCAGTCATCGCTGCCTTCCATAAGACATTTCAGTCCTCTGGATCCATCAGTATCTCAGAGTTGGTGTCATTCATTATCACTATGTCTTTGGCATCAGCTACAAGAACTCTCAGTCCCATGTGAACTGCAAACAGAATGGAGACCATGGATGAATCAGAAGTACTCCAGAGGCAGCTCTACTGCCATATGACTGTTCTGCAGCCGTCTATTTAAAAAGATAAACCCATCTTTCTTTGCATTTTTTTTTTTAAGACTGCAAACAGAGGAAATAATGTTGATACTGGTCTTCAGATTATATCCACCATTATCTCTTAAGAATTGAACCTACTGGTCTTGATACCACCCCAGTCTGTGGTGGTAAGGATCCACATTCAGTGAAAGGCATAAATAGAAGGGGAAAAAAATCATCCTCTTTTGTCCAATTCAGAGTTAATCCTAAACCTCTTCTCACTAGATTTTCTACACTATTGCCATTTCAGCTTTCCTTTGGTAATATTCAGAATGTTTTAAAGCCTGCTTACCTCTTGTGAGTTGCTATACAGCTCAGTTCAGGCTACAAATCCTGCCCAAATGGAGAGATAAATAGGCAGTTTCTCCCCTGCTGAGTCACTGTTGCCACAGCTACCATGCTCTGAAATACCTGAACTAACTTAATTGAGCTGTGTTTATGTAGTGACTCTGGCGTTAGCTAGCATTCTAAAAAATCAACCGTCTTGAATTGTGCAGCAGGTACATGCTTTGCCTGCCTGTTGGAACATTTCAGACCTCCAAGGTTGTGAACTGAAGACATGCAGCTTGCTGAAGAAACTAAGCCTGTACTACTGTCTGTTACCTAAACTGAAGCTGAGCCTCTACTGCAGCCTCCACTGACTGCAGCACTTGTGACAGATAGGTTTGTTCATGTGCTACTAGCGCCATTCACACAGCAGCCTGTTTTCTCCTTCTTGCCACCTCACCTGTCTTACAGCATGTTCTTCTGCTCTCCCTGGGGATAACAGCTCTCAAGAAGGGAAACAAGTCCATTTTGTACTACTTTTCAATCACAAACCTTGTCTTTTGCTTGGTGATACTTGATTTTTGTGGTCTTTTAGAATCATTTTAGCAATTCCAAGCTCTGTTGAGAACAATAACACAGAATCACAGACATGTCTTCTTTCAGCACAGCTGACACTGACACCTGCACTTCTCCCATGTGAAACGGTAAACGTTTAACTTGCAGAACTCAAAAATGCTGCTACAATGCATGTATCATATCACAGGATATTTTTCTTACTTTGGTTCAAACTTCATCTTGTTTCAGTTCCAGAAAACAGTCAGAAAGCCACAATGCCTGTCACCCCACTTCTTGACCAGGACCTCTGTCCCACGCATGGTATAGCACTGAAGTTTTGGCCAGTAGTGTTTTTTCCTAAGGCATGGTGGCAAAGATTGTTCAGCAAAAAATAAGTAATGGACTGCTATCCATATTTTATTGTCCTGGTCCTGGAATTTTCACTTAAGAAGTAGAGATGGGCAGCAGAGGATTTGATCGCAGGAGGTAGGCTTTACGTGCTATTTGAGGCACCTCCAATTTCCATACCAGAGTAATGGCTGTATAGATACTGTTACAGAGATATTCTTGGCTCTGGTCCTGAATCATCAGAGAGGATTGTGGGTTTACTATTAAAAGAATAAGTGTTTCTTTAGAATCAAACCAGATTAAAGAAAGTGAAATTTACCAGAGCTCCAAGCCAGCCTGTCTTTCCCAGGATACGAATAGCTAGAAAAAAGCAGAGGTCATGGATCATGTTCTGTCACTTCACTCTATTGATATTTTTCATGTTTCAGGCAAACATCCAAAACTGGATACTTTTCCATAAAGCAAAAGCAACAGAAACAAAGTAGCAGTACTAATGCCACCCATTATTGGTCATTCCCACACCTAGAATCTTGACACTGCAACTGGGAATCTGATGTGCACCTTTTCCTTTCTTCTATTCTTTGTCTCCATTAAGTCATCCGAATATTTGTATTTCTTCATAGCATAAATGTATTTAGAGTGTCTTTTGATTATCCTAAAGTATCTAAAAAAGTGCCTAACTTTGTGGTATCATGTCTTGAAAGACAAAGAATAATTTAAAATGCCAGTTTTTCTAGGTATGATCTAGGCAGGATCCAAGTACTCTCTAAACCAGATCTGTCAGATTTTTGATATGCTGGTAGTCTGCTTAAAGCAAGCTTACTTTCTTAGCGTGTACAAGAAACACCTGTATAAATCCAGAGATAAATTCCACCCACAGGAAGTCCATTGTGTAAATCCATTATTCTGCTGTCAGGTGGTGAACAATTTTGTCTGTTGTGAAACACGCCTTTTCCTCTTGAAATACATCGTTCTTTCACATTTTTTGATACAGGATATATGGCTTTGGTTGAGATCCTGAAAACAGCAAACTTTTGTGTATGGGTAACTTCAACAAAACTCTAGCAATTGTTGGAGTGACTGAGGGGATGAACAGAGATCACATCTTAGCAGTGGTTTTTTTATGCTCTAGTTTCTCCTGCTTTGCAGTGATAGAGGTCTTAAGCTTTCACTGTCATAAATATTTCTAAGAGCTTGGTTGCTGACTGGGATCAGAGGGAAGCCAGGTCTTACATCAATCACCCTCTTCTCACCTAAACCCATAATGTGTAAGAAAAAGTTGTTCTTCCATCCCAGCTATCACTCATCTGAAAGCAGTCATGGACTTTCTCATCATAGAGTCAATTTTCACCCATTGTCTTAGCAAAACTTCACACCTTTCAAGTGAGAGTAGTATATTTTTTTTCCACCTGTAAAAAATAACAAGAGCTTTTTAAATGTGGTGTCTCACCCGTATAAATCTCAAAGAGAAACAACCTCAGAACCTGGTGGTTTCTGCTCCAGGGCTGTGGAGACAGTGTGCCTTTCACATAACTGTGGGAAAAGTGCTGTACTGGCTACTGCCTAGCTGGGTTAAAAGGTTGTAGCCCTGAGCTGCACCTCAGAGGTTGCTGTCTTCTCAGATCTGTCAGCAGGACTGCACGTGTAGTCGCTTCTTGGTCCCATTCTATTAAAATAATGTGTTGAGGGTTTTTGTTGAGAGGCAAAACAGTATTGTTCAGACTTTTTAGAACAAGGTCAGGAAGCAAATATATATGCATTTATTCTCACAGATTGGAGAAGGGATTACTTAAGTAGGTATCCAGGACAGTAAGTTCTTTGTCCAGCTGAGCTGCAACCAGTGCAAGCTATCTGACTACATCCTATATATTTAGGTATGCACCTCCCTGCACCCTTGATCTGAGCACTGACGTACCCGATGAAGCTATTTCACTCTCTGCCCTCAGAAACATTACAATATGAAATACATCTTCTCATGCTCACCAAGGTCATAAAATTTGCAAAGTTTTCAGCATTTTAACAGGTAAAGATTTCTGTACTCCAGTAGTACCAGTCCTTTCCCTTTTCAAGCCTTCGGTTTAAAAGTGCAGTATGTTAGATGCATATATTCAAAACACCAATATTAAATAAAAGTATTGTCCATTTGTCCTGTTCTTCTCAAATGTTCTCAGTCATGTATTCTTTCACATGAACCTCAGTGAGTTCTTTTTGGAGCAAGTTTTTTTGTTTTAGCCACGATTACAAATTCCTAACTAAGATTAAGTTTTTAGAAAGAAGATATAGGAAAAAAAAGAGAAAGCTATTTTACTACAAGTAAACTCTGCGCAGGGAGTGTTAACGGGTGAATTAGAAAAAGGAGATTTAGTGTCATTGCTACCCTCAACAGTTTGCCAGTGTGATCCTAAGTCACCAGATTATGATGGGTCTTTATTTAAAAAAATCTTGACAAGAAACAGAAAGATATATTGGTGTAATTAAAAGCAATCTTAATAGTTTACATTAAGCTTCTATAACTTTTCTTACATCTAATAAAAGACTAAGCATTATGGCAATGTTACTAGCATAATAATTACTATTGTCATGATTAGCAGAATAGTTTTAGCACAGTTGATTGTTTTTTAAAAATCATTCTCTCAAATTAGCAATATTCGTATGATTTTGTTTATAAACTAGAGCAGGTAAAAATTTGGATTATTTGGGAATTTGGAATTTTTACTACTTTAACTGCATTTGCAACTAGATTTGTAGATGAAACGTAGATAGGAAGTCTGTAGTATTCAAGAGTTTGTTTTTCATCATCACTCCTGCATGATGCCATCTTTCACACTGCCACAAATGGTTAGGACCTCATTTTATTCATTCTTTGCAAGGTGATGAGAGGTAGGACAAGCCACCCATATTGGGCAATAAGGCCAAAGTTTCCTTTTATGTCCTGTTGCACATCCTGATTTGGCCACACCAGCTAAATGTGAGAATTAAGATCAAAGGACAGAAATAGTTGTTTTCCCTAACTTAGAGGAGTTCTTTGAGTTAATTTGAGAACTGCTGTTTTATGATCAGGGCTATTGTCTTTGCCTCCTCTCTTCCCAGTATCTGTAAAATATTTCTCAATTCTATTTGTAAGAGGTTTTTTGCTAGATGGAAAGAGTATGGCAAGGTTGTGTTTCTATGTCTAGTCATTATAGTGCATGAGCCTCAAGATCTTCCTACAGAATGTTCTTGCTTACACCATTTCTGCAAGGCTACAAAAGGTTTGTGATGAGGGCATGCCTACCTTTGTCTTAATTACTTAGGACATGCATCCAACAAGCTCATTATATTGGTTACAACAAAAGTCAAATAATAGCTCAAGCATCCTTGAAGGCATCTATTTCAACATCTGTCATGTAGCACAAAAGTGGCTGTGTCATCATTTCCTTCTGGGAATACACTGTATTGTTCAAGTGATTTCAATAAACTTGTCACATACCACCTTCCTTCTAAAATAGCTGCATGATTAGGCAGTATAGCCTAATACAATTTAACACAGAAGTCTTATGATTAGTCCAGTATTTGTGCATATACTCTCAAAATCTGTTCTGGAAATGTTTAGAACATTATAAAGAATGAAAATGTTCAGCCAAAGTAATAATAAATGCTAGTTATTAAAAACTGAATAGCTGAGTGCAGAATAATAACATATTATTATATGTTTTTCTTATCCTATAAGCAATAATTTTGTATCAGCACAGTCATTTAGGGGGAGGTGGGTGGGTCTTGACTTCCTGCTCTACCAGCGGACATATAACCATGACAAACATATTTATTACAGCTCTTCAGACTTGCACACTGCTACAGCATTTCTGGTATGTTCAACTCTTTGTAGAGGCTTCCTCTAAGTTTTGCAGGATAATAATGTCTTTATATGTTTCTTTCAGACAAGAAGCCCTTCTTGCTGCCATTAGTGAAAAAGATGCCAATATTGCTCTGCTAGAACTTTCATCCTCTAAGAAGAAGACCCAAGATGAAGTGGCTGCACTGAAACGAGAGAAAGATCGTCTTGTGCAACAGCTCAAGCAGCAGGTGGGTAGAGGAGGGCTAGGAAAGAAACAGTTTAATAATCTGGTGTGAGTTTATTACTTTGATTTATGGAACTAATAATGTATAATCCTGTCATATGTTGGGATAGAAAGTGCATAAATAACAATTTCGAACTAACTACTGGTCATGAAGCCTGTAAAACATGATGGAGAAAGAAAAAGTCTCAGTGTTGAGGGAAGTTTCTTTGTGTCACTGCCTGAGCAGTTAATGTGTGATAGAATGTATAGGAAACTGAATGAAAAGGACACCAGTTGTTATCTTCTACAGGCACAAAACCCCACAGATTCAGGGAAATGTAGTGATACTTCTTTTGCTGGTCTGTATTTGCCTTGTTAGGGAAGAAGCATACATGGAAGAAAATTCTCCTTGCTGTAAAGCTCAAATATGAATGTGTTAAACCACACAGTCTCTACTGTGATTTCTAATCTTCGGCAGGAGCACCATATGGGAATGCCAGCTACTCGAGTGAAATTTGGGAGGTCTCGTGCTTGTAAGGATATTGGTTCTTTCCTATTTCTGGCCTCTCCCATTTCTAAGATCTTTTTGTGTGGGCATAACAATCAGAAAAAGTGTATTTCTGTTCAAGCATTTAATACTGTGTTTCAGTATTGAATACAGTGTGAAAAATACATTGCCAATGAAACACAGAGGAAGCAAAAGGCATCCCTGGCAATAAGAGATTTAGGATCTGAAGAATCTGTGTAGATTTTTCACTTCAGCACTTCTGGTGGGTTTTTCTGAGTTATTCCCTTGTCATGTTCCCTGTAATAGCACATATTCTGCTGCCAATCCAGTATCAACGTCTTCAGTGCCACCGTTTTAATCTTCATAAAGTTTTGTGTGCAACATTTCATCTGCCAACCAGATGATTTCTGTTGCTGTCAAAGACAGACAAAACCAGGTGTGCTTTCTGATAAGGGATTTCTCTGCTTCTTCCTTAGGAAACACAAGGAGGTTATTGGCCATGAATTTTTAAGATAGCAATTATGTAATGTTTAATTTATGAACAGTAATTTTGATTGTTATACTATCAAATGTATGATATATGAGCAAGAAGTATAGTTTACAGTTTTGTATTAATTACTTTTGAGCAGTAGTTGTAATTACTTTCACTTACTGGCCAGATGGTCTCCTACAACAGGATTCAGAAGTGGTCACAGCAATGTAAAGACTTTTTTTCTTCCTGTAATTGTCTGTAGGTGTAGCAGCATTAGTATACATTACCACTTATTCCAAGAGAAATTGGAACTTTATTGTCAGTTCTTGTTGTCCTAAGTTTAAATTCTAGTGCTTTCACACCCCTTGCCCTTCCCAGTTTCCTTCTGATGATCATTTGTAGATAGATGGAACAATCTTTTGTGTTTTGTGTTGTTGTTTTTTCTGATGAAAATTTGTGTATATTTAATTTATGTATTAAGGTTGTGATTATCCGTAATGACTTAGGTTTCAGTTAGGTGATTTTTTTAACGTTGTGGTTCATATAATTATTTTTCAATGTTGGTAAGTCTTAAAATATCATATTCTGTTCCTAAAAAGACATGGCCATTTCCCTTAAGGATGCTCTTCTAGGTGCTTTCCTATATAGGTCTGGGATACTTAATTTCCCAAATAAACTAAAATTGCAAAGGAAATTAATTTGAAATTTTTTTTGCTATGAAGTCAGACCAATTCTGAGCTGGTGTTGGAGCAACAGTCCTTTTTCAAAAAACTCATTGGAATATCCAAATGCCTTTGAACTTTCTCGTTCCAAAACTGCCATCAGCTATAAAGGCTCGTCATTGTTTAAGATTGTCATCTTAAAAAAAAATGAAGAAGGCAGAAAGTAATCTCCTCAACACATCTGTGCTATGAGTACTATAAATACAATCTATATACAGGTAGTATAAGTATAAATACAAAATGACAGACAATGGGGCTGCAAGGTATTCTCCAGTGCATCCCCAATCCCCGAGACAGAATAAATGTTTATATATAAACAGTTTAAACTATATTTGAACCATATCTGAGAAATATTTATTTGACCTAATAGATATTTGATACATCCTCCCTAAAATCTATCCTACATCCTAAGGATGTATCATCTTTTATCATTTTTTGTGTGCAGCTTTCAACACATTGAAAGAAAAGCTCCTCAAAGTTACTTATCATGGAACAGCAATACCACCTCTATAAGTTGTAGGGGATCTGAAATTTATTTTTTCAGTACCAATAGTTTTGATATGTAGTTTTTCTGCATCGGTTCAAATCATACCAACTTTGACAGCTCTAGAAATAGGAGATGGGTCAGAAGAGAAGGCTATGAGATTTTACAGGATCCTCATTACTGATGTAGTCAAAGGGAATCTCATTTTTCCAAATAATTTGCAAATAATCTGTGTACTTGGCCCTTGTGGTCCTCTTCAGCTATTACAGGTCACCATCCTCATATTTTCCAGCAAAACAACTGTGCTGCTTCATCAATTTAAGCTTTCTATACATGGACCCTTTTCTACATCTTGAGAACAAAGGTCCATCTGTGTTTGCTAGCTCCACAGGACTATATAGCATTTCAGGAACTTCCTAAAAGTTTAGCTGTAATTCCTAGATTTACAGTAGAAATTGTGAATGAAAAATCTTTTAGACTTGCAGGTGTATTGAACACAGCTGTTCAAGAAAGGCAAGTGATGCCAGTTAATCCATATCTTCTGGAAGACTTCTGGAAGCAGTTCTGGAGCCTAAAAAGTTTATTCAACCCTTCAGATTCAGAGCTGGAATCCTGACCTCAGTAATTCCTTCCTTCTGCCTGTAATGTTGTTTCAGAGCTGCTGAGCTCCCTGATAAGTATTTGCTATTTCAGTCCATCCCATTTCTAGGAAATGCTTAGGCTTTGTGGTGGGAAAGCACCTCTTTGTTGGCTGGCAGGCACAGTTGACTAAAAGATTCCCATTTCCATGTACATAGCATGCAAATAGAAATGCTGAGCAATATCGGAAGGGAGTGGTTTGTGCAAAGAGTTATGCGTGCTGTGGTAGGTACCATAGGCCTGACTGCTGAATCTCTCTGCAAACTGGAAAGAACCTCTGACAGAGATAACGCATTAGGAAAGCAGTTTTCTGACTACGCTGCCATAGTGAGTCTGAATGGATCCAAGTATGTATGATAGGATCAGATTATGCCTTTTCATTGCTTGTGCTGGTTATCATTAAGTTGCTACAATAGCTACCACTGTTAGCAGACTGGCTTAATGTTAATTGACCTTTCTTAGAGTGTAGATACAACTCTTCCTCCAAAACAAAAACTCATTGTACTGAGGACCATCAATTTACTTCTTGCAAAAAAACTCCCAACTCCTTCAGCCCTGCAATTTCAGGTGATCTTTATTTATTTTAAAATATTGGTGAAGACACAGATTCATCAAGGAAAGGTTGTACAGATTCTGGAGGACTCTGGTTATTCCTTGCTTTAACTCTTCTTTCTCCCTTCCCAACACTGTCACATTCCTGCTCTCACACGGGAAGGGTATTACTGTGAAAGAGAGGGAAAGAGTCCTGCCAAAGACATTTTGGTTCTTTAATTTCTTTAAATATGTGTATTAAAGTTTGGATGAAGAGAGGTATTTTGGAAAGAGGATATGGCATCAATGTTGTTTTAATTTAGAGTTTCTAGGCTCTGAATTGCAGGAATGTGCCTCAATATAGAGACCATTTCCTAATGAGGCACTCGGCATTGACCAGGCTTTCCAGTAAATGGAGCTGCCTGTTTCATATTGGTTGTCAGTTTGTATGAAGGATTTCCTCCATCATCGGAAAGGCAGGCCAATTGCAGGGCGAGGGTCACCAGCTAATGTGGTCCCAATTTACTTCCTCCCAGAGTACTTTGTCTCCATGAGTAGTTCATGGAGAAGCAGTGGTTGGGAGGCTGCCTCACCAGAGGGGGCCGGGGCTGATGCAAGAGACCAGAGCTGAAGGTTGTCTAAGTAAGTCCAGATGTAGCATGGCGAGCGCCAGCCAGCGTGCTTGGATTATACACCATACAGAAGCCCCGTGATATGTGTCATGCTGGAATTGACAGAGACCCAAGGAGCTTTGGCCTGCTTTGTGGCAGCACATCCACCACTCATCTGTTAGGAAGTAGCCTGTTTACCATTTATTCCTTTCCTCATCAAGCTAAGTTTTAATGTTCAGGATGTATTTATTGTAACAGGGCAAAGCGCTACTTTGCAGCTTTCAGTTGTAAAGGGAAGACATATCCGAATGGGCTGTGGTTTTCCTGTCTGTGGGCTTTGTGTCTTAAATGCTTGAGGTTTTCTACTAGGAGCTGTTTGGAGCAGAGATTGTCATTTTCTGTGTTTGTACAGTGTCTAGCACAGTGGGGGCCCAACTTGACCAACATCACTAGGCACTACTATGCCATAAATGTTAAGTAATAGTGGTGAAATTTTTAGGAGGCTCTGAACTGTATCAGTGTCTGTTTTCTGAGAGCTTGGAGTATTACTCAGTTGAATTGTTTGTAAATCACTGTATTCACTTGTATTATTATATAATGTTTCATAATTATTCCTGATTCTTTTATAATATCCAGTAGCAAAAGTTACCAGAGACTATCTTGATTCAGTGTTATTGATGATGGGATCTCAAAATTGTCATTTTAAGTGGCGTAACTGCAGGTTAAATTAATACTGGGTACATTTTTATTATGCTGCCTTTTCCTAAATAACAGTAATTTTGAGATCAGTTCCTCAGTCTTTTAAGAACGTGTTGAGTTTTGATCCTACACTTTTAGCATTCTCACAGAACCACCTAGCTAAGCTTTCTCCATATATTCCATAAACATATATTTTCTTCTGTCACATAGATTGTTAATGAAAAATATTGAATAGTACAGGGCTCAGGACAGAGCTCCATGTAACCCACTTAATTTATTCAGTTATACCTACAGGTAGAACAGGTAGAACAGATTGCAATCTATTCTTAAAGACAGTTAGTGAAGGAGACCTTCAGTCTTGGGAAGTCTTTTCTGTGACTCATCTGTCTATCATTACAATGTCATGGTGCACTTATAATGTGCCTTACTGCAATTCAAGTTCATTACTACTTTTTCTATCCATTATGGATATAGGAAAAAAAAAAAAAAAAAAGACTTATTTCATTGCGCTTTTGAAGCAGTCCTTTTGGTTTACACAGAGTTATCTCCTCTGTGTTATTCTCCAAACAAGGCAGTCTCAGTTCTTCCCGTTTTCCTGTATCTTGTGTTCTAGATACCTGATCACTCCAGTTGTTCCTCTTTAGATTTTATTTGATTTGTCTTTCTTTCTCCAAGTGTGGTATCTGAAACTGGACAAAGCTTGAGAGAAGGCCTTAGCTGAACTTGTTCATGAGCATGTCATGTGAGACAGTGTCAGAAACCTTAATGGAGTCTTACAAAACCTCACCAGTCCCCACAGGCTCCCAAAAATAACTATTTTAATAGTTTTCATTATAGTAGATAAACTCTTTCCTAGTATAGTGTAGTCAGAGCTAGAAAATTTCAAGACCTCTGATTTTTTTTTTAATATCATCTCATTTGTTATTTTGCTTTTCTGACCTAAAATTATATTCTCTGAGTATTGAAATAAATTTTGTTAGTCACCTGAGTACAGTTTTTAGCGAAGACTGACACAGAAAGGGCATGAGCACTTTGTGCTTCTTGGCTTTATTTTTTGATAGCTTTCACTTTTGACTGAGTAGAAGATCAACCTTTGTCTTCAGCTTCCTTTTTATTCTAATATACATCTCTAAGGTCTACTTTTTTCTCCCTTAGTACTTCCCTCACCTTCCCTGTTCTTGCTGTTCGCTTATACTTAGTGAAAAGAGCTCCTTTCTATTTTAGTGAAGGGAGATAAGAAATCTCATGCTATTGAAAGTATGGGTTGTGTAGTCAGCTTGCTTGCCATTCGGAGGAATCTTTAATACCTGTTTTTCCCTTCTACTTCTATGTCCTCATCATGATCATTCCTTCCTCTGTGGGTCAGCATGAATTGAGGGACTCTTATTTACCATTCCCATAAAGTGAGAGGAATTATTTGACGATGGCTAGTGGTATTAATAGTTAGCATTTCTGCAATATTTAATACATATTTCATCTAGCCATTCAAGTCCCAAAGCTGTTTTCTCTGTGCTACTTTGTGCTTCTTCCTTGCAAAGATTTTGGCGAGCTTTCCTTATGAGGCCAAGGTACTGCAAAGATTTGTTTCTCAAGTAAATGTGGTTCATGGGATCATGAGGAAAAGGAAAGAATTTTAGATTCCAGAATAGCTTCTCCCCCTGAAAATGCTATTTTTCCACTGTTACTTGTTTCCCTGGAAACCCTGCACGCTGACACCTGACACTCCTCTGCTGTGAACTTTGCCAAAGTGAAGTTCCACTGGTTGGAGTCATTTCTCTTTGTAACAGGAGAATGTAAAACAGGTCAAAGGAGACTGACAGGCAAGCAGTTTCCTCTTACTGCTGTGGAGCTGTATTGGCATGACCACACTTCTGGCAGTTTTTACTACCACCCTGCCTGATGAAATAATACAGATTCTGTGAGGCATGCAGTTAGTCTTTGCTTTGCCTTAGCTGCCCTGTTTTGAAACCATGTCTGATGAGAGTGATTACCCTATTAGCAAATGAATTTCTTCTTCAGGTGACATGGATACAATCCCTGCAGGTAATTGCTGAATGTAATGTTGTTTCTGTGACACAGCTACCATCATTCTCTGACAGCATCTGAGAGGTCCCAGCACTGTGATGGTGCCCACTGAAGTGTAATAAGTGGAGGTATCTTTCAAACCACTGTCAGAAGGGACTTAGGAAGTCTGGGACGATGTAGTTAAGTTGTCTGAGTGTGGTGGTGGTGGCTTCTTTATAGCTGAGAAAATAAGTTAATATTTGAAACAAGTGATGAGATTCGGGGCAGTCAGATCCATCTTTCTGTATTGATCTCTTCACCACAGTACCCACTTATTTGCACTAGCAAGAGTGGAAATAGATGCAAAAGTGGGGAAAGAAAACCTATGTGATAAGAAAGTTAAGAACAGTCAGACAAGTTTGAAGGAGATTTCCATGTCAGAGGTTCCTGTATGTATTGGGCAGGACAGAGGGTACTCTGTGAATTCTGGTATTCTTTGAATGCCAGGTTAACCTATTTGAAACAGGAACAGACAGATTAATGTACTTTGCCAGGAAATTTTCAAATAATAGTGAAGCATTTTGAGAACTGTTGTCACTAGTAGTGGACTTGGTACCTAAATAGTGCAGTTGCAGCCTTGTTTACACACTGTGTGGTATGTAGAGTCAGTGTAAAGTAATCTTTTTTTTTCAGGTTCTTGTACCACCACTATCTGTACGGTCAAATGCAGCTTTATAAAATTTGAATCTACTGGCTTTAATATACAAAGGTGCCAAAATATGTCATTTTTATAGTATATTTTTAGCTGTACTGACAGTGTAGCTGGCATACATGTGAGCAGGCAGAAGCGGAGAAAATCACTCTGTACACTTCCTATTCAGGAAGCTATTGGAGTAGAACCAGAAGAAACTTCTGGCTGAAGTGAATACATATTCCACTAATTGGCTCTCATCAAGCATTGCCAGCTGTCAAATTTAAGCATTGTGGCTGTTGTCAAAGGCCTGTAATCCACGCAGATTATCAATCACAGCACTGTTTGTTTTTGCCAGGCTTTGCTCCTCAGTAATTGTTTCTGTCAAGGGGGGATCTCTGCCAGGAGCAGACCCCAACACCCTGACAGCAGCCAAGTAGGCAGAGAAAGTGAGGCTTTGTCACACCCTTGAACAGCGCTTCCTGAAGCACAGCAGAAGAAGCCCTCACAGATTAAAAGAAAGCACCTTCTCCCTGCCATGTGCTCCAGGCTTTTCTCCCATCATTTTTAATCATCTATTATCACAGTAAGAGCACTCAGGGCAACGTCAGCATTCTTTTCTGGGGCAGCATTTAATCTTCCTGTGGTATTACTTATACTCTCGTTCCCCTCTCCCTCCTCCTTTTACCTTTACCCTCTGCCTCTTGTATTACTAAATAATAACATATTCATGTGAGCTCCTTGCTGTCGCTGGCCTCACGGTGCCAGAGAAGGGAACTGCCTGTTGGCCCCGCTGTAAATGGCCACGTCTGCTTTCTGTTTGTGCCTTTGCTCATATCTCGGATGGTATTTTCTAGGGCATTGCAATGGCGACTTTGCAGGTTTGCTTGAAGGGGAAGATTCTTTGCCTCACTGAGAGGTTGAGCTTTAAGGTTTATAAAAGTACTTCGGAATTTGGTTGACAATATGGTACTTGCTACCTTTTCTTTCTAGACATTCATGATATTTTAAAAAGTACTCTATGAACTTGTATTTCCCAAGTTCGATCTCAGTTTTCAAAAACCTGTTTCAGTCTGTTAGAAATATTCCTCCATTTATTGATTATATTTTTTCATAATACAGTTTTAGAGCTTTTTAATTCACTAAAATTTTGCACAAATAAATGTAAATTAATTGGATAGTTGCTGACAGCATCTACTGCCACATTTACAGTATCTCTTATTCAAGGATTATGAATTCCTATACTAAGTAATTTAAGCCACATTGTCCCTGACTAGAAAATCAGGATTGCTGGGCAAGTCTAGGTTAGCAGTTGGGAGACCCTGTATCCCATTTCTGTAAGTGACAACCAATCTGCTGGTGTTTGATATCAGTTAAAATTGTTAAGCCTACACTGGAAGGACCAGGCTCATTAGCCATATTGAAGAGTTAAGAACACTGGGTGAGTTTGGGTTTCTCCAAATGTCTGCACTAGGAAATCTAATTTTGGGCCTAAAAAATAATAGTTTCTTTGTCTGTGAATAGTATTTCTGGACATTAGTCCAATGTAAATACAGTCATTGTAATTTCATGTCACAGTTGTACTGTATGATGGTTTTCTGTAGTTATCGTGGCACAAACCACTGATCTGATAGGCACTGTTTTTCAGTTAAATAAAGAGAATATATTAGAACAGAACTTTTAAATACCTGCATCCAACAGAGCATTTATGTATTTATTTCTATGAGACTTCTGTGTTCCAAATTTTATGTCGAGAACAGTACTCTCCCTCAGTTTCTGACAGTCTTTGTGTTAGCTGATGAGTTCATGAGATAGATGCAAAAGCTCAGAAAGAGCAGTTTAGAAGAGCTCTAGATTGCCAATAGTTGTTCATTCAAGGAATTAAGTTACGGGTGCATCTTCTTTTGCTTAACTTCAACAGTTTGTGGGGTAGTTGGGAAGGACCTATACACGACTACTCCCTCTTTGTTGTCCAGCAGCAGGATGTGCCTCAGGGGTAAAATATTTGAGACTTTCCGACAATCGGTTCTTGTGGCTGGGTTGGTTTGGCATCACTCTTTTGGTATTTGAATTGATGATGTTTGAAGGCTGACCGGAAAATACAGTGAGTTTATGATTACATTTAAATCTTGTAATTTAGACACATTGTTTAGGGAACTCTGAAGTTTTTGTGACAGAGAGGATTCCACTTAAACATGTAAATAATCTTGATGAGATACACCCGTGAATATATTTTTTGTGAAGAAACAGGAATTTCACACTGAAATTTCAGATACAGTAAGATTTTGAATGACTTGTTTGAACTCAGTAAAAATACTGTGATTTTCCAAGATGACTATGTAACCATGCTTAATGATATTTCCATGATTGGATGCAGCCTTTTCTATACTAAATTATTCCTGTTTGTTTGGGCTGGTTTACCTGGCACTGGCAATTGTCTAGAAGATACACATATCCTGTTACCTCATCTCTATTCAATATGTGCTAACTTGGTAGATTATGTTTAGCTGTTCCTACATTTGTTGGCATAATTCCCCAGGGAACACACAACACACTGAACAGTTTCACACTAAAGCTATAAAGCAAGACTTTTATTTGTGGTTACTTCTCTTTGGATGAAAAGCCTAACAAACCTGTGACTTTAACAACTATCTTATATAAAAAGCAATTCACATATTGATAGTAAGTAGAAAAGTATTGGCAGAGAGTTGAAAAGCATTTTACTGGCTTTAGTATTGGTTTTAATTTGTGTAAGATCTGTAACTGGTGAGGTGATAGATGATGCAAGGTGTGTTCCAAAAACATGTAAGGAGAAGGTGAAGTCAGAGATGTGAGGTGACTGATTGGTTTCATAAACTAAATACATAGACAATTTCCAGTAGATTACAGATTAACAGTTGTATGACTTAATATGTCAGTGATGTGTTCTTTACTTGAAGGAGGGATGATGGAAAGAATTGTGCACCTAGAAATTTGTAATGAAAATTAATGATCTATAAGATAGAATACATTACATGTTTGGGTTTTAACTGTGTTATTTTGAGAATAACATAATAAATCAGTGCTTTTTTTGCTTGAGAAGAGAAAAATGCATAGTCTACAATAGAGAATTTTAATCCCCACCATCTTAAAAATTGATAATGGAAAAATTAAATTTTAACTGTACAGCATGAACTTCAGCAAATGGTGAGCTGTTGATGAACAGTGGTGTCAGCTAGTTTTGAGCTTATGCACTGAAATACCTCTCAAGTCTACAGATTTTCTTCTCATCCACTGTATTAAGCTCCTTAGAATTCTGAAAATAATTTCCCCTTTTGAAACAATCTGATTGAGTCTAGTCCAGTACACCATATCTCAGGCTAATGAATAGGTAGTGCACGTGAAAACACAAGTTTCATGTTGCAGTTGGAAATCGAAGATATATGCTGTCAATTAGGACTAGTTTCTTGATACTAACCCTTCACTGATTTACATACCAAGCTGTGGAAATTGATAGGATAGTACATCAGGTTTATCAAGAGGAGACATAGATTCGTGAAATTAAGCATCAGTTACTTACAATAGCTTCTGTAAATGTATGGGTGCTGATGGCTGCAGATTCCCCTCGGTTCTGTTAAATTCACAGTGTTATGTTCTGAAGAATCCAATTCTTAAAAAAAGTACTATTCATGTTTTGGTGCTGAATAAATTATGCATTTTACTCCAATTAGGTACATGCTGTTTTCTACACCCCTCTTCTAAAATGAAAAAATATTCACGAAAGAAAAGGTGCGTAGATTTTCCCCAGAGGTAATGTTTTTGCCAGTTGACATTTGTGAATGTATGTAGGGAAGTGATGAAGATTTTTCTGCTGGCTGCTAACTTGGGAAGCTGTGAGGAGTCTGGTGACAGCTGCCAGCTCCGAAAGATACAAGATGAGAAAGTTGATTCTAGTGGCAATCCTGCTTTGAATGGGGGTCTGCAGATGATGCTGTCAAATACAAGGTAGTGATTTTGGCAAATGATCTTTAGGGCAGTTGTGTTCTGCTGTCTCTGAGTGGACCTGTATTGAACACAAAATAAAGGAATGGTTTCTGCCTGTTCTTCTTTGTCTTAAATGTGGCACCACAGGTTTGAGTCTTTTCAGTACCAAGAAATGCTTTTAGGGATTAATCCAAGATTATGCATAAAGACAAAATAAGTCTCAAACTCAGTTATCAAAAGATTGCTGTCTGATTTTACTTGGCATAATCAAACATTTATAATGTGGATATAAGATCAACGGTCAAGCACGCTCAGTTTCAAATATGAGTAAATTTACCTTTGCAATAACATGTTGCATAATTTTAGGTTGTCAGTAGTGTAGGTGAATATTAGTCTCTCAACTGCCATAAAGCTTTAGTCTACAAATATATATTAAACTCTGGTCACAGTACTGGTGCCTGGGGGAAGTAATGATCTTTTACCTTCAATACAGCACTAGTTAAGGGGTAGCCATTTTATTAGGGGTTTTGTTCTCTTTGTTTGAGCACAACTTTACAGTCACAGAACTTAGTCTTTTGTTCTCTTTCTTTCTGTTTACCACCAATTTCTCTCTGTCTTGGTGTGAATACAAATATTTCCTGTAGTTGAGTAAAAAAAAAATAAATTGAGCTCTCACAGCTGACTCCAGCCAAGTTCTTCCTAGGATCTGAACAACCTAGGTATCTCTTGTTTTTACAGTGGATTTTTATCTGGGGCGAAACTTAACTTTTTTAAACATTCAATTTCACTGTTGTACCACACTTAATCCTTTTAATAGTTTAAGAAATTATTTTTATCACTTTTTTCACATTAACCTGAAACGTGACTGTAATTTCTGATACCAAGCCAGTGCGCCCTCCATCTCCACAGCACTAGTAGATGTAACCTTGGCTTCACCTCCTTTATTACAGCTAGCAACCCAAACTTCTGCCAACTGCTGACATTAATGGTATTGAAAAAATAATAAAAGCAATATAGTGATCCTTAAGAACACACACATACATAAGTTGTTTAAAACTTGGAAGACTGCTTGGGTTCATTTGCTCTGTGGAAGTAATAAGTACTGTACCTTCTCATTCTAGGGTTTTTTTCTTTTTTTTTTTTTTAAGGGGAAATATACTTATTTATGCACACATTTTGTGTATACACACATTTTGTCTTCATTTTGTGCAGCTTTCAAGTCTCTTCCATATCTCATAGAGAGACAGGCAAGATATCAGTATGTTCTTCTGGACTGGAAAATGAAGGTATCACAGATTTGGTGGGAAGGATCCACAGAGTGGGAAGTGCAGACTAAGACTAGTTCCTTATTGTCCATTTCTATCCTTTTTATCGCTACCAGATGATGAAAAGAATTCTTGATGTCTCTTCCTCCTCTCTTCCATCCTTTTCTGATTACCAAAACCAGGTAGTCCTCTATTGTCAGCCAACAATTTTGGCACAAATAGAGTAGAAAACCTGAATGTTTCTTCAGTCTTTCCAGCTAGTACTGTTATCTAAGCTTTGATGGAGACTTAATAGGAAAAATCAACCTCTGCAGGAAGAAAAAGGAAAAAAAAATATGTTGGTTTATTGTGATCCTCCTTGCTTGTGTACTGCATACAGGAGCAGGGCAAATGGACAGGAATCATCTGTCCAACTCTGTACTGCACATGTGCTGCTGTGTGCTGGGGCAGGAATCCTGCCTCTGTGGACCAAACACTGGGACAGTGTGGATGGACAGGAATCCTGTGTCTGCAGACCACACGCACAGATGGTGTGGACAGACAGGAATGTAATGTCTGTGTGTTTGTATAGATCTTATGAAGCAGTGCTCTTCTACATGGATGTCAACCCTAATAATTGGCCATACAGAGAAAATTCTTAGCTTTAATTTAGTTTGGGGCAGCAAAGCTCTGTTGGTTGTCAAAGGAAATGCCCTTTCAACTCTTCCCTCCAGCAGTTACCGTGGAGGATTTTGTCTAAATTCAAAGATGAAAGTGAGGCAGAAAAAGAATAATATTGGTTTTCTTTTTCTTTTATATGCAACAGCTTTTAAAATTAATTTCAGAACAAGCATAAATAGTCTTGAGGTTTCATTGGGATTTTTTTTAAAGTTGCTATCAACACTGTTTATATCATGTAGACACAGACACATTCATGTATACACCCAGAGCTAGGTTCTGGGCAGTGACAGACAGTCTGTGCTGAGATGAGACTGAGCAGCTCACATCACTTTAGCATCTAGGAATTTGTATCTGTACATAACTACATTTTTTTGCCAAGAACAGCATGTATAGAGGGGAGTTCATATTAACAACTTTTTGAAGCTGCAGGCCATTGTAATTGAAGTGGTGAATCACATAACAATAAAAATATGTAAGGCTAAAAGAACTGTGGTAAAAACACTGGTATTACCTTCCAAAAATAAAAATACCTGGGTAAAGGAATGCTTTTATTTATTGTAGAGATACAGTCACAATAGACAAAGATTTGAAAAATTCCAAATTACATCAACTAGGAAAGGTGTATGTAGATATATGTGAGCAGATGGCCTACTAATGATTTTGTCAAAGCAGGGGAACATGACAAAGGTTTTAAGATTTTACAGTAGGATGCATCTTGTATGTGAATTCCTAGATGAGATTTTGCTAATCAGTTTTCATAGGTATCACTGAACTGAGAAACTTTCTGATTTCGCACTAGGAGAAAGACTAAGAGACAAAAGCAGAGCGACTAAGGAAGTTGTGTTATACAGTCAGGTTTGTGAAGCTGAGCGTATGCAAGTGGATTTATGTGGTAAAGGAGAACCAAATAGAATAACAAAAGAAAGAGGAACAGAGTAAGACAGATGAGAGTAAGATGAGCAGGGTGTGGAGTGAAGCTGAAGTGAAAAGGGAAGGAGAAACTTCAAGTAAATAGTCATAACAAAACAGAAGGAGTCCCATCAACTATGACAAATAAAGCCTGTTCTATTTTTGATAAAAATACTTGCCTGTTGTATGGGATATGATGTAGGTAATTTAGGAGTTTTGTCTTCAGATATGTATAGATTTTGTAAGACTAACCTTATCTCTGGTGCTTAATGTTGGTGCTTAAATTGCACAAGTTTAAAGTAATCACAGGCTCGTTGTAATGTTGAAACGCATTTCCAACCTTAGCATAACCTGAGATATCTTTTACATTTTGTTTTGTAAAACACACATATCATCAACCTGTCAAAGTTTTCAGGGTGTGTTTATGCTCCGAAGTACATTTCAGCTTGTTTTTCTCGCTGCTTTTTTGTCTTTGATTTTCTCCCAATTGATAAAATATAAGATGAAATTTTTAACTTGGACCCACAAACGCACTGTGAGAGGGGAGAAATGAGCAAGGAAAGAAGTACAATCAGGAGTTTTCAACAGTTTGAGTAATGCGGTCTGTGAAAAAGACTGGTATTTCCTTTCACGTTATTATAGAAGTAGCATTTCACTTTTTTGTTTGAGTTGTCCTTGATGGTATGTATCAAAAGTAAGTTAAAGAGACTGAATAAACTGTGTACATTAAACATTCAGCAGACGCATGAACTAAACGTGAGAGGCTTGCTGCTGTTCACTTAAGGATTCGTAGCCATTCGGCCTCCCAGAATCTTAAAGAAAGGCATGGAGTGCAGTATCAGAAAACACCACTTCTGTGCAACGTTTAATGCAAGCATATGTTGAGAGACTACATCCAAACTCTTACAACTTGAACAAAACGTGCTGGTTCGGACCAGCTTTTATCCTAAAGTCCTCCAAAGAAGAGTTTAGATGACAGCGCTATCCATCTGCTTAGCTGAGCTCTAGCTCCCACCAAGTAACTTTTCAATTTATTGACTACTTTCAACCAAATTTGACAGAGGGAAAGAAGTCTCAAAAACTGTGTAACTTATAGGAACTTAATTAACATCCACAGCTGGGTAGAGGCAAAAAAAAAAAACCAAGTAGTGCTCCCACACAGGGAAAGGCAAGAAGAATTGAGCTGTGATATATTTTGTTTGGCTGTAGCATACACATATGGCTGGCCATTCAGAACATACATACTTTCACACTGGTCCCAGCTGACTCTTGCCTGAGACACCATGGGGGAGGCAGGCTGGGGAAAGAGATTATTATAGGGTTGAAGGCCATGCTTAGAAGATGTAGAATACAAATCCAAAGCACACAGATTTCATTAACCAGCATAAAATGGGTAATAAAGTGGACTCCTATGCTCTTCAAGGGTAGCCATGCTGTCTGCAAAAGAAATCAGTTCTTAACTGGTGAAAGAAGCAATGAAGACAGCACAATAGATGAGAGTGGATATAGCAGCATGATTTAGCAAAAAACAGTTGCTGTTCAGCTAATTTAAATAAATGAGTCTCTTCTGCTTTCAGGGCATGTGGCAGCAAAGGATACTGATCTTACATTCTCTGGCAAGAAATGCTGCAGTAAGGCATTTCTTCTCTGCCATGACATGGAACTGAGATCAGACTTGCCCTAACAAACTGCACCATAGGGCAGGCTTGTAACACAAAAACTACTTACCTGCTTACTTTAAACCTGGAGTATAGAGGTTTTATATGATCACTACTGGAAGGTGAATATAACCAGTTTTGTTATTTCATCTTAAGAACTAGAGCAGCAGCTCATTTTGCTTGCTGATGCTGTCTTCAGATCAATTTCAGTACTTAATTTTTTTGGTTTTGTGTAGTGTGAGGGATCCAGGATTCTTTGAGGCTATTGTCACAGGATACTATTTGTCCTTTTGATCTTCCCTGAAAGGATTTTTTGATGCATAGGCCACCCAGTCAGTATAAATTAGGTTTACAATAGGGTGGTAAACATTCTCAGAGTCCAGCCCTTACTCAGACATCTTTGAGATACAGGAAAACACACCTTTACTGAGCTTTCTGATGAAGACCCTTACATGCAGTGGGAAAGATGCCAAAGAACTAACGTACTTAGTTTGCTTCTGAGTAGCTGGCCATGACAGAAGGAAAGATTTTATTTTTTTTTCCTTTTAAATCTGGGACTGGGCAGATTCTATCTCTTGTGAAAGAAATAAGAGAAAGGCAGTTCTATTACCACTGATCAGTCAGTCTTAAACACAGCTTGATATATCTCTAAAGAGAGTACAAGAGAGCTAAAGGAACACATACTATAATGTTCATGTGTTATAGCACAATAAGGAATCCCAAGATCTGATTTAGGTTGTGTTTTGTGTTGCTAGTTTTCTCTATACAGGATTCAGAGCAATGGATTTCAATAAATTTGCCATTAGGCAAACCTGTAATTAGTTATTTGTTCATCTCCTGAGGAGCTAGTAAAGCTCCAAGGGACGCATTCCTGTACAGGGGAAATTTCAGTTCAAAGGGGTTTTTTTAATCCATCCACATGTATCTACATATGTCAAGCCTTGGAGAGAACGCCATATCTAAATAATCTGCCTCCTTTAGTTTAGTTCAAACGTTTTTCTCAAGAATGAAGTCTCTTTGTAATTATCACATGTGGGGAGATGAACAGAAAAATGAAATAATTAAACACAGAAATTAAGTGGCCTGATAAAGTCTTTCACTTTATAATGTAACATTGTTGTACCATTGCCAACAGTCGTTGCAGAAGCCGCTATCTCAGGTAGAATCTGTGTTAAATCCTGCAGGCTTTGACAAACCCCAGCAGCTGCACGCTGCACGTGCTCTTCGGTGGGCTCACAAGAACACAGGCTCCAGAATGTACAGAACTGTAGTAACCAGAATGGGTTTCATGTGTATGCAGCTGAACATTGTGTTTGTTTGCTGCTCATAGAGGTATCTCAGCTGCTAATCTTAAACATAGCCGAAAGGAAAGCCAGACCTAACTAATGATGTGTCTTTTAAACCTTACAAACAAAAGTGACAACTCAGCATGTACCATCTTTACAAATTTGAAAAATGTCTCCCAGATCATTAAATATCATGAATGGGAAGGAGGCATAGAGTAAAATAAACCACTTGAAACAATCTTTCAGAGACCCTGTGCTCAAGGTAGGTATACACTTAAGGTAGGTGTATATTCAGGGTAGGTATAGATCCACTCAAGGTAGTTACACAGGGCATCACTTTCTAATAACAGGCAAGGAGAGATTATTCTCTCTGCGTTTCTGACAGCCAGATTCCAGCAAGGAGCTGGTTGAATATTTACAGGGAGTATGGCTCACTGCATGTTTTCAGCAAATAGAAAAGGACTATCTGAAAGTCTTTGCAAGAACATTGTTTTCGGAGATACTGAATTTGGCATACAACTTAGGAAAAAAATAATGGCCTGAGTTTCTCCATTATATTTCTATGTTACTAGTGGTGAAAAGGTTTCTAAACTGTTGCATTTGCACGTGTGTGCTTCCAGTGAAACATTCAGCTCAGATTGAAATGGGATGACTCCTTTAACTCACTGATACGGTCTCCACCACATACCCATTTGTCACAAGTACAGTCATTATATTGTTTACTTAATGTGGGGCTTTTTAAACACTACATTAAAGGATTAATAAAGCTTGTTTAGACTGGTTAGCAAAGCCAGAAATTACCCTACTCAAATATTTTACAAAAAATGAGAAAGTAGTCATCGATGTCGTGGTTTCTGCTGTGTTGCATGGTGGAGAAACACATTTGATGCGAACTCTTTGAATAAATTACTGCAATGAGAGTATGAAGCAGACTAGATTAATATAGAGAAAGCACACCTTATGAGCTAGTATCTGCTGTTTATTAGAGGTCTTTTCTAGAGATAGAGAAATGTGTGATTCCTACAAATAAAATTTGGTTTCAAAAACTTGCCAGGGTAATTGTTACTAGAACACTAGCTATCCTGAAGAAATGCTTAAGAAAGGTATGTATTCTCATTATAACATGCAATCTATGCAAGCTTTCAAATAAAAACATTTTCTAAAATATATTATAAACAATGTCTGTAGTGAAATCTATGAGTTTCAAATTTATATGTGAAATTCTACTATAGAGTTTGTCAGACCTGGGCAGGACTCCTCTAGATTTTACCAGCTATGTTCCAGAATATATCTCTGACTTTCTCCCCCACTTTGTGGATCAGCATCAGTTCTGGCTTTTCTCATGTAATAATTTAACTGTGATAAAATCTATTAATTTGATCTTAGGGTGGAGGTACATAAACAAGCTACCAGTGTAGCCTGCAGTGAACATAGAATAACTTACTCTTAGGAACCTACAGGTGAGAGCATGCTTTGAAGCAGTACATCCATGAAGGAGGAACTTTAGTGATTCTTAAACAAAATTCACCATGGCTACAGTTTTGGCAGCTAAAATGTTATACATGTGCTATTTGGAATGAAATCTTTCAGGTGTTGGCTGCTTTAGAAATAGTCTACTCCATGGTAATTTTCTTGTTTACCCAAACATTTAGTGATTATAAAATACAGACAGAAGTAAACTGTATGATAGCCAGAAAAAGCATGGTGAAAATACCATGAAATCCCTGCAGGACCACTAAACAACAAAAGAAAAGGGAGCATGTTTAAACGAGGTGCTGATGCTGACCATTCACATTTATGATTAAAACAAGTTTATCTCATATTTCCTCCTGGTGCTTTTTTCTTTTAGTGTAACTGTCTGTTGTAGCAAGGGATAGGGCAAGAAAACATCAGTAATAAGTATGTCAGAGAGGCAAAAGGACAACTGCAGAAGTTCTGGGGGAAACAAAAGGGAGGGTGGGCAAGATCTGATAGTACTAGAGTATAGTCTAATATATAACTGGACAAAGTTGGAGTTTTTTTAGATACAATACCCCTGCAAATGTTATGCTTTAGCCCCGTGGTTCAGACTCTGGTCTGCAGACCACCTGTGGCAAGTTCTCCACATTCATTCCTGGCTTTCAGTTAGAGTGTGCGATGTCTCTTTGGTAATTTTGAGGATTGACACTAGTCTAAAGGGTTGGGGACTGTTATTTTGCACAGTGATTACTGGGAGACTAAAGAGCATTGTTAAGGGCTTTGACAAGGTGTGGAGTTTTGCAGGGGGTGTGTGACTACAGGGCAAGAAATAAGGTTACGGAATCTGTTCTGTCAAAAAAAAATAAGAAACCTTCAGGAAAAAAAATCAAGAAATTTACTGAGTTGTAGAGTTCTGTCCTGTTTTTTTCGTTCTAGCATTTTATCTGCACGTGCACGAAGAAGGTACCTGTAATGGCGCATGGTATTTTTTAAGCAAAATTTGGATCTGACATCCGGTTCTTATCACCACTAGTTCTGCTTACAAGCTCTGAAGGTTTTGGACAAAAGCACTCCTAACACAACCGATTTGTCTGCACTGCTCATTTATTTTCTCACAGGGCACAGTGGTTAAACCACTTTGTTGTTCATACTTTTTACAGTGATGTAGAAATGTTTGCCCTAGGATCTGAGCCATAACCTCATAAGGTGGGAGCGGATTGTATAATAGCACCATGACAAAGCAGTTCAGGACTGCAGGATGTTGGAGTGGTTCCCCACAGTAAAGTAAACGGTTTGTTTTTAAATCATTGCAACAGCCATATGCTCTAGAAATTTCCATCCTTTTGAACATTTTTTTCTGGAGAGGAGCAATAGGAGAGAAACAGAGTTCATGTATTTCCAGTTATTTTAAAAATTTGCAATTAGAACTTCATTAGTTAGTATTCCAGTCCTAAGCAGAAGCTTCTTATTTCCATGTTTGACATAGAGAATTAGAAAAATATTAGTATATTATATTGTACTGTATTATATTATATATTTGCAACCCTAGCTATAATTTCAATATTGGAAAATAATTTTTAGTGGCATCCATCAGGAAATAAACTGCTTTTCTTCCTTCTTTTGATTTTTGCCTAACTCCAATGATATATGTGTAAATTAGTTCCTGCATTGAAATCACAATACTGATTTTGGTGTTTTCTTGCCAAGACTTGTATATCACAAACATGCACTCTTAGATTAACAACAGAAGCAGTGGAAGGTCAGGTTGCATTAAAAGGTGAACATAGAAAATGCTCGTCTAGGTGAGCTGATCCTTTACAATTCTCGTCATTAGGATGCTGTAGAGATTGTTCTGGGTTAAAATGTTCAAAGGGCTGTAATGGAGCTTAGCAGCTAAACCATATTTAGCAACTAGGAGGAATTTTGGAACTTAGCTCCCTTTTCTTTTGAAAACCTCATCCTTGGTAGCTATAAAATTATCTGAAGATGAAAAGCCCAAATAATAATTGCAGCATATTTTAGATTGGAGTGAACCTCTGCGTCCAACCACATGCTGAGAGCATTTCTAACTAGAGCAGCTTGCTTAAGGCCTTGTCCAGTCACATTTTCAGTATCTGCAAGGATGAAGATGCCACAGCCTCTCGGCAGCCTGTTCTGGTGTTTGATCAGCCTTGTTATGAAATGAATTTTCCTGACCTCTAGTGAGAATTTTCTGTGTTCCAGTTCACATTTCTTGTCTCTTGTCCTGTCCCCTCCAGGAGGAGTGTGGCTTCATCTCCTCTACTTCCTCCTATCAAGTAATTAAAGAAGCCTCCCCTTTTTCAGGCTAAACCAGCCGAATTCTCTCAGCCTCTTTTCATACCTCCTGCCAAGTATTAATAGTAGGTTATTCTTCTTGAACTTAAGTGACATAAGTACACAACCTCTTCAATTCCACTTCAGAATTTTCTGTGAGGGATACTGTGCTTTAAATGTTTAGATCTTTATATTCTTCTCTTCCTGTGTTAGCGCTAACATAGTTTTTTTCATGCAATATCATAAAAACATGCTGCCTCTCTCTGGGAAGAGCTACTTTTTCTCTCAGAAATTATAATGTGCTATACTAACTTTCCGCTGAACTTCTGCTTTTTAATAGATTTTTTCCACATACACCCTGAAAGTCGTGTAAGTAGTCATTATTTATTATCAAAACCACAAACTTCCAAAGAAATGTGAAATCATTTAAAATCAGTAGCTCTCACTGCAAAGAAGAAATTGTTAAAGAGCCAACCTTAAATATAATAAAATAATAAATATGGAGTAAGCGCCTTTACAATGAACTGTTTGTTTAAGTATTAATGTAGCATGTTTCAAGTAGTGATTTATGAATGAGTCAGACTTGGAATTCAAAACTTGTTTGACAAAACAGAGCAAACAATATAAAGATTTTGCATGATTAAATTGCTTATTACTTAAGCTCAATTTACTATTAGCTTTTGTTAAATTAATCCAAAACAAAATCAAATCCAGATTCAAACCCTGGACCTTCTCTGTAATGATCTGAGTACAGTCAAGTAGAATCTGCATTCTCTAGCTTTGAGTGCTCATTAAAATTAGAGTTTTCAGTGAGAAACCATGCAGTTATGAAGGGATTGAATCAACAGCTGGCATTTTTACAGTGACCTTTGAGCTTTCATTTAAGACATTTAATTTTAGTGCATTGCTGATGATTTAATATGTCTAGCTATTTTTATAATATTATCTACATAATTTACTGTGTATCATATCTATCATAGGTCTGGCTAGCCTTTTTATTTTTTTGGAATACAAAGATTTCACAAAGCTCAAAATGGGGCGTTGTCTACCTTACGAGCTGGGGAGGAGAAATGCCATCACTCCATTTTGGGTCTGCTCCAGGTGTGAGTGCCCAATGATAGTGGCACCCAGATAATTTAGGTGATAAAACAGCTGACACAGGGACAGCATTTCACTTTGCAAGACCCTAGACCCAGCTCTTTCGTAATTCCTTCTAGGCTACTCCTAGAGTGTCATTGCTGCCTGAATGGTCTTTGTAAGCCCTGCTGGGAAGGTGGGACATTTTGCTCAGGTGGATTTCTTTCCTTGTTTGTGTGTGTGTTTGTAGGTGCTTGGGGACCTCATTTCAGGATAGTATGAAAGGGCTTTATCTTACTAACGCTGTCCTTTGCAGATGCAGTCATGTAGTGTATCTTAATGTTTATTGCAATTGCTTACCTAGAATGGTAAAGTTAAGGTAAGGTATTCCATTTATTCTTACACAATTTATTTTATATTTTGTGTTTTTAGAAATTATATAACCTCTGGAACTTGAAATTTCCTGAGAAGTTGAAGAAAAGCTAAGAAAATTTTCAGATTTTGTTAAATCTTTGCTTAACTGTCTGCAGTTTTTAATTTTATAAATCTTTATTATGTCACCTTTTCTTCTCAAAGACTTATTTATTAGCTTCTTAATTTCCTTACAGGAAGGCTTTTTTATAATTTGCATTTTTCTGACTAGTCTCAGAATTTTCCTACTGTTTGGTATATCAATTGAAAACTGATTTGTGTATTGAAACTGAATGTACTTCTTAAGTAATAACCTATTTTCTGCTTGTTTACTCTTTTTTTTAAAAAACTGTTTTCTTTTAGCAGGTTTTTAACTGACTAGGGACACCTAACTGATGTTTTCATTGGCTTGTTCTCCAAACTGCTGTTTGAACCTTAATCCCAAGGGTCTATAAGAAGAAATGGGTTTCTTTGTACACACATGTACAGCACAAGTTTTAGTAGGTACAAGTCAGATGGGCCACTTAATTGCAAAACTAGTTTAGCCTCAAAGTGAAGTGATTGAAATGTGTCTCCCAGTTTTTACCAATTCTCTACAGTATACCTACTAGTGTTTTATGAATGTCTTAATTTTTTCCATGTATGGGTTTTGGATATACAGGATAGCA
Source organism: Strix aluco (assembly GCF_031877795.1). NCBI lineage: Eukaryota > Metazoa > Chordata > Aves > Strigiformes > Strigidae > Strix > Strix aluco. The sequence goes on along the minus strand of NC_133935.1, from coordinate 16,436,246 downwards.
TAAATACCCTATTCTCTTTAGTCCCTATGATCACATTAGAAGGTAGACTGAGATGATTTTTTTTTTCCCAATAGACTCAGAACCGTATGAAGCTGATGGCTGACAACTATGAGGATGACCACCTCAAATCCTCATCCCATTCCAACCAAACCAACCACAAGCCCTCCCCTGACCAGGTAATGTGTCTCTTTTTCTCTTTTAAAGTAATTTTTACTATGGGGGCTGATTATTTTGAGCCATATGTAATTTTCCCTGACATGCTTGCAGTACCTTGGAACGAAAATAACATTCCAAAGTGCAGTTATAAACCAGAAATGGATGTTGCTGTTGTGTCAGCTCTGTTGAAAACTCCTGAAATGTGAACAAACAGTTCCCAGTACCAAGCTGTTATTAAGTGGGTGGAGAAGATAGGGCAGACAATGAACAGGGAGAAAGAAACATTATTCTCTTAAAGTGCAAGACTGGAGTCCTGTCTGGCATATTCAGATTTTAGTAACGCAGGTTTACTGCTTGAGTATGTGGAGTGTCAAGGGCTGTTTCTTGTCTTCAGTAGCAGGAAATCATGCTCCAGGATCAACTTTCTGATCTATGGATTGCATACGAACAGTTTCCTTCATTTCCCATGAGGAAATCCCAGCCTCTGTGCCAAATGAGCACAGACCGCTCCCTCACAAACTCAATGGGCCGTGAACTGAAGGAAAATCAATTTACCATCTCCAAGGCAGTGAGGAGCCTCCTGTGTCATTTACAAAGCACAGCCATGTGCTTGATAAGTATCAGAGAGATTACCTATCCCTTGGGTAGCACAGAAAATGCCAACATAATTGCATATCCCACATTGTAATCTCACCCATTCCAGTTTAATTAAAATGTTAGCTATCATTAATCACTTCCTTGACAAAGTGAAGGAATGTTTGGTGCTCCTCTTTGCGTCTGGCTCATCTAGAAATTGTTGAGATCTGAAGGAAAACATCTCACTCTAGACCTTTAAGCACCAGCCTAGTGGTAATGTAGAAATTGTGAGTAAGGTACAAGAGGAAAATAGCAAAAAACAATTATGTGTTCACCTTGCAAAAATAGGTCTTTAAAAATCTCTTTTAATGTCTGTATCAGAAAACAATAAGGGTATGTATATACAAAGGAATGAACAGAAAAATTCTCATTTTCAAAGCAACTTCCTTTTGCATCTTGTTTTAATACCCTCTTCCAGATGATAAATAAAGAACTGTAAATTGATTGGCTTGAATTTTCTGCAATGTTTTTGGAAAATGTTGATCTTGCCTTCTTTGGAAGAGTGCAATTGTTAATACTGCAAATTAAATGGCTTTCCTAATCTTAATTTGGAGGGAATATTAAGAGTATCTGTTGTTTCTACACTGCAAGTCTATAAAGAAATGAAGCCATTTCCAGAATGTAACTATAGTACATGCTTGCAAAGGAATGCAGCATAGCATTCATGGATGAAGTGAAAAGATAAAATGTAAAGAAAAGATAAAATTTAAACACTTAAGGAAATTCTTGCAAAGACCTTGCAGAGGAGGATGGTAGGGAGGAGGGCGTGGGAGGAGGGTCTGACTGCACTTTCTCTTTGTGTAATGGCATTTTAAAAGCTGACAAAGCCTACAAGAGAGCAAAAAAAGCTATCTCAAAGTGGCTCGGAATATTGCATAAGGAATTAAACACTTGTACTACTATTTGTACTTACATATGTGTTTTAAATACTAACCAATTCTTTATTTCATTCCCATGCTGCTCTGGGGCTTTTCTCCCATTGCCACCTCTGCACCGCTAGGATGAGGAGGAGGGTATTTGGGCATAACCAGTCAGATGCTCTTAGTTCAGCCATTTTGTTCAGAACGGTGAGAATCAACTTTTCTTGCCAATAGAAAAGTTTCCAACAGTCACTCTCACATCTCGCTCCCATGTGCTTTGTGAAACCTGGTTGTGCTCCTCTCCCCTTGCTTGCATAGTCTCTGCGTGAGGGTGTTTCTCATGTGTTTATGTGTAGTTTGTGATTTTCTTCTTCTAATCATCATGTCATTGTTCTGTGACGTTGTGGGGAGAACTTTTCAGGGCATGTAATTGAGTTTCTGTGCAAAGCAAACTCTTAATGCATACGAGAGAACAGGAAATGTCTCTCATATCATTTATCATTGACTTCATGGAGGAAATGTTTTCAGTCGGATTCTTTGTCAAAGCAGTTTGCACTGTAACCAAATCTATGTATGCTTTTTCGATTCTGGTTAGTAAAGAATTTGTTCAAAGATAATGTTCCTCCTGAAGATAATGTTCCTCCTGAAGGTTTTAAGCATGTTGAGATCTGCTGTCGAGATTGCTGCCGTGCATGCTGACCTAACTAGCATGGATATTTATCAGCTCAGAACAGATGATTCTTGATATGTACTAGGAATTCAAATTTTCTGTAAATTTGAAGGCAAACAGGAATATCCCTTTAACCTGCCTCTCTCCCTTCCATCTCCCTCATTCTCTCAAAACAGTAGGGGAGAAATTGGTAGCTATTTGTCATTTAAAGTACATTTTGTTTCTCTATGTCTGCATCCACAATTTTCTTTTTTCTGCTGTCAAATTATCTCCACAACAACCCCCATTTCCAGAAGAGGAGGCAATAGACAGAACAGAGTCCTTCTAGTAAAGAAGAAAACATCCTTTACTAACAAGGAGCCTTGATATCGAGCTACAAAAGACAAATATTGATTATTAGGTGTAGTACATAGTTATGCCTTGTAGTATCAGTTTTAAAGCAGAATAAATTTATGTGAAGTACTTAAAGTATTTTAAAGGACTGAGATGTGATGACTATTTTAAAAATTTATATGAAACGTCTTTCTTCACTTACCCTTTTAAGAAAAAAAAAATTCATGAGTTTCTTTGCAGTTTTTCTCAGAATTTGATTTTTCCGTATCAATTTTTTTGAAAGAAAACTCTTCTGAAAATTTCTGTGGAAATTTTGGACCCTTACATTTCTGAAAATTATTACTTTATATTAGATTTGTAAAAACATTCATGAAAGAATAAACTACTCTCTCATCTCTCCGTACTTGCTCAATTAACTGCAGACTTACATGTCTGTCTGACTGTATAGATAAGATCCCTCTTTTCAAGTCAATCATCTGAAAAATTTGATCCAACTGTGGCAGTGTCAAACTTGAATTTCATGCCTTGGGGTTTGAACTGAGGAAATCTCTTTTCTGGAAAAATAGATAACATGCTTCATTAATTTACACTCTCTGCTGATTTCACATTCTTTTTGAATCACCACTCGTGCAATGGTTGTGTGCTAGTATACAATGTTAAAAGTTTTAGAGGCAATGCTTGTAAAGATCTGCTGAAGCACAGCAATTAAACAGGAAAGATCAGGTAAGTAAATGATGAAAAGGAAGAAGATGCTCACTATGAAGGTAGGAATAGTTCTGATTTTCATTCTACAGCAAACATGGAGGCTGTGTAGAAAACACTGACAGAAAGATCCTTGTTTTTCCTCTTCCATCTACTGATACCTTTATGAATGCAATTGTGGTTTCTCTTAGTTTACTGAATTCACATTAAATGCAGCATATCTCTCCACTTTGTACTTGAGACACTTTCCTTGGGAAAGCATGTTACAGAATATCCTAGTCAAAATAATGAGGCAGCCAGTATCCTTGCCTTACACACATCTCATCTGAGAAACATGTCAGCCTAAAAATTGTCTTGCATATATCAACAGGGAAAGTATAATGGTGATTGATAACTCCCAAGCCAGTTATTCCCAACAAAGTACCATGATATTCTGTGTACATTCAAAAAAATTCTCTTTGTAAAAGTGAAGATGTTGTAAGTCACAGAGTCCCTAACCTGCATGTGTTAAATTAAATGTATGTATTACAATGATAAAAAAATTACTAACAGCATAGGACTTGGTGATAACTGTTTTTTAAAGTTCCTTTATGTATGAGTATGTAATCACCTCTGGTCCGTACTGGAGATAAAATTGAGACTGTCAAAATATCACAGAATCACAGAATCATTCAGGTTGGAAAAGACCCTTGGGATCATCGAGTCCAACCATCAGCCCTACTCTACAAAGTTCTCCCCTACACCATATCCCCCAACATCTCATCTAAACGACCCTTAAACACATCCAGGGATGGTGACTCCACCAGCTCCCTGGGCAGCCTATTCCACTGTCTGACCACTCTTTCTGTGAAAAATTTTTTCCTAATGTCCAGTCTGAACCTCCCCTGTTGCAGTTCAAAGCCATTCCCTCTTGTTCTGTCACTAATGACCTGTGAGAAGAGACCAGCACCAACCTCTCTACAATGTCCTTTCAGGGAGCTGTAGAGAGTGGTGAGGTCTCCCCTCAGCCTTCTCTTCCTCAAACTGAACAGTCCCAGCTCCCTCAATCTCTCCTCATAGGATTATTCTCCAGGCCTTCACCAGCTTTGTTGCCCTCCTCTGCACTCGCTCCAGCACCTCAATATCTCTCTCGTATTGAGGTACCCAAAACTGGACACAATACTCAAGGTGTAGCCATGTACAAAATATGTACAATAGCAAACTAAATTATTTTCTTTTTATGGTTTGGGGTTTAAGGCTTTTCCCCTCCAACATTCTGGAATTGACTGAATTTAATATTTAATTATGCCAGTTCTGTACATGACAGTGTTATCAGATATAGCTCCCCTGAAATGGAGCACTGTTTCTAAACATGTGCACCCTTCCTGTAGTTTCAGAGAATGGTAGTTCACATTTCAGTTTACAGTTCAATGTAAATACCATCTTTCATCCTGAAATAGTCTTTCCTAGCCTTTTTTTTAGGCACGTTTCCTTGCTGTCTGAATTTCTTATGACTCCTTTTATTCCCCAGATGGAGCTCTATCCTCCTCTGTATCCAAGTATATTCCAATGTGCTTTCTCATGAGGATGCCCCTTTGTCTTTCTCAAATGCTAAAATGGTCTGGCTAATGGCTTAATTACTATTCACTTTTATCAAAAATATAAATTTAAACTATATGATATCTAATACATATGAAAGGATACATGCGTATGCGTGTGTATCTTCTTCTAAATATGTACCATGTATGTGCTATACGGGGGAAAGAGGAAGCCAAACTTCCATACATAAACTTCCCAAGCCGCACAATTCATCTAGTTTCCTTGTGAGACACAGCCGCACTACCTATGATGTGAGAAAGTATGGATGTGGTTCAGAAATCTGCTTGTGTCACCTCTGCCCATCAGAAATGAGGAGGACTGCTTTTGTTGAATGGGTGCAGAGGGCATAGGAGCACAAAAAAATGTTGGAGGAGTGCAAGACAATCAAATTAAAGGACACAGGGAAAAGCAAGGACAAAATAAAAGTGCTAAGGGCAAAACCAGAGGAAGAGCAGAATTGAAACTCTGAGAACTGAGAGATTTATCCTGGTATGTAATGTATACATACTGTATGCATGTTTTTAAGTATGCATGCTGTTGTAGAGCATTTTCCCATCTCCCATGCCTCTGGCTTGCAGTAGGAGCTGGAGTAGATGCTGTCACTATACAAGCTTTTTGAACTCATTCTGTGGAAGCATTTTCTATTAACAGTTGCCAACAAATCCTGAAGTCATGGATATGCCTGCTAAGGAGCAAAACATTTGGTTTTGCTGTGTGTGAATTCCAGGAACAAAATCTGAAAATTAATTTTATGCTTATTAGAGTAACAGTGGAACAGTCAAAGAGCTAGCATTGAACTGGAGTGCATAAAAATGGGGATCTTTCAAGATGATGAAAATATTGGCAAGTTCGTATTACTGTAAAAATACTGCAAGACAAAAAGCCTCTTATTTGTGACATTTTTCCTTAATATTTGAGTTTGACAAATTTTAACACAGAAGCAGTAATTATTGTGAGTTGACTGCTGAAGACACTAGCATTAGTTTAACAGATCTCTTAAGATTTCAAAGGTGATGTCTGTGGTGGAAAGAGGGGGTAAGTCTTTTCTATCTTTTCTATGTTATTTGGTGCTTGGGTTAATATACTGATTTTTTTTAGCAAACTAAGTATCTTATTCATGGTGAGTTCCATTTTCAAATGATTATGCAGGCACAAATGTGATCTTTCTCTCCACGAGACACATCTTATGCTTGCAGCATGTAGAGACCTGCTCATCCTACTGTCACACTTCTTTTAGGTTCTCAATATTGTCACTGATTACCCTGTGACTGCATAAGCCTTTTAAATAAATTTATTTTCAATATGGTCTTTTTAATTGTTAGATCATGCAGGATGGTCAAAAACACCAAGCTTTCGTGCCTGACTCATATTACAGTGTAATTTACTGGACACAGTACTAGACCACGATTCAGAAGATAAATTCTTTCCTGGCATCGTCTCCAACCACACTCACTTGTTCTCTTTCTCCCTGTCTCAAATTCTCTAATTGTAAAATGAGCTGAAGTTTTTGTAAAGTGGAAGTTCTGCTTGGGAAAAGTGCTATGTAAGTGCTAGGTAATATTACACAATATTCTAAAATAGTGTTGTTACAGCGATATGATGGTGACTCGAATACCTCATTTTGAATTTGTTCCCAAAATTATGTTAGATTTTTATTTGACTCAATTTATTAATACTTCTTATTTTTCCTTCCAAGAACCTATTCCTTCCCAAAAAAGGGAAAATAACCCATATGTTAAACATTTCAAGGAGCTGCCATTCCAGCGTGCTGAACAAAGATCTTTAGACCACTGCCTCTTCTTCATTGTCATCTTTTGACCTCTGAAGGGTCGTTTCTTACCCTCTCTAAAAATCTGCAAACTAATTGTGTAGTGTATAATAATCTGTTATGTCTGTTACAGTTCTTCATTCATACATGTAAAAACAATGTGAAAGAATGTGTCTTATGCTTGCCTTAGAGACATACCCTGGGCAAAATTTGAAGGCAGCTACATGAAATAATCTTACTTTATTTAAACATTATCACTTGGCCTGAATAACATGTAAGATACCAGATTTGTTTTGTCATACTGGTCACAGCCAGGGCTCCTCACTCTCACTTTCCAGATGGGCAACCCTTTGGTAAGAAACCTAATGTCATGCACTCAAATAAGGTGATGCAACTAATTAATCATTACAAGGTCAGCACTTTGAATACAGTTGTCCTGTTTAATCACAGGACCTGCTTTCCATCCCTGCTTTTCTGGAGCCCTGCTTATGTGGGCGTCATCATTAATTGTGAAACTGAAAGACTGTGCTGTCAAGTTCAGGCAAGGAGACACAAAGAGTCCATGGGCTGACAGTTACTGCTCTGAGGAAGTACAATTCAAAATCTTGGTTTAGCTATCATACAAGTTACCTGTTGTTTTCAAGTCTTTTCAAGCTTTCCCTTTTTTCAGAGAATAACCTATTCTCCTTTGGATGTAGTAACTCTGAATAATGGAGAGCCTTTTGTAGTGACCTTCTCACTTTAGTGTAAGTAATAATCCTGTTATGGTAGAATGAACAACTTAAGTAATGCTTAATATTTTGTTTCATGATGAATCTTCTACCATTCCAATTTGGAAACTGCACCTTTCTGTCTTCTCTCTTAGTCTATACCCATACTGGCATGTAATCTTTCACCTGGTAAGTACTGTCAGACTGGGATGGGCCAGCCTAGGGAAGAATGATGTCCTTAAAATGATGTCAACTTCTGCTCCTGGTCCTTTCCGTGTTTCTGGAAACAGTTCTCTTGCTAGCTTGTTTTTTTAAAAAAACCTCTTATTATTTTGCTATCTTAATAACTATTTTATGTTTGAAGAATATATTCTCTGTCCAAGAATGTTATATCTACGAGCACAAAAGAACTGATCTTGATACACTGTTCGTCTTCTTTCTGATCCCAGAATGATAAGACTAAGATTTCCAGATGGAATTTTTTAATCTGCAGCTCTGGGATGAATTAAGCACTCACAACAGAGGTATAACTGGATTGTATCACTGTCTTCCTATTATTCTTACAGATCAAAGAAAAACACAAGTAGATACTTATATTCTAAAACATTCAAAACAGATGGCTGGTTTCTTTTTGTAGAGATTTGTGCCTTTCAGCAAAACAATTGCAAAAAGGCCATCATTCATTTCTACCAAATGAGATTATTCCAGATCTGTGTCTTATTTTCTTTTTTGATTTGCAGCTGAATATGATCTTCTACTAGTGGCTTGGTCTTTGTAGCAAGTAGGAATTCTGTACTCAAACATTTTTGTTGCTGACCACTTCCAGGAGGGTTGTTGCTTACAGCTTGTGTGATAGTCTGTACTATCTCCCAATTACTCTGCCATTTAGATTTCTCATAGCACTCGTCCACACCCCAGAATGCAATCATGCAAGGCCGGAAGCTTCTGCAAACATATGAATATGCTGTTGGTGACATAGAGAATAGGGGAGCTGAGCCCTGGCACTCACAGACAGGATAGAGACAGAAGAGGAATAGCTGTAGCCAAGCTGGGGGTGTCGCTGCCAGCACCTTTTAGATGTCAGGAGGAAAGAAACTGAGGGAGGAGGGAGATGAACAGTATTAGAGTAGAGAAAGAATCAAGCCCAAACATGCTTTCCAACATATTAACTATGAAAATAAGCTCAAGAGAAATATAACTAGAATAAAAACTGATAAGGGCATGTAGCCAATCTAGACGTTATATTTTCCTGGCTGGTAAAGTTCATAATTACTGATGGAGATGTCAGGATTTACAGTTCCAACTCATAGTAGGCTCACCATGGGCAGTCCAACTACATCTGATTGTTTAATGTAACATATAGAAAAGAATTACTGTGTATATATATCTATAAATAGATGTATTTATTAATGGGATTTTGCATTTGAATGTAGAGCAAACAACTCTAAAAAGAATCCCTAAAGACAGATAAATGTGGCTTCGCTTTGAATGTGTCATGTAGCAGGTAGAGAGCTAGAACAGCAGAATGAAGACCCAGTGTTAGAGAAGGACGAGACAAAGATTCCTGTCACCTGCAGACAGGGAGGTTATAGTTCATCTGAACAGGAAAACACTGACTGTGTTCTCTGGTAGACTACTTAAGAAATACCTTCTGGTTTCCATTAGTAATGGAACAGACAGCAGGGAGACAGAAGAATGCAGTCCCCGATACATAAGCATTCCCATGGACACAGTCTGCCAGTGCAAGTGCTACAACGTTCTGCTTTCAAACAAAAGCATATTAGCCACTGTTTTCCTTTTATCCCTTGTAATAGGAAGAAGCAATAGACAAAATACAGTACAGCAAGGAATGTGTGTGCTTTCTTGTTCACTATTATATAGATAACAAGTGCTAGAAAGCTTGAATGGATTAAAAATATAAGCAGGTTGTTCTTACTTATTCTCAAACTGCTGTGTTCTTGTATAGAAGGAATCAGCATAAAACGTAATGGATTCTGTGAAATCAAAACTTGCGTAATTGCAACAACAAAGGTTTGATCAGGAGAATGCTATTTAAATCCATAGTGTCATGTACAAGCTGCAAACAGTTAAACTGTTTTCACTTGGGGAATACTTTTTTTTCTTGATGATATTCTAATTGTCAGTATCATAAGTCTGACCACCCAATTTCACAACTTTCTGTAATTTAATTTATTACTCAGAATTTTAATCTGATAACACAGTTTACAGGAACAAAATTGTCAAATGAAGGAGATTTTAATACACTGAAGTGGAAGATTTTAGGTTCTCTGTAGATCTTGCCCTACTTTGCCCATCCTGTTTTGCTCCAGAACTAAGCTGATGGGTTGCTGGATTCCCAAGAAATCTTGAAGACAAAAGAAAACTTAGACAAAACAGCATTTCGGTTTGTATGTTCTGATCTCATCTTGCAGTTAAGCCAAAGATTTCTCTCCCCTGCCTCGGCTAAGAAAGAAGCATATGGACTGTTACGGAAGAAAGAGATGCAATGTGTGCACAGTCAATTAGTTATGTTTAGGGGTGAGGGTTTGGGCGAATGCTCTTGCTTTTGAAAGTAAGGGATTGATGAAACAGGTAAAATTCCAGCTGTTTGTAGACATCCCCTTCAGCTGTGCTGAGGTACCTTATTCCTGAATGTTTGTGTTCCCCCATGGTCCAGTTACAAGCTTCTCACAGTCCTGCCAGTGTATTTCAGTTCCGATCTACAGTAGTCCCTGCTATTCCGCACGTGGTTTCCTGCAAGCTTTTGCTCCACGGCCCATATAAGCAAAAGTTGCCAGTGTCATGAAAAAGCGTTTCTGGATTTGTTGTGTAGAAAAATATTTTTTAACTACTCATTTTCAGTGCTTTAGGAATCCTACCAACCGCTGCAATTCTTTGCTTCACCTACAATATGGGGAAAACATTTTATTTAAACAGAGGGAACTAATGACAAAACTACTTTCCCTGTTTTATGTTTTCTCTATTCTTTTTTTCTGGTCTGGATTTTTCCCAAGGTGAAGAGGGTGAACTCTGGAAATCATTAATCTATGGGATTTGTTCATGGTGTATAAAAATTTCAAAAAGAATTTGCTATATAAAAAAGATTTCCTAATTGAATCTGTCAGAAATGAACTGAGTAAGACAGCTCTGTCAAAATAGCCAGAATCTCTTTCAGGTCCTCACGCATGTTGTTTTGTTTTGTTTTGCTTTATGAGGAGAAAATGATGAAGGTTAGTTTTAAATAAATTTTTTTGTCTTTAAAACAAATCTAAAGAAAACCGAGCCTGTCCCTGAGCTTTTGTCTTGTGGTCTTCTGAAGAAACCAAGCATCTCCGTGCAGCAGTGAACTGAGTTGAACTGAACTGAGGTCAGGCAGTGTCTTTTTGAGAACTTTCTTCTGTTTCCATTTAAAATAATGAAGGGAAGACATCAGTGATAAATTGTTCTGAATTTGGGAAAGCTTTGCACTTTCTGAGCCAAATTCATGCCTCATAAAACTCCATTGCATTCAATGGTTACAAGATGATTGTAGTTGAACCCTTGCATTTGTTGCCAAACAAACACAAATGGTCCGAGCAAGAAGGCGTAATTCAATTTGCCATGCAGATACTTACAGACTATCTCATTTGGTATTTTAGTTTATTTCCATATCTGTCAATATAAGGTATTTTGCTATATAAGCAACATTTTCTCATCCGGTAATATCTACAATAAAACCCAGATACAGGGAGGCATCTGAGGACCCACTATGATCTACTCCATCTTTTGTTAGATTTGTCAGGTCCTCCTTGAAATAATTTCTTTTTAGAAACGTATGTATTTACCCAGACTTTGAGCCCATCTTCTCCTGTGTAATGGTAGTTTGGGAAGTAGGTTTTGCTGGGTAGCATAGTTGCATCTGTATGTAACGAAGTTCGAAAATACGATTTCTCACTCTCACATGAAAAATGTGATTGATAGGAGATGAAGAGTTACCTCCATTTAACTTATTTTCCAAACATATTTGTTATGTCTAGTCTGAAGTTTTGAGGGGGTCTTTGGTGGTGTTTTGGGGTTCTGGTTGGGTTTTTTTCAGAATTCCTTATTATTTATGTGCCTTTGCGGGATCTACAAAGAACACTTAAGGTCCATAGACCAGGCTAGCAAGCTAGAGCATTTCTCAAATTAGTTAATTCCTTGGAAACTTTCAGATTCATTCCATCTACATTTTGTGGCACCTTTGATATGAGAACAGTGAAATTCTGACCTCATGTTATTTACTTTGACCCCACTTTTTGATATAGTTGTTCTTCCAGGGATTTTTCTCAAATATTTAAAGATTTATGAGTAAGTTGAGAAAAATCTACTGAATTATTTGATTGCAAAATGAAGACCACTTATCTGCATTACTCTGCCTCTTAGGATTCTGTAGTGAATATATACACACAGCATATGTGCAAGCAGGGTAGTCGAGCTAATAGAGGAGTATGACAGCAGTGATGCCAGTGCCAGGTGTATGTATGCTGCTTTGTATTGACATTGCTGTGTCAAGAAGATGCTGTTTTTTCTTTTTTTTTTGCTTACTGAGAGAACTCATAGGCATATATCTGTAAGAACAAGATTATTGCTGTTGATCCACAATCAACATGCATGTTGATGCATGATTCTGATGAGTAAAGCAAGCTGTGTAAGGAGATAACTTTTACAAGATCAACTGATGTGGCTGGAAAAAAAGACAAGATTTTAGGGGTGCATGTAAGACTTTATTGAAAAAGAGAGCTGCAGATTTATTGCTAAATAGAAATTCAGAAGGTATTCTCTGAAATTAACTAAGTAAATTGAATTACTTGGTTCTGCCAAAGAAAAGCGGTTCCTTCCTTGAGAGAAGAAGGGGAATGTTAGCAGGGAGAAAGGTGACTAGGTCACAAGCCCTTCTGCCTGGAGAACCCATAATTCAAAGCTGGTGGTGTGGTGAATAAGTCCTGTTACACATTGATTAAAACCATACTTTATTCCACAGATGTCTATGGATAGTCAATATCACATTTGTTTCAGATTGACACTGCTGCACTTATACCACCCATTCACTGGTTTTCTTTTTCATATAACCACCTACGTGTTTTTGCGTATTTACATTAGACACTGCTCAGACAAACTTTTAGACACCACAGTCTCTGTATAGGAGGTGTATTCATCGTTCCCAGTAAAAGTGACCAAACATTTAGATAGGTACAACCGCATTCAATTACAAGTACCTTTTCTTATCTAAGCAGCGTATATATACATATTTAAATGCAGACTCTTATGATAAAAAGCTTTTAAATACGGTTACTCATATTTCAGCTGACCATTGTACAGCAACAGCAGCACTACCACTGAAGAAGCAATATTAATTCCATTGTAAAGCATTTTTTTTCTCCAGTGACTTGCAGAACTACAATTAGATTCACATCTGTCATGCTCAAAGATTAAAAAATCTGCATTTCCCAGTTGAATTTGTTTTGGAATATGTTCCCAGAAGTCTTTATCAGTTCGTAGAGAGGATTTGGGTTTGTATCAGAGATTTGTCAGGCATTTCACGTTTGTGCTTCACAGTTGTAGTGATTGCCTTTTTTAGTGAACCACGTTCTCAAACTTAGCTGGCCATTAACAATATTCTGAACTTGAGGGTACATTAAGCAGACTTCATTCCATGCATTGATGAGGATGGCCTAAACCTATCAGCGCAATTAATGAATCAGGGCTGCTTTAGAAGATATTCCTGGGTTTGATCTGTTTACCCGTTGTTTTCCTAGAAAGCTCTACAGCTCTGAGCTGACCATGAGAACACGATGTGGTTTATGAATCCAGCACTGCACTGCCTTTCCACTTAGCAAATGCTCTTACACCCTCTTGAGATAAGGCAGTGGCAGCTCTGCTGTGTGGGAAGCACAGTGCCTCTTGCTAAGTGGCTAGTTCAAATTAGATATGGCAGGAACGCAGATATAAGGGCATTTCCTACTTGACTGGCAGGGTTTAATGGATCCCAAGTGAGAGGAATGATTGCTCTGCGAACAGCTTTGGGAGGGCTGCTAGTTAAGAACTTTCACACGCCTCATTTGGCCTGTTTCCAGCTTGAGGTAAGGGGGAAGGGTACAGGAGGAAAGGGGACTTGTCCCTGAGCAATCAAATTCGACTGTTGTATGAAAATCTTCCATTGTTACTTGCTAGATAGCTCTGCTTTCTCTTTATCAGGGATGGTTTCTGTTCACAAATAGCTGGGAAGATTGGCAAGGCGGATTATTTTCAGGCTGAAATCTGCGCATCTGATGAACATTCAATAGACTGCGGTGTGGTATCTGAAAAGAGTACAAGGCAGCTGCTACATTGATTGGACAGCTGTTATTAGCCATTGACTACTTAATTTTCACATCCTTATAAACCAGTATTTTTTTAAGATGTGATATTCCATCGCTCTACCCTCTGTGGGCAAACTGAATAGTAAGAAAGAGGAAAGACAGCAGTTAAATTAGAAGCATCACTTTTTTTCACCTGCACAGGCAGTACACTTTCAGATCATAATCTAGGTAAGCCAAATTATTATAAAAAATTGGGGTAAATAGAACAAATTCAGCAAACAACCAAAGTTGATGGATATAGTTGGCTAAATACAGTTGTGCTCAGTGATGGAAGTGAAATGTGACTGTGTTGATGCTACTAAAATATCGCTTCCTATTGCCCTGTATACAGGAGAGCAGAATATTCTGGGCTGCTGCACTTTGCAGTCTTGATACGTTAAGCCATTATTTTTATATGTGTGTTTATATCTGCAAACAGATGTTGCCCCAAGGCTGCACACAGCAGTAGGATTTTTAATAAAGCACGGGAGTTCACTCTCTGCAGGTTTCTCATCTGTCTCCTCTACCACAGCTGCCATGCTGCTGTGGTTTTTTGTAGCTGCTGCCATCCTGATGTTCTTGGGTAGGCTGCTGAGTGCAGCTATGCTCTGCAGGACAGGGAGCCTGATATTAGTTAGCTGCTTAGCCATGGCTCTCAGATGCTCTCACTGCACAGAAATTAATTCATGTAGAACAGTGTTAGAAGCAAAATAAGTGAGCCTTGACAGCCTTGTTAAAAGGGGTCAAAGCCAGAGTTTTTGTTAAAAGTAGTGCCAGCACCCTGTTCCTGTTGACTCAGAGATTATCTCACTCCTTATTCATTAGCAGGGTCAGAGGTGTCTCACTGAAATGATATCCCCGGCCCCCTAACAAACAGCAGGTGCAGCCCCTGCCTGGGAACACAAAGACAAGTTGCCAGTATCATGGCAAAGCTTTCCAGCTCTCCTAGCTGGTGTGCATCAGTGCCTGTAGCTTCAGCATCTCATTTTATGGAGTGGAGGCACTAAACCAAATTCTTCCTTGGTTTTTCATCAACTGCAAACCTTAGAGTTTCGTATTACTGTGGTTTTGAATATATGCGCACAAACACCTAGAATAATATGAAGCAGTATTCTTCTGGGAGGTCATAGTGAGGGATTCCCAGTATGTATTTACGCACTTCAGCTCTATATTTTTGTAAAACAAATGCAAAATGGCTCTTCAAATACTTTTTATGGGAAATGGATGACTCCAGTTTGGATTGCAATGAGAAACAAGGATTAAATTCAGATTGGATAAAGTATAATGAAATAAAATAGTCCTTTGATTTTAGTTTTTTAGTCTATTGTATAGAATCTGGCTTGCATAATAAATGAAAGTCATTGCCTTTTCAAAACTATAGAAGACTATGTCTTATCTATAGAGGAAATTCTAGAAAACTCTATCTTAACTTTCTGGTTAAGATATGTCTCTATCCAGTTTCTACAGTAGAGATGCGTTCATCTTAGAAACAAACATCTTGGCCATCATTTGAAACTACTCTCTTCAGAACACTTTGTTGCATACTTAAGTTACAATTAAATGTTTATTGACAAAACCAGTTAAAATCTACATTGCTATTGCCTTAGTTGCGGACAGACGCCTTTTATCAGAAAAATTAGTTTCCTTAAAGCAGGGAGTTGAAATAGTATACTGAAGCACTGCTGGATAATCAGTATAGTTAATGTATTCAATTTAACACTGTTTCATTTTTCACCCATATCATTATTATTTCCTATATTAATCAGACAGCTATCATCACCACGTCCCCTTTCCCTAATATCCTTGATTTCTTTCTGCTTCAGCTGGATGGTTGCTGGGTTATGGGATAGGAGTACTGCAGGGGAGGGAGGGTGTTCAGGTTTCTTCCAGTATGAAGCTGAACAAGATTGTAACTTAGAGGTTGATCTTCGCCTTCACCTCTGCTTGGATCTCAAGCTGTTCCTCACTGTCTCTGTTCTCTTATTTCAGGTAATTCAGCCCCTCTTAGAACTTGATCAGAATCGCAGCAAGTTGAAGTTGTACATTGGACATCTGACAGCCCTCTGCCATGACCGTGACCCCCTGATTCTGCGTGGACTCACCCCACCTGCTTCCTACCACCTGGATGATGACCGGGCAGCCTGGGAGAAAGAGCTGCAGAAGATGACCCAGGAGCAGGTGAGTTTGTGGTCTGAAGCTCTGAACAAGGGCCTTAACTGTTGATGTAGGTCTTACTGATGTGCCACACCAAAATGTTGGGAACCCATTCTGTAAGTGGTGAAAACAGGTAGCAACGATCCACTCTTATGTGACAGAAGGAGTCAGTAATTTTTTGAATCATTGCCATTTAATATTTATTAAGGAATTTTATCTGTTCTTTTATCAGTATTTGAGGCTGTGCATCTACAAACTCATAGGAAATCAAACTGCAAGATACCACTTTTGCCATGTTTTACTCATTAACAAATTTTAGCTGCCCTTTATAACTTAATGTAGTCATAGGGATCTTAAATCTTTTTTTAATGAGGCTAATAATTTATATTTTAATTGGCACATTTTTATGAGTCACTCTATGTAAATGTATACAATGCCCTTACCTTCTGCTACAGTATGTTCTGCCAATAATTTTTTTCTGCTTGCCACCTTACATGGATACCTAAATTGAGATTTGGACCCAATGTGCTAGATGCAATACACCCATGCTTATGCACACACACACACAGAGTGATTTCAGAGTCCAGAAGCCCAAGTGTATTTCCGGGAGTTTTGGCATACAGAATTGAAAGCGTTTAATAACAGCTTGTCTGATGGAGTCTCTACAGAGTCAATCTAGCTGTAATTCAACTACTGAAATAATCTTCCTTTCTCCCAGCCCTGGTGATGTCTTGCCTTCTTTAATCTCTTCACTGGCAGTTTTTATCTTCTGTTTTCATACAATAATTCATCATTCCCTACAACCCCTTTCTCTCATTCCTTCCTATTTCTCTTTTTAACTTTTTAATTTTACTCCTATATTACAGAATGGGGTTTTTTTAAACTAAGGAACTTGTACCAGAAATAAATGTGACTGATTTTGTCTTTTTGACCCTGACTTTGGATTATAATGCCAATTCTGTCACTAAATTATTCACTTTCATGTCTATTCCAAACTCTATCCAGTACGCATACAAACTAGTGTAAGGCCTATATAGTTAAAAGTGGATTTGTGGGTCAGTGAACACTATCTTGAGCCTATCCTGAACACTTCAGCTCTGGTTTTCTTCTTGTGTGATGTTTAAGCTCATTTCCTTGCACTTTCAACTCAAGGCTGAATTTTGATCCAAAAATTGGAGAGACCAGCTCAGCAGCCAAATTGCAGGAAGCCAACAGAAGCATGTCTAACAATTCAGAAAGAAAAGCAGACCTCTGGAGATAAATATGCCTGTAACAGGGCCTAGATGGTACAGGACAGCTGATCTCTGTCTTTGTACCTGTCTTCATACATGTATTTGATTCAGTGTGTGCTGTGTGCATCACTCAATATCTACATTTGCCTCTATAGGCCCGACATATCCCTTTTCCCTGCAGACCCTGCTAGCCCCTGCTCACCCAGAGTCAACGTTTTATTTACCTCTTGGGTTCTGTAGTCACTGATACAGGATTGAAAGTTCTTCAGTATAATGCCTGCCATTCTCATATATTAGAGGTGTGGCTCCTAC
The DNA here is from genome assembly GCF_031877795.1 of Strix aluco. Classification (NCBI taxonomy): domain Eukaryota; kingdom Metazoa; phylum Chordata; class Aves; order Strigiformes; family Strigidae; genus Strix; species Strix aluco. The sequence continues at coordinate 16,418,779 of NC_133935.1, read as the reverse complement.
GTTACAGATCAAAACACGAGGCATAACATTTTGAACTGCTTTGTCTGTCAGATTAGTATGAAGCATTGAATGACAAAACCTGTAGCACGTATGGGAGGCATCTCTGAAAACAAAAGTAAAGGCTGGATGTGGGAAAAGTTTGGATATCCCTGAAATAAAATGGCTAGTCTGTTATAGCTGTGATGGTCTTTGAATATAATCAGGACCTGTGGGGATAGGGGATATCTTCTATTTGATCAAGAGAATGTAGGTAAAGAAAATAGAAAAGGCTTTCTTTGACAAGTTCTTCTGAATACATAGTTGGCCCAAAACAGCATCTGCTTTTTCTAGTTCTGTGTGCCGGTCTAATAAAAGATAATATTTCTCATTCAAACTTTGCTAGTCCATTAGCAATGTTTATGGGTTACACAGTAAAGAAAGCTTTTTGGTTACACAGTAAAGAAAGCTTTTAAGTATAAATTGTGAGAAAAAGAAATATCTAGGTTGTTCTGGAGGAGAGAAGAAAATGTATCTTTCTACCCTATCCCATTATTGTCTTAATTCTACATTGCTTTGCCACAGTTGCTTAAAATTACTACTCCATTTGTGATTCCCATGAGTAACTAACATCTGCTAAAATAAAATGTAGCAATCTCTTCTGCTTTTCCATACTTACTTAGATTGTATTTAACAAGCTTCAGTTGAAAAATACAAACTAATGATATATTTTAATTTACAGAGCACATTTTTCATTTAAGTCATGGAGCTTTTCTGTTTCTAACTTCAGAATTTCCTTTGTGTTTAAAGTATTCCCATGGGAGGTGGGAATCAGTTCTCCAGATTTGCAGGAGCCCATCACAGAATACCCATTTTGCATCTTTGGAATTTTAATGAGTTTTGTGAATTACTTCAAATCCAGTGCATTAAATTCACTCCTGTCCCTTCTAATATGATCTTCTGTAGATAATGCTCCACAAGCCTCAGTGGGAAAAAATTAATCCTCTTGAATGTTAAGAAGTGTTAACATGATTAGGGAGGGTACATTTAACTGAACACCAATAATATTTAAGAATGATGCCAATGTATCCACTTCTCACCAATGAGATTATTTAGTTTGGTTTGGAGGTTTTTTTATAAATAGTTGAGAATTCATTTTCATACTGCTGCTTTTGGAGCTGTGCTTTCCCACTGCAGCAACTATTATTGGCAAAGGTTGGTCCTGCTGTGTTTCATCATATCCAGGATACCCTGTAGGTGTCTTGTACCTGCTGGGGAGGCTCAGATACAAATAGCAGAAGTTTTTGGTGGCTTCTTCTGGTAGGTAAAGCTAGTATATGAAGTAGATGTAAGTTTTTCTCTCTTCCAGCACATTCACAGTGACCCACAGAAACTAGTGTACAAGTCATTGTCAGAATAGCATCTGCCAGCATCTACACCATGGTTCTAAGGGGAATTTGTTGCCACATAAATAATTTTGTAGACTCTCAAAGTTTTATTGATAATTGGTACCTCTCACATATAATACTTTATGCTGCCATTAAGTTCAGCTATATTCTTTAGTGACTTCAACTGATTTTAATCAAAATATGGGGCCAAGATGCATTCTTTGCTGGCATTTTATCAGACATTTTGTAAAGCTGACTTACTGTAGTAAAATTTTGGTCCATTTGTAATGAAGGCCTGAAGCCAGTACTTGGAGTATATGGTATCTCAAAACCTAATCTAAAGTAATATACTAGACTGTGGACAGTAAAGAATCTACAGTGCTTGGAACCATGTCATTAAGTTATTCATGTGGTGGGAAATATTCCTTTGAGTCAGTTCTGACCCAATGTCCCCAAAGAAGTTAACCAGCACTGTTTCCGGAACTGTCCTTTTTTGACCCCTTTATGTCCTGTTCATCTTTTCTTATTAAAAAATTGAAGTTACCTGAAGGAAGGAAGAATGTTCCAAGTATCAACACTGAGAAATAAAAAATCTATTTATTCATTATAAATAATTGAATTATCCTAGCAATGTCTATTAAATACAATATCTTTTTCCACTTTGTCCTAAACGTATCATTATGTTAATATTCTCGGGCTACGTTTCATGTTTCAGATGGTTGCCTGTAAGTGAGGGATTTTATTTCTATATGAAAGGAAATGACATTAAGAACATAATGATATGGTCCACATTTTTATTTATAGTTCGGTTTTTGTTTTTCTCTTATCTTTACAAAAGGAAAGAATGGAAGAACTTGCTGAAAATCATAATTTAAGTATGTTGCTAGTGGCATGCTGCACTGTGGTTGGAAGGCAGCAGTGTGAAGTAGAGACAACCAAAGAGAGCAACCAGATGTTAGTAGTAGGCAACAGTGTTCATTCTGTTAATAGGTTAAGCAGCATTATAAATTTTCTTACTGCTTCAAATCCATCTCTAAAATGTGCAGAACCTCATATTATGGAGAGCCTTGTATTTTCAATAGCTCCTGCAGTCATTCTGAAAAAGTACTTCTTCCAACAGAAGAGGACCTATCTGATTAAGATAATTTTCTTAACCCAAGGAGGAAGAGGATGATGCATTTTGCTCCCTGCCATCAGTGGCTCTTTGCAGCCATGTCCAACACAACCTGGCTTCATCCAGGCTGCTGGGGGTCCTGCCTATTTCTTCTGGCCCCTGGGCACCATTTTTTACCCTCACAGTCAACCTGTTCCTCTTTTCCCAGAGGAGTTTCTGGCAGCATTTGCGTTGTGACCTGGGCATCAACAGCAGCCTGAAGGACCTGGGCTGATGTGTTTCCATGAGATACTCTCTCAGAGGAGACCTGCTATAGGAGCTTGTCTCACCCCACTACTAACATGGTGTTGCACCTATGACTGCTTTGGCTGTGAGTTACAAGGTGCTTTTGAAAAATCTTTATGGTTTTGGAAGAGCCTTTGTAGTGAAGAAAGGTTGTCTTCCCTCTCCCTGTGTACCAGCTTCAGGCAAAGCACAGACCATCTAGGGATTCCTACTTACTAATCCTCTCCCAAGAAATCAGGAATGTCTTTTCTGCTCAGCTCGTCGAAGCAGAGGAAGGAAAAAGGTGATAATGTCACTTCACTGTATCAGTCACAACCTGCTGTATCAGCTAAATAGTCATGGCTTGGTTCCAAGGAGCGTAATTCACATTTCACTCTCAGCAAAGTTAATGTTAAACTTTTTGTATGAAAGGACGCCAGACCACATGTATGTAGTTTTCAAATTCCATTTTAAGATTGTATATATGCTTGCTGAATTTTGAAAGTACTAAACACACATTTCGATTTGTTATACAAATAATATCATAAGTGGGATGAACTTTACTCTAAGCTACAAATAGCTATTTTATAAACATCCTGCGTACTTCTTTGTTCAAATTCCACTTGTGTTCTTACTTCTGTATCATCTGTGAGAAATTACTCAACTTATTAGTTTCTTTAAAGAAATTACTCTGCCATGTTTTGCATTTAGTCATTCTAAATTACTCTATTACTTCAGGGTTTACCCCGTCTTTCTTCTCTGACTGCTCTTCCATTAGCCTGTTATCTTCCCCACCTGATTTATGTCATTTATTTTTAATTTGTAATCTTATGGGAATGCATAATGTATTTTAAAGTTAAACAGTCCACTTCTGGTCTCTGTTAGAAATTAGAAGTAATAATTGCAACAATTTATATCCTTCTTTGTGTGCAAACGTATTTCCCGAGTTTAGTTGAGAAAGTAATGGATATAGGAACTCTCTAAAATTATACTACATTTTGTAGTATTTTAAACTTTTATATTAAATTAATGTTTTGGGTGAGTATGAGAACTTGGGATCAGTGTCATAGTTCTTAAATACTGGTTGAAGCCACAAGTATTATCCATAAGTTGACCATATCCATAATGCCATAACATTATCCATTTTTATTTGTGCATGGAATTGCTAATTTTAATTAAAATACATATTATCAATCACTAACATTATCTATTCCTAACTTGAGATATAAAGGGAAAAACATTGCTTTCAGGACACAGGCAAGTGTTTTGTGTGTGTGGTGTGTGGTGTGTCTAAAATTTACTGTGGTTTCATTTCAAGCAGTTCCCACAAGCAGATAGTGTACCAACCTGAGCTATTACCTTATTTTCTCGAGGGCAGCTCACCTCTCTGTATGTTTTGCTATTAGTAACAAGTTCAGTTACTCTGTGCCTTGCTTGGACACTGTGGTCCTTGTGAAAGGTTTTTGCAGCATCTCCTGGTATGAGGCTGCACAGGATTGCTGGGGCAGCCTCTGTGGGCATCCTTCCTCGATAAAAGGAACCACATGCAGGAGCAGCTGGGTCCTCTGCTGGCTTGTCAGGCTCACTGGACTGTACAGACCAAAATATTCCATGGAAATTTTTTCCTGGAGTATCTGTCAGAAATTGCAGAGCTGACAGGATTCTCCATGATTTCGTAATGAACTTCCTCTGAAAGAGAAATAAGTAACATGGAAAGAGTAGAAAGGGCTTCAGCTCTGATCCTGAAATAACGGGATGCCTATAACTTCATCATTTCATTCAAGTACTTCCTGCTTTGTCCTTTCTTCTCTGTTTTGCGCTGCGCAGGCACAAAACTGTAACTGCCTGCCAGCCTCTGTTCTAACAGTTAAAAAGTTTTTCCAAAACTCATCAGCTAGGACATACAAGAGAGGTATTTAAGATTTGCTTTGCAGACAGGTGAATTTTCCCTGTGTTGTGACTATCAGGTACTGCCTTGACTAAACAGGCAGAGTCTCTGTGGGGATGTGGAGGCCTAATTCATCAGCAGGGAAAGCGAGGGGCCAGATACGAGCCCAGCATGAAGGGTGGGTGCATCACAGAGTGGTTCTGGCAGCATGTAGCAATCCAGCTTCAAGAGTAAACTGACGAGTAAGTAATGCATTGCAGCTGAATCTAGGAGAAGCAGCTGCCTAACTCTATTTCACAGTCCCTTTAATGTGGAGAATTGAGAGTTGTTAGGGATTAGGGTTGTGGGGTTTGCCTGCATTGTGCATGCTTAGGTCAGTGGGGCCTGGCCCTAGCGGATAGCCCTGTGGTACAGGCAATAATTATTATTTGTTCTGCTTAGCCACAGAATAACAACTTTTTGTACACTATAGCAGCATTAATTCTCACTGTATAACGTACACCAGAATTTACATGAACATAAAATTGTTCTCTGACTGTAAAATGATTGCTGCTGTTGCTGGAGGATAGACATACTATCTGCAAGTGCAAGATTTGCAGGAAAACTTCTCCAGTCAAATGCAAAATATAACTTACAGGCATTTATTTTATTCCTTCTTCCCATTTATATAATTTTTAAATTCATTCATTACCAAGGAAATAATAATATTTCTGCTAGTCACAAACCTGAGAGATGCTCGGGAATGCAGGATAAATACCATGTGCAAAGTTATTTCAAATAATACGGTGCAAGAGCCTTCAATTTTTTTCAGGGTTTTTGTCAAAATTGGTTGTAAAATCTATTCATATGTATTTAAATGTATTTAAAACATATTTTTTAAGTTTACATGATTTTAAAAGACAAGACAATGTTTAATGTGAAATCCTACTTTAATTTTTAAATGCATGTGTTTTAAATATTTTGAAAAAGCTAACATAAAAACCAAAATTTCCAGATAGAGCAAAAATATTTAAGGGTCTACATAAAAAAATACATTTAAAAAAAAAAAAAAAGACAGATTGGGATTTCCATATTCCTAACCCTTTCTTTTGGCCATTTTATAGATCTGTAGTTGAGAAATAAAGGTTTATATGTAACTGGCTTTCACTGCTTCAAACATACATATTTACACTGATTCATCTGGGGGGATGCAAAAGCTCTTGACCATTTGCCTGAGATACAGTGTAGTTTAACTTACTTCGAGGCAAAACAAAGGTTAAGATTAAATCAGTTGTGGTGCTTATTTCTGTTATTTTAAGCTCTAAAGTTATTTTCAGACTAACCATAGCCTGATCCAGAAGCACCTAAACTTTGGAGAAGCATAATTCCAGATCCTGGTATTGTAGTCTTATAGAAGTCCTGCAGTTAACTTTCTTTTTGTGCTGCTCTACAAGCACCTCATATTCTGTATTCAGTTTTGCTGTTCATAGCCTGAGATGAGACACTACTTCATTTTTGTTTGCCTTTTTTCATCAGTGTTTTTGTGGAATTGTTAACGAGAAGAAAATAACACTTCAGGGAGTAAGCCTCTTCCATGTAAATAAATTTTAAAAAATCTTAGCTTAATGTTGCCTTGTTTACATTATGGGATAAGGAAAGGCCACAAAGGTTCTGCAGTGCAGCACCACAGTTCACCTAGTGTGCATATAAAACCATAGCATCCAATTTCTTAACTATGAAGTTATCTTCCCTCTGAATGTCAATTAATCTTTAAATAAATTCTGGAATATCTTGGACCAGAAAAGCAGAATGCAAGCTAAATTCATAGTGAATTGTTTGGGATTTTTTTCACTGATGGAGTTTAACTATAAATGGAAAAGTATTCCTATCATGACTTGCTCTAAACCCAGGAAGGAAGGCAGCAGTGGTGAAAAGTGTCTGAATCTGTTGCAGGTTATCTGCGAGCTTCCATTCCCCTGAGATGCTGAAGGTCCTTTCTGTTCTTCTGTCCAAAGATAAAGTATAAATACTATGAACCACTTCTGGGGTCCTTGCTATCCTTTTCTTTCTGAGCTGTCTATTTTTACCTGTCACCAACTGGGCAAACATATCTGGCCTTGCCATCTCTTTTTTGGTCATTTCCATGAGGCAAGTGTATGAATCTCCTCATCCTCAGCTGAAAATGCCAGCAAAAAAGGACTGTTAACACACCTTTATTTTCATAGAAAAATGATATGGGGAAGATAACACCATTTCCATTTGCATTCAGAAGAAGAAAATCTAGGAAACCAGGAGCAGAATTGATAGTAATACTTTTAGAGAAACTTCCCTAAAATTTGGACTGCCAAACATCTAGGTGATTCAAGTTATACCATGGAGAACTGGATGTGTTCCCCATTAAGGTCTGAACGAGCAGTGACGTATGCTGCTCACAGCTGTTTCTGAAAGGAATGACGTAAATGGAGATGACATACATGATATAGAAATGCTGCAACCAGCCACATAGTCAATTAAGATGTCTTTGTTTAAGTAGAAATCACATTATTAAACCTAGATGTTCTGAAGCTAGCAAACTCAATGCAAGACTATCATTGCTACTTTTTTAAGAGATGTTTCATCACAGACATCTGCCAGCCAGCTGTGCAGACTTTCTGTCTGCGTTAATTTGCAAAGTATTACTGCTGGCCTTCAGCATTCAGAGCCGTCTCCTTTTGGGCTCTTGATGGTCAAAACCTTATTTCTTGGAAGAATTTTTTTCATCTGGTTAAGTTGGTTACTTTCTCCATTCCTGGAGCTTCACCTGGAGGATTTGGCTGAGATGCCGGCAGGAGAGGGATGCTGGCTGGGCAGGTGGTGGTGCAGGACCCGCAGAGAGCCGGCCCTTGCTTTCCCTGCTAACAGTGCCCTCTCCTGGCTCCCCTCCTGCGGACCGAGAGCCAGGGCCCCTTGCAGGAGCCAGATGAAGAAAAAGAGAATTACGTCGTTGGCTTCTTCTCCCGTTACTTGCTGTCTCTCCCAACTTCCACAACCTCCCACCCTTCTGAGGAATGGCACTGTGAAATCTTTGCGCTGGCCCAAGAAACCAAGGCAGCCCTGTCTCAGAGTTCGTCGTTCAAACCAGTCCCGTGAATTTACCAGCGGTTAGGTGCTTTGCAGGCTGCTGTAGCTGGGGCTGCCTGAATTGCTGGGGTTTCACTAGGCTGAGCAACCTGAGACTCAGAGGTAGTCCCTGAAACCCAGTCTCCTGGCTTTTAATATTCAGCACTGCTCCTCGCTGGCTGTGCTGACTCTTTCAATCCTGCTTGCTGACTGGACCTCTCCTAGGCTTACCCATCCATTGCAAGTTTCTGACTAATAACTCTGCCAGGCTGTTGGAACCAGGCTAATCGCCTATCCACAGTGTGCTGTTTCCGAGCCATTATGGGTTACTGCTGAATTCCCCCCCTTTTCCCCCGAGAGCCCTTACAGAGCCCGGAGTGCTCCCCTCCCTCTCGTTTTCCCCACTTCCCCGGCTCATGTCACTCGGCAGAGTGGGATCAGGTTGCTTTTGCATTGTGATTCTTGGCATGAGCCCCTCTTGGATTTGTATAGCTGTTCTGCGAGTACGGCAGCCAGTAGGAACAAAGCACATAAGAACACATTAAACTAACATTCAGCACGCAAAGCCCAAATAATTTACTATATGCTACCCTGCCTAGTAAAGGGAATACTGTAGCAGGCTTACCCTTTTAATTTCCTTTCTCTCACTTTTGTCTATAGAAGTCTATACCATAACTTCCTTAAAAAGCATTTATGTTTATTCTATAGTCGTTCTTAGACTGCTTGTTTTTATGCAGTATTTCTTGCAGTAACAATCTCCTATGCTTTGCTTGATACCATCACTAGACAGAGACGTACTGTTGTATCTGATTAAAATTTTAATTGTTGAAATATAACCTTTCCCTCTGCATTGTGCTCTTATGATGGTAAAATGATCCCGGTTGTCCTGCTGCCTGACAGTTCTCTCTTTTTAAAATCTACAACGAGCAGTGTTACAGAAGTACAAAATATAGATCAAGAAATGATGACCAGTTACCCCTTCAGGGATGAAAAATTCCAATTTTACATTCTTTCCATGTTAACACAGTGGAGTTCCAATAAAAATATTAATCACTTAGGAATAAGAAATGTTACAGGACTGACAGATAATATTAGAAAAAAAAAATTTAAATAAGGTTCAAATATAAATAAGCTACTTGCTACAGCTGCTCAAAATGACAAAGAACTGTGGATGCAGATGCTTGCAATAAACTTCAGAATGCATCTAATTGTATGTCTCCATAATTTGTATGCTACAAATATGCTTGTCTTATATTCACAGGGAATAGACCTTATTAGAAGAAAATCATATCACTGAAATAACAGATGAGTTTTTTGGGTATACAGTATATGAGGGAGCTATCTGCTTGAATGCTTATCCAATCTATCTATCTGAATCATCTGGTCTAGTAAGAGATGCTGCCTCTCCTTGTTCTGTTAGATCCTTAGACCACTGCGAGTACAGTAATCCCTAAAATGCTTGCACAAATTACAGCCTTACTTGGGACTCTGCATAGTTCACAGGCTAGCATGGACTTTATCAATTGCTAGGCAGATAAACAGGTTACTGAAGGCAGATGTTTCCTGGTCTTCATTGAGACTCTGTGGGCCCCTAATTCTGGCAATGGCATTAGGCTCAGAGCTAAAAACTATGTTCTCATATACTCCAATATGTTGTGTAGCGTGGTTTGTAACACCACTTGTTGGAAAAACAGTTTATAGACTGTAGACAGAGTGAATAAAATAAAGTTTTGAAGTTCCATGTCCCGTTCTGAGCCAATTATAATAATCTGAGCAACGAACAATCCAACAGGAAATGCAGAGTTAGTAAACAAAAATCATGTATGTTCCACCATAACTGTGTATAGTCATCTTACAACTGAGTTAGGAAACAGTCTCTGGAAATTATTAATTCCACAGAAAAATTAGAATTCTGGATAAGTCTGAGTATTATTTATAATTGTGTAACGTTCCTATTGATTTCATATAGGAAATAAATTGGAATTAATGACCTATGAAACATCCTGTTGTTCATGAATAAAAGTCAAACTGTTTAAAACAACATACTAGCAAAGTGCTGTATTGCTTTCAGAAAAACATAGTACAGAGGAAGTTTTTCTAATATTTATCATAGAATAATTTATTCAGGAGTAGTTAAGCCAGTTAGTTTTCCCATGTGGACATGGCCTTTACTGGGACAGTCACCAGCCTGGTCCTGTAGAATGAAAAAGGGAAATAAAGAGGGGAGAGAGCATCTGGTTTGTGGTGAGGGAGTCACCAAGGGAAGAGGGCTGATCCTGGAAGTGCCCAACATGTTACACATCTGCTAGCTCCCTTTCTAAAAGTGGTGTTTTAGCTTAGAGCTGAGCCTGCTGGGTAGGTCTCGTTATACAGTGAGCACATTTAATAGCAGAGAATGACCATACCTCTGTGTGTTTCTTGCAGCTTCATGACGAGTTAGAAAAGGGCGAGAAGGAAAGTGCAGAGCTGCAGGAGTTTGCCAATGCCATCTTACAGCAGATAGCAGATCACTGCCCTGACATCCTGGAGCAAGTCGTCAATGCACTTGAGGAGTCGTCATGACCTCGGCCACTAGCCCCACCGGAGCAGCACACCAGTGGCCAAGCCCAGTCAGTCCAAGGAGCCATGAGAGTGGAGAGGAATGTGAAAGACAGAAATGCAATAGAAACTTCTGGTGCACCTTTTAAAAGAAAACAAAAGCAAAAAAAACCTCTAAAAACTACATGCTCTCTAGGTTCTTCCAGTGTACAATTAATCAGTTATGTTTGCATTCATCTTCTCACTGCCTTTCTGCTTTAGAATCTGATTCCCCATTGACTATGTTGATGGTGACTTTTGGATACAGCTAAGCAGAGCTCTTCCAAGTCTACTGAGCAAAGAAGAGTGGATCCACTGAACACAAGCAGCTCTAGTTCTCCATGAGGTTGCAGAAGGGTAGCCCTTGCCTTTCATTCATTTATTGCTTTTTTTTCTCTCTCTTTCTTTTTTTTTTTTTCATAAAAACTGAAAGCCTGAATTTCATTGTGCTAAAACCAAACCTGAGTGTGCTCTGATTATGGCTTATGACTGGCCAGCATCAGCTAGCTAGCTCCGGTCTCTCTGCCTGTCTCAATGTTTCTTATGTTCTTAAATAACAGAGAGAGGAAAGGAAAGTTTCCCTATTTGTTCCTGTTAGTCACTTCATCTAGCAGCTGGGAAACAAGGTAGGCATACTGGTACTTTCTGTTTACTTAACTTTGATTTTTATTGTTCACTGATCTGACTCTGAAGTGCTGCGTGGGGCCTTTTTTCAGGTAACTGTTTTCATCCATTGATTTCTTGGGTTTTTTAGCTGAGGTTTCTCATCATAGGTCTGTGTCTCCTAAGTTCTTATTTTATGGAGAGCTCTCTCCCTTCAAGCAGGTGTGGTCAACATGTCAGCTCCCAGCTTTAACTTGTATAATTTGTCCATTGCCAATTTTTCAGGCCATAGCTTTGTGAACACTAGCTGCCATCAGAATAGTCTTAGGCGTTTTGTAAATGAGAAATTTGCATCATTTAGCTTAAAAGTATAGTTTTAAAGCTGTTTGGTAAATCAGTAACATAGTTGTTACTATAATTATAATTTAATTTATTTTGGTTTAGCTTAGATTGATGAGAAATGAGTTTGAGTTCAGAGCAATAACCCATTCTTATAAAGAGGAGCATCTCTGCTGGAGTTGGCACCAGCTGGGTAGATAGGTATAAAATCACACCTTTAGTTAAACCAGTGCAATTCTTGTATGTGTATGAGAGACCTTGGTCTTGATCCCATCCATCTTTGACACTCGTTAAAGCCCCTGCTGATAGGTAATATGACCTGAAATAGCAGGTCGGTTTGTCATTGTGGTAGCGAGTCAGAGTCCTATTTTATGAGTAGGACTTGGGTGTTCATTCTTGGACTATGCATTAATGGGGAGACACGTTTTTTCCTGGCTACCAGTGGTTATGTGTGTCTGGGGGCATCTGCAGGACAGACCCCTTTAACACATCCCCATGTGCTCCTTAAAGGAGTTGTTCCCCTTTAGCTTTCTCATATTGCTTAAGAGAACAAGGGGAGAGCGAAGGGAAACACAGCAGTGGAAGAAATCTTGGTTTTCTAGTCACTAGCTAATGAATCCTCTCAGTAAACCTCCTATTCAGAGCCTACAGTTTAATTCCATATGACTTAATACATTTTGAGCTTAAATCACTAAACTGTTATGCTAAGGAAAATGTTCCAGGCCCTTTCAGGAAAACTGCATTTAGCTTAGGTCTTTCAAATCCACAGCACAGCTCCCCTGTAGGTCTTTCATACCTGATTTTTATCTTTAAAATGACTGATTGCTTCCAATAGGAAGGAGATCAGCAAAAGTTTGAGTAAGGGAAGATGTACCCTGTCTTTTTTTCAAACAAGCACTGAAAATTGGGCAAAACTGAAACCTTATATACCTGTAGACTTTATTGAAAACTAACTGATTTAAAATAAGTCACATCCCAATTCATTCTACTGTTATGGTTCAGCAGAAGGAACTGGATCCATAACCATGGTGTCCACAAGGAAGAAATACCTAAGTCTCCAAAGAAGAGGTGATTCACACCTTTTCCACGTTTTGAACTGCCAGTGCTTTGCAAATCAGGAAATGTAGCTTTAGTTCTTGCTGTAGTAGCAGCTTGTGTCTGAAGCTTTTTTTGTCGTGGATGAGGACAGTAATGGGAACCTGAATGTGTGCAAGGGGGGAACACCGGAAGGCGTGTAGACAGTGACTGTACATACCACTGAGCCGTGCCTCATCCCAGAACCACCCCTTTGGTCCCATTATTTGAGTCAGCACGTTTCGATAGGAGCTGTTGTTTTGAAATCTTTCCTCTTGCTTTTTCTTCATCACCCCTAATTACTCACTCAAGGAATTTAATGCTGCCTGTAAAAGCATCAGAGCCATCAGCCTAACATCATCGTGCCACCATCACCACTCCTGACAATCTCATTAACTTATATGGTCAAATCTCCAGCTGCCCTGGTTCCCTGCTGTAAAACAATCCCTCTGCTGTGAGAAGCTGTGGAATTTCCCTTATCGATGGTTCAAATGACTCCTGCTTGTAAACCTCTTACTGAGATGTTCCTTGATAGTGTTTCTGCTGCAGGCAGGGGCAGGGGGAGGGGATGGGAACAAGGGGTGGTCACTTTGGGCTGTCACTTCAATTCCTGTGGTTTACTGCATTGCCCAAACATCACAGGAAGCACTGGTTCTTCTGTGTCTTTTACTCAGCCTGTGGCTGCATTTCTAGAGTTGAAAGTGCCCCAGACAAAGGCACGGTGCTGTCACAGCAGCGTGTGCAGGATCCATGTGTTGGCAGCCAGGTGAATCTCACTGTTTACACATCTCCCAGCCTCTTCCCTGAGAGGATTTGTCAAGCCTGGCTAGTTTTCGTGCTGGCCATTTGGTCTTTTATCTCCCAGCCACACACCTGCTGTTCATCCCATCTGGATTATTGGGCCTTTGCAATTTTTGTCATTAACCGCTGTTACCTTCTAGGTCTTCTCGGCTTCTCATCTTAAACATTGATTTTAGATCTCAGTAAAGTGCTTTCAGGGAGAGAGCAGATCTCATTTAGGAACAGACTTGATCTGACTTGATCTCCATTGAACTATTTCAGGTAATCCTTCTGATCCTGTGTCGACAGAGATCTTGTCATGGTGAATAGCTTGAGGAACTGTGTAATTTGGGAGGTACTGCTGGCCACAATTTAACGCTGAATGTGACCAGTGAAAGCTTTTTCATTTCACTCATATGGAGTGCCGTACCATTGGCCTTAGAGCAACAAAGGGATTTTGTTGTCATAATCCATCGCGAAGTTGCATATCAGGCATGTGGCAGAAGGGCCATATGTGCGCACATACTGCGATGCTCATCCAGTTGCCTAACCCATCACTGCTCTTTTAAAATCTTATACCCAAGTGTCAGCAGCCAGGCGGAGGCAGAAAGTTTCCTAGCGCAGCGGTCCTGCAATGCAGCAGCTCTAGGAAATCAGGGGCCCTTCCCAGGGAGCCTGGGGAAACTTGCTTTTTCTTCTCCTGTTAAATGAAGTTCTGTTTGCTACAGGAGCTGTGAAGGTTTTAATTGCTTTAATTATTTTTTTCTTTCAAGCTGTCATTTGTAGAGAAACTGAGAGATGTAAGGACTTAAGGAACTGTCTGTAGAAAAATAAGTCATTTTAGCTGGGTCTGGGCTAAAAAATAACTCAAGCCTGAAGCCCACATACAGTGTAAAAGCTGACACCCCAACCACGCTTGTTCATGATATCCACGAGTCCAAGTACATATTTTTCTCTGAACCCAGCCTCATGTAGAACACTAAAAGGACATTACAACACTAGAATTGCAGGGTGAGGACATGAGCACTGTTTGCAATTGGAAGAATTGGCTGGCGTGCTCCCAGATGAAGCTCTAAGCTTCTAGTATTCTCTCATTTTGACTGCCTTTAACCAGCTTTCCCTCTAGAAAATGCCAAACCCTCTTTGGAGTATCTGATTTTTGCCAAGTCTGGGGGACAGAAGGTGAAGGCCTGACATGATGCATGAAACTCTGTGTGCTAGTTCTGGTTGCACGACTGGAATATCCCTTCTTTAGCAAATTTTCTGGTACTTTGGGGCTCTCAGTATTTTGCACAACGAAGCATTAATGTCATAAATCTTGTAGACATAACCCTGGTCTTTGAACCAAAGGGGCATGTCTTTTCATTTGCCCTGTAATTCCCACCCATTCTGCTGCTAGTGCTCAATTTGTTGGGGAATTTCTACATCTGATAAAGGTTGACAGGATTGAGTCCCCACTCCTGTACTAATTGCCAATCGTTGCCACTGAAGGAGTCTTTACAAAGGATAGAGAGTCATGCAGTGATACCATTTTAAAGCAAAAATTTCACTACATGAGTATCGCATATATTCCTCAAATGACTGCGATGAAATGCAAAAGGGAAATAGTACAATCAAGGCATCTGATACTTAAAGGAAGCCTCTACTCAGCTCAACGCCCACAGTGAAAGAGGGAACCGGAGAGGATGCAGAAGGCTGTGGATAACTAACACTGCCCCAGCGAAGCCGGCGGGGTGGGAGGGTTGGGCATGGACACAGGGCATCGCGCCTGGCAAGGCCACTCCACCAAGCCGTCTTGTCAGCGTGGTGAGGAGAAGGAGTGTCAGGGGGTTTTTTAACAAAATTATGTTTTTAATTGTTTTTTCCACATAAATGGAAGGAACCTTACACAACAGCAGATCCTTCTGAACAAAATGGCTGTGTCCACTGACTATTTTTAAAAAAAAAAAAAAACTGTTTCAAAACTTTTTAGTGTCAAAAGCATAAACACAGAAATCCTGACTTTTTCCAGTGTGTGTGGTGAGTGCTGTAAACCTGTCATCAGTATCTCTCCTGACTTTTTCAGGGGTGTTTTTTCCTGTTTTGTTTTCTGCTTGTCGATATTGTCTGTGTGGTCCTAAGGCTGGGGCAGTTACCAACAATGTGTGTCTGTTGTCGGATTAAAAAAATGATAGTAGTAGAACTGAAAAAGATGTGTTTTAAAAAATATATAAAAATAAATTTCATCAAAAGGAATTCAAGTAAAGAAGCAACAAAGCCATGACTCCTCCTCTTGGGATTGTACGGAAAAGGATTTGTGGGCTTATAATTATAACCAGTTGCCTTTCACAGGCTTTTGAAGTCCAAGGCAGCTTGGCCTCTTAGGAAATGTTACAAACCCTGTATAAATTCCTGCTTTCCCAGGTTTATACTGTACACGCGAAATACAGAAATGGGCAGAGTGAAACTATTTTGGAAATCAGTCTTTTCTGGTAATGGTTATCAACATCAGGTGTCCCTTAAGATAGGAACTGCTGATGTAAATGGGCCAAATGCTTTGGCCAAATTTTCCCTGTCTTCTCAGTCACACCCGCTGATACCAGGGACACATGCAAGCGCAGATCGACTGGTGCAGGTAGTCGTGTGTAGGTCCGTTATCAAAGTTGTATTTCTTTGCGTCCAGTATTGGTCACATAGCTGCAGCGCAGTATGGTACAGGAAGGGACTAGCAGCTGCCTTCTGCTGCTGTTCCATCAAAGACTTGCACTGCTTTAAAGGAACAATGTGAGTCTAAACTGGCACGTTAACGTAAACAAAAAAACCCACGCAAATGGCTTTACCTATGAGACTAGCTAAAGAATTTTGTTAAATGAATGATTTTTTATATCATACTTATCATATGCTGTTTGTCCACATTTTACAATTCTAGTTTGGATCTTGAAAATCAAGTCAATCAGTTTTGATTTTAAATAGATGTTTCCACTTTAGGTTCTCAGTGCTTTAGTGGGGCTTTTTGTTCAAAACATTATTTTTCCATTTGGAAACTGGTGAAAATAGATCTATCAGTCACATGTACTCCTATTTGTTACAAAATGTGGTTATCTAAAAGCCAAATTTGACACCAGATTTTACGAGTTCCTTTAATCTACCCCATCCTTCCAGCTCTCTGTGGACATGGCCAAGTCTCTGTCCAAGCTGCCTGCCCAGGGACAGCCGTGTTTGGCCCTTACTGACACGCTCGTTGCAGTATATCTGGGGAGGCTTTAGTGGCAGATGCCTTTATCTGTTCAGATGCTGAGGGACGATGTCAAACGGGACCATGAACAGGGGAATAATTTCTGTGCTAGCCCAACATGCTGCTCCAAGCCCACTAAAACAGTATATTGCCGTTTCCCTCCAAGTCAGTAAATGAGGAGAGCCGTTCACCAGCTTCACAAATCGTTTGTGGGGTTAAAAAAAAAAATCTGTGGGATGGAAAAAAAATCCATCCACTCCACAGACATGGATCCCTCATTTGCTTTGGAAGAGACGTGTTGCACTTTAGCGGAGGGGGAGACAGGCTTTGGGGGTGGGATCTAGCATACTTGAATTCCTTTTTGAAATAACAGCGGCGGGAGACATTGATGTCTGTGATGCAAGTGCGCACGCTGCCTTCAACTTGTATGTGTTTTATTGCTGGAGTCATGTTACTGACAGGATAATGAAATTGCAAAGAAAATGTGTTATATTCAACTTTGCCTTGATAATATAAACACTTTGTTCATTTTTTTTTCTTCTTTTTTTATTCACAGACTAAGTTCATCAGGAAATTATAAAATTATTTAAAAATTCTGTGCTGTATCTTCATTTCTGTGAATTTCGGTGTGTCTTGCTCGGTGCCCTCTCCAGCATGCCCAGGATCAGAGGGCAGGTAGGAGGGCTGGGCAACTGTGTGGCAGTTCCCCGGGACCAGGCTGGAGGTCCCATTTGTCGCCCACCCGTACCACGGGAACAACCCTACAGGGGGGCTCAGCTGCACCACGTGTCTGGCAACACTCATGGGCGTAGGTGGGGCTGCCTGCAGGGTGAGGGTGCAGGGCTGTCAATCGCAGGAGTGTCCCAGTTACCCCAGGACCTCACAGGTCAGATAAGTGGAGATACAACTGTGTTTACAGTCAGCTGTTTCCTTTGCCTCTCTCATGCCTGTTTTCCAAGTAAATGTGACTTAAACGTTGCTAACAAGTGACTGAATCCCAGATGTGCATCCAGCATTGAGTCAATGTCAGGATCACGTTTTACGGATTAATGCGCCTGGAAAGACTGGCTGTGCAAAGGCCAGCGAGACTGTCCTACAGAGCGTGTTCCTGGTGAGACACGGACACGGGTCCTGTCCACACAGGAGGGGAGGAGAGTCACCATTTTGTGGTGTCGGACAAGCCCCCTGCAACACTGGAGGAAACGGGCTCTAACCAGCGTCCAGTCTCCAGCCGCATTTTGAGGACATGGGAAATTGTCTGAGTAATGTCACTATAAAATCTCATTTTTCTGGCATTTTTAACTGTTCTAAACAGAATAGCATTGCAACACTGGGTCCCACTGGTAGAACAATGTCCATGTTAAACACACTCCACCAGATTCTCCGCAGCTATCCTGAAGCCCCGGCAGAGCAGACCTCCCCAAATTGGGATACTTTCTAACCAATTTCTCTCTCAGAGCCTCTCCATTTCTTTCTCCTTCTGCCTATCTGTGCAGCTGATTTTCCTCTGGGCTTTCTTGCTGGCTTTGTCCCTTCTGCGTTCTGTAGATTTATCATTTGAAGGGGCTCTTAAGATCCCAACTCACTGTTTCCATATGAGTGACTTCATGTGTGACAGGAACAGGCATCCTGATCTCAGTGCCTGGACATTCCCCTCCCTCTGCTAATTGGGTTTCAATCGCTTGGGCTTCAATCAGGCATGTAAAGCAGCATGTGGAAAAAAGATAGGTGAGGATTAAGGGTCTCGGGAGCTTTGAAAGGAAGAGTCCATCGGCTGTTTGGTTCCCAGTCTGTTTTATGTTCTCTTGAGCGTCTTTGGCTGAGAAGGGGATTCGTGATTCCCGTCAGGCCAGGGTGTGCCTGGCTTTTGCGAGCACAGTCCAGATCAGCTGAATGAAACCACATGCCACATAAATTTAACCAAATACTGTACGATGCAGTATCCGTCAGTCTGAAAGCGATACAAATGCCATTTCTGAATGGCTTGTCTTTTCAAAAGAAGAGGACAAGTGAAAGGCAGGAGTCTCAGCCACCGCCAGCGGGAGAGCACATCTGCAAGGAGAGCAGCACATCTGCAAGGAGAGCAGCACATCTGCAGGCAGAGCCGAGCTGAGCTGCCACAGCCCACGCCGGCTCTGGCTGCCTGGTGTGTTGCACCGCCGTATCCCCGCAGGCTGACTCATATTTTGGATGGCCCATAACAATAACACTGTTCCCGCTACAAAGCAAAGATGCCAAATCCCTTTTGTGCATTATCAGGTTACATTTTATGTATTGTGCAGTAAAACACAACAGCATCTGAATAAAATTGTCCGTGTTGACTGCTGTTACTGTGACACAGAACAGGCAAGGCAGCAGTGGAAATAGCAAATGGTCAGCCCTGGGATCAAACACACACAAATTTAAAACATTTTCCTTTGCACATATGGCAAAGATAGGTTCACAGGAGTGTGCAGAGCCCCTGTGTTACCCAGGCTCCCGATTAAACATGGGCCTTCTGCAGTATTCTAGCCAGGACGACTTTGTAAAACCTGTTTTTCTAAATTACACCAGTCAGGGCAAGTCTGCTGAAACCACATCAGCAATCCACTGGGAAGAGCAACGTATTTAGGATCTCCTATTTGCAACAGGATCTGCTGCACTTGTGCTGTACAGGTGCCTTCTGCTTATGTGGATTGATGCTATAGGGATACATCAGCTGTACCACACAGGATTACCCAAAACAGTAATTACAAACTGCACTAGTGATCTGCATATGACTAGTGACCTTTAGACTGGGACTTCAAGATATCAAGTAGCCACTCTTCTTACTGGGCTTCAGGATGTTTAGAAATCTTGGGCAAATGGCTGAAGTCCTCTTTTTTTACTGTCTTTAAAAACTCTCAAACTCAAGAAGGGGCATATGCCTTGGAAAACTAAATGTACTGTAGCCATATATAATAAAATTAATTGCAAATGATTTTTTTGCTTATCAAGCATACAGAGCCATACACCTTATGTTGGTAGACTTTGTTTCTGAATATATTGATGATGTATTATAAAATGTAAACAGAATGGCTGGGACCAGTTTGGGTGTAGCCATGGGGTTACAGCAAGTGATTATCTGGGTGTGGGCTTTGAATCTGGCTGGTTTTAAGTACATGATCAGTAGCTTTTCCCAATGGTTACAACTGCAAACATTAAACCTGTTCTAGATGAATGATTAATATTTAGGCCCAGGTTCTGCAGCCGCTTTGTGTGAAGGTGTCACTTACTTCAGCGGGAATTCAGCTCCAGGAGCACCTATGGACACAAACCTTGTGACAAGACAAGTGAAAAAACATTTGAATTCTTTATGTCTTGGGAAAAAGGATGGGTTGCTGCTGTAGCTTAAAACCCCTCCTAGAAGGATTTTTGTTCAGCTTGAGTAAACCTTTCATTTTCTGTAAGGGCGCACCATTTTGGGGAACCACAAGTCTTGGAATGTATATAAGTGCTCTTAAACTCTCTTATATAACACATAGAAACTGTTTTTAGCTTTAAACAGTGTGTCATCTTGTAGCCCAATGTGTTGAAGTGGACGTGTGCATATATCTTTGTCTGTGCCCATCCGTGTGATAATATATAAATATATACAGATGCATGCTGAAAACCATGTTTCAAGAATACTAAGCTTGCAATGCCAGAGGTCTGGAAATTAGAAAATCTGCATGACTTCATGCCTAATAGGTCCATGATGCAATTTTCAGTGATGTATTTATGTAACTATTTTTTTGCTGGACCTTTCCTTCATTAAGTGTGCAGAATGAATTGAATTCTTCAAATCAGTAATTGCATAAATGCTAGCGTTGCTGCCATCCATGCTTCTTCTGAGACCACCAGTTCTCTGTTGCAAGCCTCTCATTACTTTGATTCTGTAAATTGTCCCTCACATTAGTGACCGCTTAAACATCAAGAGGGCTGCTCCTATAAAGAATGGTCTCAGAGTCCTTCCATATTTTTCAAGAGACATGAGCTCATATCTGCTCTAACCTGACTCTAAAATGAATCAAATGCTGACATTTGGGAGGACCCAGACTTCAAATTCCATAGCCCACAAGTGCCCTGAGCAGGGGATTTGGTCTAGCACAGCATGCATATACATCATCCACATCCAGAGCTAAATTTGGGTTCATCTCTTCTATCTGTACATGTGTTCCTTTGTTTAGGTTGACAAGAAAAATCTTGGTATTCCAGGGATGTGTGCGTCAAGCATCTGTTTGGGTACCTGGCTCAGTTTAGTCTTACATGTATAAAAATGCAACCTAGTTCCCTTTAGCTGCACACCTGCATTTGCCCAAACCTTCAGCTTGTTTCTGTGTTCATCCCCCTCTCTTGACAGAGGTATCTGACCCTTCTCTACAAAACATCTGTCAAGGGTACTTAAGGCCGCAAAGCACCTGCGATTGAATGCTGCTTGTGGGCAGACCTCCGCTTCTACCTTCCCACCTACACCAAACACAGAGCAGCACCTCAGTGACAGCAGCTTGTGCTGTTGCTCCCTGGGTATGCCAGCACGTCCCCATGTGACACATCTTTGAACTTTAATTGCCCTAAAGGGTTTGATAATTGAAATCTTCATCTAGCAAAGACTACTGTTTCTTCAGACACACAGCTGGACATTAACTATGATCAGACACCATACACAGCAAAGACTGCCTGCGGCTTGTTAGGGAGTCAAAGACTTAGAGGGAGATATGGTTTGACATTAAAATGGAGGTAGCGATGTGCTTCCTCTGTTCTTCCTTATTGTCTACAGAACACAGGTCATTCCTGGCGGCAGCACAGCTCCCATAAAGCCCTGTATAAAATATTTGAGACTCTACCTGACAGCTAGGGTGACTGGCATATCACAGAAGGGGCACATGTTTGCAGATTCCTGTAGGCTGCAGTTGCTGAGAACTGCAAGATACTATGTCAGGTACTTAATGACTTGGAGGACAATTGCAATACATGCACATGGGATTTAAAGACTGAGTGCAAAGCACAGAAGGAGGTAAGTCTGATTTCAGCATCTTGCTTTTTTGGTCCTCATGTAACTTCAATCAGCAGTTCATGTCATTCTGCTATGAATTAATGAATTTAGCATTAATAGTTACTATGAGTATTCTGGTGGTGGTAGTCAAGATTTGAGAAAGCAAAGGGTGCAACTATTAAGGATATTTTGAACTATTGCCACTTTCACTGATATCCTTCATTGCTGTAAAGTAGCATGTTTTGGCTTCAGATATGTTTTCCCAATCCAAGTGGTAACTGTAAGGTTGTTTTCAGAGGGAGTGGGGGCTCAGCAGCAGCCAGGGCTGGAGTCACTGGGGAGCTCTGTAAGCCCGTGGCATCCACCAAAGCCAAGGAAGCTCAGATGTTTGTACGGAAGGTGCTTTATGCATCACTTACCGTGGAGAAGATCAAACATGCAAGTACAATAAAACTGTCACTTTACCTGGCCCAGGCAGCTCACAACCTGTTATCAGCTGTTGCTTGATATTAAATGTTAAACCCTCTCGGAGACACTTTCAGCCAAAGCAGACTGTAAAAACTGCCCTTATTTCTCCTCCTAGGAAACATGGCTTTGTGTTAGGTTACTGTGTGTGGGGATCAATGTAAAGTTCGTGCCAAAGAGAGCAGTTGGTGGCTGACCCTGCATGTGCTGTACAGAGCATACCCAGCGCAGGCTGAGCTTGTTAAAGGCTGATTGTTCAGTAGAAGATGGGAGTTAGATCGCTTGGTTCTCCTTCTGCAGTACCAGAAATGGTACTTCATTGCTGCTTTCTCACCTGATCTGATGCAGAGGGATAAAACCAGTACCGAGTGGCTTTTTTTGTATAATTCTGACTCTACTGAGGAGTTTATTTGGGGAAATAATCTCTTATGCATAAATCCAGCAGAATGATGTTTGTACAGGATATCCTCTTTTCTTTTTTTTAAACATTTTTTAGCAGAACGCAGCTGAAGTGGTAACAAAGATATTAAGGGGTTCGTGTGGAGCTTGGCTCTGTTCCCAAGATGTCCTCTTTACTGCGCCTGGCATGACTGGTGAATACTTGCGTTTTTACAGACTCTCAGGGCTCCAAAGATGTAAAATGAACCAGGATAAGTGGGAATTCATGCTGGTATATTGATTGTCTGCATAAGAGGAGGCCCTACAACAGCGGATTGTATGGAAAACCAAGAATCTCCACTGAGGATGATATATGACCGTGGCAAGTTTTTTCAGCTACTCATCAAGGAAGGAGAGGACAATGGTAGCTGGCAGCTGCTGTTTCAGCTGACATACTTGACTTAGATTTGCGCTCGGCTAAGAACATGCATACTGCCAATTGCTAAAGCTCAGCTAACTTGCAGCAATTTGTTAAGCGGTAGTAACTCATTGGCTTGCATTGTCTCTTCAGATGACAAACTAGCAAAATGCTTTAGGGCAGCAGCGCCCAATTATTCAGTAATGTCAACTTTCTGTGTGTCTCAGAAAGCAGCACCCATTTTTGTTATCTTTATTTTTTTAATTCAAAACTGTTAAACGCTAGGAGTTTGCTGGTTACATTGGATAGCCTGCAAAGTTACCCAATGGGTGTGACAAATGCAGGAACTGCTGCCCCAGAGCACAGAGTGCTGCTGGTCCTTCCAAGAGGAGATGGTAGGAATGAAGTTGCTTAATCCACCCAAGCTTCTGCAAACTCCTCTGGGACCATTTCAAATCACACAATACTGTAAGGTCTCTATTCTTCCTGCCCAAATGACATGAGAAATGTGAAACACTGTTTTGAGCACAGATAATGCAAACTCTTTCCCCTTGGTGTGTTTAGGCCAGCATTCAAAATTCTCCATCACCTCAATGACTGCACACCACAGACTGTGCTTCCTACCAGTGCCCTCAAAGGAGTCCTCTCCTGTTAGTCCAGCAGCAACAGGACACCTTGAATCCAGAATGGATCCCTTGCTAGACCCAGGGCAGGAGAGGTACAACAGCCTGGAGGAATCCCGAGGAAAAAGCAGAATCAGGATTTGTCGACAAAATATAACACAAGTTCACAAGCTTCCCTTGGGAATCCATGTCCACAGCCACCCTGGAGTGTCAGGGAGGGATTAATGTCTTCAAACACCCACTGTCTGTTTGTAACCCACAGTTTTTCATGGACCTGAGGAGGGGTTTGACTGATCACCCAGCCCATGAGCCTGGTGTGCCAGGCAGCGGCTGCTGGCTTTGCGCCGAGCTGCAGGAACGAGCACTTTGCCTAAGAGCAGATGTCAGAGATGCAGTGCACCCAATGCAACATCAGTCCTTACAGTCTCCCCCCAGTAGCTCGAGTTAGGCACAACGACTTCAAGGTGACAGTGAAAGGCTGCTCCTAGCCCTCACGATTGGAGACTTTAATTTCATCCCTTTGTTAATGAAGTGATGACTCTTGAAAACAAGAGCGGTAACACAATTATTTATGCTCATCTGTCAGAAGAGTAGATCAAAGCTATCTATAAAGCCGCAGACAAATATCACCAGGGATGACCCAGAGGCTTCCTTTGTGTGAAGTGACAGACCGGAGCATGACTTCATTGGGAAACCAGTCTTAGATCCATACAGCAAAGTCATGCAGCCTAACGCTGACCCAGAGCTTTCCTCTGCGTTTGCTTACAGCTGAGTAGCGACAGGGGTTAGAGACGATGACGCCAACTTTCCCTGTTTTTGTTTTTCTGGTAAGAGACCTTATTCAGCACAACAGTATCGCTTATGCTCATCATTACATGTGCAATCTTAAGATAATATCTCGGCATGTTCAGACACGACGGAGGCCTTTGGGTTGTGTCGCTGCAGGGTGTGTTGCAGCCTGGCGCTGTGCAGCGAGGGTGTCGTGGATCATTTGGGAACCTCTGTGGACGTGTGAGGAGTCAGTGGCATAGCAACCACTTCCTGCCCAGCTCGGAGCCAAACCTAACTGGATCCCTGCCAACCAGGTGTCTCGAAGCACATCCTCACGGTAGCGCTGACACCATTAACTACTAACATCTTCTCAACAAGGAAATGTAAGAAAAGATAGAGAGCAAATCAACCAAAGATGATGTTGAAGGCCAGCTCCCCACTTGCCTTCAGCAGAGCTCTGTCAGCATGTACCACATGCAGTTCAGGCCTCTAAAAAGACTACTGATGACTAGAGGTTTAGCTGCCGTGTGCTTGGGAAGGTTCCCATAACTCACTGACAATGAATGATGTGGTCACCCCTAAAGCCCAATTTCATATACTTATTAAGGCTCAAGAGAGGCGTATCTGGGCCCTCTGCACCACACAAAAGCTGTTTTTCTCTCTGTGCACAATGTTATTCATGCTACTATAAAAGGGACTGTATACAAGCTGTATCTTGAAGAGCATTGAACACAACATTACAATCTTCCACAACATTTGGTTCTTGCAAACACAGCCCCTGAAGCCCTGCTGGGGGTCCCCATATGTATTTACCAAAAAAAAAAAGAAATTCCAGCTCCCATTGCTGGAGGGAAATGAAAGAAAATGTAGCTTCAGTGGACACTAAAGGCTCAGAAACAAGAATAAAATCCACCAAAAAAAAAGCCTCCCTGAGTTAAAAACAAGATCTTATGCATGTGAACAAATACGTTTTGGGGCATGAATCATGGTGTCTGCAGTTTTTGTGGGGTTTTGGGTGGTTTTTTTTTTTTTTTTTTTGGGTTTTGGGGAGAGTTTTTCTTTGGTTTTTTGCAGGTGTGTATAATTACAGTCCCAGGATGTGTTGAAGCATTTAGTGTTTTGGCTTAACTTCAGATGCCACAAGTGGTGTTAGCAGGTAGGTTCTCTGCGCATCCTGGAAAATCAGTTTCTCAAGTTGAAAATTCAGTCATGATTTAAGGATGTCGACCACAGAAAATACAGAACACACACACAATTACACTTAAATTACATGGGGGAACTCTATGTCTTTAATTTTACCTTTGCAAGAGTACATGACAGCAATCTGAACTAGAACTCATTGGTTTACACATCTTCAGTTTCTTGCATGTGTAAATACATACACATGCACTTTTTCTGTGAACAAGACCTTGAAATGTGCCAAGGGCTGCTTGTGCCACAGGAGCATCAGTATCAGTGTGCATCCTTATGACTGGTGGCCAAGCACCTAGACCATACTCAACATCTGACTGCCTTAGGAGAAAACCATCTATTGCCACGTGGTTTTTTCCCTCTTCATATCTTGTGACTGCACTGGTGCTTCAGTTATTATAGTTTCCTTTCCTGCCAACTTTGCATGCTTTAATGCTGATGTTTGTGTAAGCCCATATATTACCCATGCTATATATATTTGTTTAGAAGCCACACTGTCTAAGGATTGTATTTATGTTCCCTTCAGCTTGCACTGTGAAGGTGAGACTATTAAGCAAAGGCATTTGTCATCAAAGGACACTTTGGAACCTCTGAAACATAGTGGTTTTTGTACAAAGGCTGTATTGTCACCGGCTTGGTTTGCAGAAAAACGTGTGAGTGGCACATCCAGGAGCTGCAGAGCCCCTCCTAAGCCTCACTTACACTCTTCAGTTTGTCCCTGGGATTTGTGGGACCCAGACATAAAAGCAGGAAATGTGCTGTGGTTTCACTAGCTGTAAATAGCGACCGTCCCCAGGCTCTGTGAGATCCGTCCCAGGGCAGTCTCCAGGCAGCGGCACTAGCAATCACACGCCTGGCAGACGTACATTATATCATATATATTATCCCTCCCTGCATGCTGCCCTAAACCTCCCTCTGCAGCCCTGCAGTCCTGGCAGCTCTATCCCACCCTCTGGTTTGCGCAGTGACATTCCGGACCCCATCCAGCCTCTACCCACTGTCTTGACTCCCCAGTGGCAGGGTGGCACAGATGGCAGGGTGGCACTGGTCGCACCCTCCTGGCTTGGCGTCTCAGCACTTTTCATTCCCTTCCCTCGCTGCCTGCCAGGCCGCGGAGCGTGTGCCACCCGCCCCAGAAGCCAGCTGTGTCACCTGGGTGCCCCTGGGGCTGCCCAAGCAGGGCGTAGGACTGGCCCCACAGCCAGGAGTGCCCAAGCCAGCGGTGACGCAGAGAGGCACTGAGGAAGCCCAGGGAGAAGCTCTCACGTCAGGGTTGGGGGATTCTGCCCCCATATCCACCCACAGCAGTGCCAGGCAGGGGAGAGGGGCCTCGACCCTGACAGCCCATCCTCTGCCTCTCCCCATCAGTGTGAGCCCACCCATCTGCACGGTCCATGAGAAAGCTGGATGTAATGTGTGAATTGTGGTTTTTTTTCCTCCTTTAGCTGAAGTTGCTTTGCGGTATTAATCTCAGTGATTAGCAGGAGAATAATCCCCTTTCACCTTGTCAGTGCCAGATCCAGCCAGAGGCCTGTCTTGCTTTCAAAGAAAGAAATTACAGAAGAACATTTGATCAAGTGAAGAAATTGCAAAGGCAGATGATCAGAACGAAGCTGGGGGAGGAAGAAAAAGAAAGACAGAGAGGGAGGGAGGGAGGGAGGGAGGGAGGGAGGGAGGGAGGGAGGGAGGGAGGGGAAAGAGAAAGAAAGAGATTACATGGAGAAATTAGGGAGGATGTAGTGGAGTGAGGTAAACCCTTAGCATTAGTCAGAATTCCCCTGGTGCCATCCTGGGGAAGGGGCTCTGCTGCAGTAAGACACAGCACAACATGGAAGGGCACACATCGCCTCCCACCCTCGCGGACGGCAGGAGAGGGGGATACCAGGGCTCGTCTGTCTGACAGATCCCAGCTAGATCCTTGCATGCACTTTCCCCAAAACCACCCATGGATGCTCAGCTGTTTGGGAACATCTTGCCAGATTTGTAGGACTTCAGCACCACTCCACTAACCCAGAGGGAGGGGGCTGGCAGAGCAACTGCTCCCTTCTGACTGTGCAGGGCAGGAATTTGGGTTTCATCATTCCCTGACAGTCTGGAATTGGGGGGAGTCATCTGTCACAGCACCCAGAATGAACAACCCCAGCACTGTGACCTCAGTATCCCTGTGCCCCAGCTCGGCTGCACCCTGGGTTGCCCCTGTCCTCGCAAGGCGATGCTTGCCCTGCCTGCCAGCAGGCAGGGGTGCGCTGTCACCTTCTGTGCACCCCAGCCTGCACACACGCATGCACACAGAGACACACACATGCACACCCGTGTGCTGCTGCTGCTGGTGAAGCCCATTGCATGGTTGCTATCACAGACCATGTCTAATTATGCTGTGGAGCTCATTACCACAGGAAGCAGCTGAGGCCAAGAATTAAGTAAGACTTTAGAACGGGATCGGCCATTCAAACAGACAATAAGAATATCCAGAGTTGTCATAATTCATGCCGATAAAAATTTTGGAAAGGATGTACAACTCTTCGCCTCGGGGTTTAAGCCAAGTAGAAGAGACCAAGAGAGTTGGTCTGAGAGGAAGGGAGTCGGGGGGCAGATTACCTCACCGTCTGACTATGGCCATGGCCCTGGGCCTCCCCAAACCACGTAGCCCTGGTCCTTGTTAGTGGCAGGGCACCTAGCTTCGTGCCCCGGGCTGGCCCCATGGGCATCTCCTGTCCCTCTCACCTGGCAGCACCATAGGGCCAGGTGATCTTTCTTTCTCTGCCCATGGGAGGGAGGAAGGGATGGGGAAGCTCTCCCAGCTCCATGGGACAAAACCTAACAGGGTCCTGGTCCATCCCCACGGCCACCATGGGGATGTGGGGCAGCTACCCCCACGCCAGCCCACGGTCAGAGCTGACCCTGTGTCTCTGCCCAAGCCAGCAGTGAGAGCTCGTGGGACTCAGGTGGGAGGCTGGTCCTGCCCTGGTCACACGAGCCGGGGCTCCTTGCTGGGGACCGCCGAGGAGGGCAGTTACAGTTTAACTCACTCAGCCCACAGAGCCCGCTGTTGGGAGTGCCTGTCTAATGATTAAAGTGCTAAATGAGGAGGCATGAACTCTGCATGCTCTCCCCAGACTCACTACTGAGTTACGTGGAGCCAGGCAAGTCAGGACTTCACCCCAGCACAGCCGCCAGGTCTGTCTGGTTACCGCCGCGTCCTTTAAATCCTTGTGTCTTCACAAGGGTGTCTCATTATATGATTTCTTGGTATTCAAAACCTAGTAAACGGCTCTGTTCACCCCTTTGTTCAGGGACCAGGGAGGAAGAGAAAGGAGTTGCAAGGAGGGCTGCTGCCATGGGAGATCCGCTGTAGGAGAGCTGTACTCTGATCTGCCTTCCACCCTGTGGAGGTGGAAATGCAGAAATGCAGCTCCAGACACTGAATCCCTTGTGGGCACCTGACAGGCTTCCCAGAGCTGTGCTTTGGAGGACCAGGAGGACAGGGGCAAACTGGACAGAGGATAACATCTGTAGCCACTGAATGTGAAGAGGTAGCCTGCCATCTGGCAGGGTGGTACACATCAGCCAGCACTGTGGGCTGTCTCCATCTGACCTCTGGAGCAGCTCCCCAGCCAGCAGCACTGTCCAGACAGGGAGGATCACTCCCAGGGACCCTACTAGTGCATCACTGAGGTGAGGAGAGGCACACGCACATCATACAGTTGCTGCATTGCCCTTTGTGCCTTGTGCGGGCAAAGGGGAAGAGCATGCTTGGAGATGTCCACCTCCAAAGGCAGCAGCTTCTGCCCATCCTTTGGAGCCCCTGTCTGGTTCCTGTCTCTTCTCAGTGGAGTGTCCCTGAGTCCAGGATGGATTTTACTTGGTGATGTCAGGCCAGATGAATCCTGGTTTAATTGACCATGGGTGAAATCGTGCTTCTATGGTTAATGTTATACTTGGGGCTGGGAAAACTACTGCAAGATCATAGCAATTAGATCTGGAAATGATTCAAGTCATCTGATTTATTTCCTCTCTCTCCCCTCATTGTCTCTCCCGGGGATGGGGGCAGTAAGGTTCCCAACAATGCGTCTCCCTGTGCGTTGTCCGGTCCTGTCTCCCTGACTCAGGAAGCGGAGCATCCACGTGTCCCTGGGGAGACAATTCCACCGCTTGAAAGACGTCAACATTAGAAAATGTCTCAGAAGTTTAGCCTATATTTCCTTTTGTGGAGTGCCACAAATTCTCAGGTCATGAGCTTTACGCCTCAAGGAAACTGGCTGCTTCCCATGAGTGTAATGGCTGGGAATAAGGTGGTGGTTTCCTTCAGTGTTTGCAGGGGCAGGTAGAGAACATGGGGGTGGGTCAATGAAGGTTTTCACACCTGCGAGGCAGTTCAGATCAGGTAACTCATCTGGAATGAGCCCTCCTTTGGCATGAGCTCAAGATTTTTTTTTTCCATTTTCAGATTTTTATTCCATGAATTCCACCTTGACTCATAAAAATCTCACTGCTGGAAACGTGTCCAGTTCCTCACAACAAATTCACTCCCTTTGACTTGCTCCTACTACTGCTACTAATCTCACCACAGGAGTGTGGGGCAAGTGGTAATTAAAGGACAAAAAAAGGTCTATCTCAATGAAAGAACCATAGTGAGAACTCCTTGAAAGTTGTTGCAGAATAGGCATCATCTCAGCTCCAGTTCTGACCTGCATGCAGAGAGGATGTGGAACCCTCTGGCTAGGGGGAAACTTATTGTGCAGATGCAACAGGGATAGAAGAATTTTCCCAAGTGATCAGAGCTTATGAGCACCACAGAAATGCTAGACTGGGTCTACATCTACATTAAGAAAAGTTGGAGCCACGTGGCTGACTTTCTAGTGGTAAGGTCTCCTGCTTCTGAATATATTCTGCAGGGCGATGCCATTAACTGAGGGGGACTTACATTCCTTATATATTTTAAATTACTCTTCTTCTCTGTCGAGTGAACTGAGTATTTCCACATCTCAGAGAGTTTGAGCACTTCCCCACCCTCTTCCTGCTCACCACCAGCAGCAGCCAGCCAGGTGAGAGTCGTGTAGAAGGGAAAGAGGAGCATGAGGGCAACTGAGGCCATAGAAATGTTTTGGTGAAATGAAGAGAAGTAAAATCACTTGTGGTATCCAGGGGGCTGCATGGGTTAAGACACTTTTTGCAACTGTTCAGATGTAACATCTTCCCTGGGTGTGCTGTGACAATATGTCCCACCAATATTAGTCACATCCAAGACTCTGGTTGCGGAGTAAAGTCCACACCCTGCCCAGTTCCAGCTGTGGACTCTGCTCATTATTAAATCAGTGAGGTTTAATCATATTGGGACATCTTCTAAAGAACATCTGGATGACACCTTTGGCAGCTGAGACTAGACAGCAGCCTTTCCTACTGGCAGCTGGTGTCCCTGGTACCTGGTACCAGTGAGGCCCACCCCTGGCCAGGTACAAGTGCCCTTTCCTTGTTCATCCTCCTCTGTATATGGAGGAATAGCTTCAGTGGGCAAAAACTATGGTATGATATTCATAGGGTGGTGTTTTGGTGGAGGATAAAGCAAACTTGTGGGGGAAACTAGAAGAAAAGAAGGCAATCAACTTTACTCCTTCCAGGAGAAAAACATCAAAGACATTTCAGCAGAGAGGACAAAATGAGGAAAAGCAATAGGTGGTCTCCTGTCCTCACTCACCCACACCAGTACCATGACTATCTCATTCTGTGGTTTTTGCTCTCAGCGCTGGCAGGAGCTCCAAGTCTTCCCCCTTGTAAGATACACACCCTCCCAGATGGGCCATGCACCTCGTTACTGCTGGCTGAGGACCTCTTTCCTCTCCTTCAGCCCTTCAGCCAGCCAGTCAGGGGCCCACTCCCACCCAACTGTTGAGGTGCACACCCCCAGCTGTCCCTCCTGCCCTTCCTGGCACCCAGAGCCACCACGGGACTGACACAGGCCTATGTGCCTCCTGACAGCTCTTCTTGTCCCACCAAAGCAGGAGTGGAGACATCAAGATGCAGGAAGTCCCAACCTCCTCATGGACTACATGGAAGCCAGCATGGTCTTTCAATAAACTGGGATCTTTTTTGAATAATCCACACAGCTCATAGCTGGAGGTTTTAAGGAGCATGTGCATCCAGTCCTGCCTCTCCGTCTCTGCTGTTGGTCCTACAGTGGCCCTGCCTTCCCCTTCTGCCACATCTATCCCTGATGTAAGACACCATCTTGGGGTGTGAAGCAGCACCAGCCCCAGGAGGATTCCTATGAGGACCGATGAGGATCTCTGGCCTGCTGACCCGTTGTGGACAGCTGTCCCTTGTAGCACCAAAAATGGAAAAGCCTGTTACTCAACAGGCCAAGCAATTTGTTACCAAGCCTCAGTTCTGTGACACTCCCCTTCACACCTCCAGGTGCCCAAGAGGGGATCCTGCTGTTTGCTAGGTCCCCAAAGGAGCACCCTGCCCCTGCCCTCCATAGCCTTAACATGCAAGTTAGAAGTTCAACAGACAAACAGGGAACAACAGCCCATATGGTAAACCAGCTTTACCTCGGAGCGAAAAAGCTGGCACCTAAAATTTCCTGCAGCCAGCTGCAATTTCAAGACTGCCTTTGCCCTCTAATTAGTTGGTATTTGCTGTACCAACTATTATCTTTCTAGTTACATAGCGCAGAGGACAATGGCTCCTTATTTCCTACCACAAACATTGGGTTACTATTTACCTCCAGCTGTACCTCCTCTATCTTCTATTCCCATTAAAAGAAAGTATCATTAATGACTACAGTGATGGGAAACACTGGAAGAGTTGGTCATAAATTAAGACACTCAGAGCCTACAATTATTTGTACTGTGTAGCCTGTATTCAAACATTTACCGGCTCCTCTGCAAATGCTCACGTGGGTATTTCCACTCTGAACCTGAAAGGATGCCCAGAGCTGTTTGAAACCAGGCACTCGTGTAGGGGCGCATGCCTCAAGCTGCACCAAGTTCCAACCTGGTACAAATTGAGTAATTACAGGGGGCCAAATGCCTCCCTGATGTAACTGCCTTTGGATACTCATCTGCGTGTGGCTGTGCGTCTGCAGGAGCAGCAAGGTGCTCCTTTGCACCGCACGCAAGGCTCTGCAGCTCCTGCTGTGCAGAGACTTTGGATGCCTGATGCTGTGGGGCCCAGAGATGGGGATCCTGACACAACAAGTGTAAATCCTGGCTTCGCTGGCTGCTGCAGAGCTTCCACCAAGATTGGAGGCCAGGCATGTAAATCCTGCCTCCGTGCGCTGAGATGCCCAACGATCCCCAGGGCTAGGCGCCACTCTGTTACACCAACATAAATTCGCGGTGATCCTGCTAATGCCTGTGCAGCTACTCCCTACTTCTGCCAGGAAAAGTGAGAACAGGATCTGGCCGTGAATCTGGGAAGTTTTATGGGAGGAGGGGTGGAGGGGAGCCCCCGGTGTGATTCCTGGTGCTGCAGGCAAGGGATGGAGGTGCCTGTTGAGAGCCAGCCCCATCAAGAGCTTCATGCACGCCGCGCGCTGCCTCCTCCGCCAAACTTTGCCAGCCTTTTGTAACTGCGTCCCCGAACCTTTGCCTCACTCGCACCTTCCCTGCAGCCACCCCCCTGCCCACGCTGGGAGACAGATACAGATGCCAAAAATCCCCGCTCGGATGAAGTGAAGCCGCAGGTCACCAGGTCAAAACCCCTCCGCTGGCGGGAGCCAGAAACCCCACTGCCCGCGCCAGGGGCCACCTGAGCGGGGTGTCCGTGAGCACCCACGGCGGGAAATGTACGGCGGGGGGTGGCGGGGGCACGTACAGACGTGACAGGCAGCGACCCACGAGTGACTGAGTGCCCCCGCGGGAGCTGCGCTGCCGGGCACGGGGAGGGGGGGGGCGGCAGGGACCGGAGGGCTGCCGGGGCCGGAGGGAGGAAGCCAGCCCGGTCCCCTGTGCCGCCCAGGGCCGCCGCGGTTCCCCCGTCGCCCTCCCCCGCCGCCGGCGCGGGGCCCCCCCCGACGGCAGCGGGCCCGCAGCCCGCCCCCGGGCCAGCCTCCCGCCCGCCCCGTCCCCGGGGCCGCCCCGGCGGGGAGAGGCCGTCGCGCCCGCCCCCCCCCCCCCGCGAGCCCCATCCCGGCGGCGGCGGCGGTGCCCGCGGCGGGGCGGGCGCAGGGCGCGGGGGGCGGGAGCGGGGCGGGGGGAGGCGGGGCGGAGGCGGCCGGAGCCCCCGGGATCCGCCGGCACCTCCCGGGCCCGGCACTCGCCGTCGCCGCCAACTTCGGCTGGGAGTCGCCCTCGGTGCCGCCGTTCCCGGAGCCCAGCGCCGC
This sequence comes from Strix aluco, assembly GCF_031877795.1. Classification (NCBI taxonomy): domain Eukaryota; kingdom Metazoa; phylum Chordata; class Aves; order Strigiformes; family Strigidae; genus Strix; species Strix aluco. Next base: position 16,385,322 of record NC_133935.1, on the reverse strand, counting down.
CGCGGCGACGGGGAGGGCAGCGCCGGCAGCCTCCTCCCGCTCCCCTCTCGCTGCCGGCGGGGGGCTCGGCCCGGCGCGGCGACGGGGCCGCGGCCCCCGGGGCAGGTGCGTCCCCTCGCGGTCTCCGGCCGCCGCGACGCCGCGGCGGGGGGCGCGGAGCCCCGTTCCCGCCGCGGGCGCCCGCTCACCTGCCGCCACCGCCGCCGCCCGGGGACGCGGCGCCCGGGAGATGCAGGTAGGAGGCGGCCCCGGCCCGCGGCGGCGGGGAGGGCGGCGGCGGCGGCGGGGGGAGGAGGCCGGGGGGCGGGAGGGGTTTCGCCGTGCCGGGCGGCGCGGCTCCCCGGGCCCGTCCCGTCCCGTCCCGGGGCCGGACGCCTCCGCGGGCGGCCCCCGAAGGGGCGAGAGGCTGCGCGGGCAGCGCCGGCGGGTCGCTGCTTTCTCCCGGCCCGAGAGCCACGGCCGCCTGCCGCCGCCGACCCCCGGCCCGTTACGGCCGCCGGTCGGGGCGGGGCAGGGCCGGGGCTGCGGGGGGCCGCGGGGGTAGGGTGGCCCGGGCTGCGCGGAGCCCCCGCGGCGGGCGGCCCCGGCCGGCGAAAGGGGCCGTCGGGGGGCCGAGCTGCCGCCGCCGGGCAGCAGCTCCCGGGTGAGTCCCCCACAACACGGAGCAGCAGAGGGGCGACCGGAGCACGGGGCGAGGGCCGGTTGCAGTGTTACTTGCGGTGGGAGAGACCTGCTCGGGCAGGAGAGATGCTGCTGAGGCGTGAGGGGCCGTACTCTGGCATCAGGGACGTTGCTGGGGTGCGAGGGATGCGCCTCTGCGGTGGCAGACGTTGTGCTGGTAAAACAGATGTTTCTCGGGCATGACAGACGTGAATTTGGCAAAACAGATGCTACTCCGGCAAGATGGATGTTACTCTGAGCAGAGGGATGTTACTCTTGGATGAGGGCCTTTTCGGGGGGTGTGAGCACAGCCGCTTTCCTGAGAGCACCCAGGCCCCTGGCCCACGCCGTCCTTCTCACCCACATGCCCGCGGTGTGGCAGCATGTGCCGTCACGGGCCATGGCATGTGGCGTGGGAGAAGGTGCTTGTGTGCATGGAAACGCAGACGAGTAGCAATAGTGTGCTGGGTCTCACAGTACCAGGACGCGAGCATCCCAGTTATGTTCGTAACAGACACGTTGTTCGATGAAACTTGTTTTTTTTCTGGGAATTATGGTGTAATACTTCTCTTGGCAAAATGGGTGAAGTAACTTCCCCAAACATGTTTTCGTGTGCTGTTACGAACATTCTCACCTGTTCATTTTTGGCGTTCTTTTTTTTCTGTGATGGAGCTGTTTCTCACACATGTACCAGCATTTATGTTCTCACTTCATTTTCTTCATAACTAAAAACTCAGGTGCATGCACATCACATTCCTTGTGTGCACCTGCACGTTTCCAATATAATTTGTTCTTCCACGCTTCACCCGCACATGCGGACTGTCTTTTGTGCCCATGCCTCCTCATTTGCCTACATGTCGAGGGCTCTTTCGTGTTGCCCTTTATTTGGGCTTTGTGTCTGCACAGCCTCGGGCACACACATATAATGGGCACACAAGGTATCTCCTTCCTTTACATTTATCTTCGTTCGTCTGTCCCTTCGGAGTCTGTCTGGTACGTGCGTATCTCTAACGTCTCCCCTACCTTCCCCTGCAGGTGGGAGGTCTGCAGAGGGGCACCAACATTCAGGCATAAGCTTGTCCTTGCCCGCCTTTCCTACATTTGCTGATACATGGGAGATGAAGTGACCACTTTTTCTGGTGGTAGCAAGTTTAACCTGCGGTTGCCTGTTTTCTGTTGCGCACACAGATGCTGTTGTGAATGTAGAGCCAAGTTGGGTACATGCACTTCTTCCCAAAAGAGGAAGAAACGGGCTTTCTCAAAGCTGGCAGGAGAGACAGACTCCGCTTAAACCAGTGTCCAATGCATGGACAGCTGGGTTTAGCCAAGGTGAAGGTTGGGCACTGCAGGAATTCTGGTGGAATTTTTTTGCCCCACGCATCCAATGTATAGGATAAGTTGCCACATATGTCAGTGAAGCTAGCCCAAGTACTACTTTTTTTTTTCCTCTTTCTTTAAAGAAATTAGCCAAGGATATGAAGAGAAAAGCATGAGGTTGAACTGCTAGTGTGGGGTAGGAGGCAGAGCTGGGGAAGCGAGCTGGACCTACTCCAGCCGTGGGTTTCCTCTGCTCCCAGGCTCCCTTTGCTCACTCACATTTCTGTGCCCAGGAGTGTCCATAAAAGATTCCTTCCTTTTGGAAAGGAGTCCCTCCCTAGCTCCTTCTGTGACTTCAGTATTAGCACACCTCTCTTCTCGGTAGCTGTAAGCAGCCCCTGTGTCCTTCCCCCTGTCTCTAGTGCACGTACAACAACAATGGCCTTCCATGTGTGACTAACCTCTGTTTAGGGAAAGCTGAAGCTGAAATCATGGCTGTCGTGGCTGCAGGCTCCCAACCCTGAGAAGTCTTCTCTCTCAGCCCCTTTCCTCCCAATCTGCCAGAATTCATTACATCAGTTGAAAGAAAAAGGAAGTTTTGAAAAAGCTGGGTCTAAAAAGTTGGGGGTTCCTATTTTTTTTCAGGCAGTAAGGTATGTCTTGATTGTATTTTCCAGACTTATTCTGCAAAGATCAGAAGCACACCTTTTTAAAGAAAAAGTCACATTCTTGTGTAGTGAAGTCTCCAGGAGCCTGGACTTTTAGGAAGAGATCAAATATTGTGAAATTTAAAAAAAAAAAAAAAAAAAAGAAGAATAAATCAGTGCAGTCACCTTTAATGCTATTTGTTCCTCTCTCTCTAGCCCAGTAGGCCTCTCTGTTTCTGGACTGCTTCAGATCTTGAGTCTTTTGTCCTGAAGTTGTTGGGTTTGGGTTTCAAGGCGTGCAGGGAAACCAGTTCTTTTCTGAAAACTGCATGATTGCTCATTTGAGTGAATATAAATTGTTCCTATTCATAAGATCTTTTTTCTAATGGCTGATCAAAGTTCAAGTGAAAACCATTTCATCATTTCCAAATTAATTGGACGCACACACAATAAGCACTTCAGAGAGACTTTTAAACACAGTACTTTTAAAATCAAGATGCAGATAGCCAAGGCATGCTGTCATGTAAGACAGGGCAGTCCTTGATTTGCTTCCATTTTTTGCCTAGAAAGGGACCTTCGCTTGCTGAAAAAAGGCATACAGACTTCATTAAAACTGAAAGCAGTGCAGGGAAGAGTCACAGAAATTCTTCGTGGACTGGAAAAAATCTTTTTCTAATGAGAGATTTAAGGAATGTGGACCTCGGAAGTGTTTCAGAAAGAAAATTAAGAGGTAGTGTGGTGTGATACCTGAGTGCTTTCAGTGGCACTGAGAGTAGCTGGTACTTGGAGAGCTTTCTAATTCAAGAGGAGAACTTAAGCATGTGTCTGGGCATTTAAGCTCTCTTCATTGGCTAGAAACAGGCAACATTTTTAACAGCAGGGTGATTAACCATCGGAACAAACGACTAAAGGCAATGTTAGCTTCTCCAGCTCTTAAAATCTTCAAACAAAGACCGAATGTCTTTTTGGAAAAGACGCTTTACTGGAGTGCGAGTTCTTGGGCTCACTGCAGAGATAACTGGCTGAGACCGTATGGACAGAATTACAGATGAGACCAGACCCTGTGATCCGCCACCTCCTTCCAAGCTTTGGCTTAGACCTTGATAAAGCTTACGCAAGCTTTCCCCTGCTCTGCGTGAGGTAGAGCAACGGGGTCACTGAAAGCAGATTGTCGCTTTTCAGCACAGCAGTTTCCACAAAGTAGGGATGCTCTCCGTGAAGGCACTTTGCAGGGGGAGCCCGTTGTAGATGGTGGGCTGTCCATATGTGGAGATCCTTCACTTGTCCTTGGGAGCTGTGAAACAGGCACTGAAGTTTGATGGCTTGCAGCGGGGCTGTAGGGAGTGTGAGGAAAGGAGTTCTGTGTGTCCCCACCCCATCCTCAGAGTCTGGACGACTCAGTCTGGGTTTGCAAGACTTTAACTCCTTGTTCTTGCATTAAGTGTCATGAGCAATCACCAAGCCTCTTCTTTTACCCCTTTTCCCCTCAGAAAGGGAGCTCAGGAGGGCACTGACACCCAAATGGCACACCAGTGCTGCGACCCCTGTGTTTCTGGTTGGGTTTTCCCTGGTTCCTTTCCTTTGCACTGTCCCTGTGCACCGTGTGTACCCGGGACTGTGGCTCTCCGGACGCTGCGGTGTCCTCACGCTTCTCTCAACAGCTTTCCCACTTCCTGGGGATGCTGCCTGGCAGGGAGGTGCTTGGAGCAAATGATGGGGAAAAAGTGCCCATGCAGTTGAGCACTCCCCTACCTGCTTGCCCCCAATGGCCCCATTATGAGATGCCCCAGCCCGCAGCTACAGCCCCCAGCAGTTTTCGGGGGGGTCCTCCCCAGGGCCTGGCAGCAGCAGACGGTGAGGTCTGTGTGAACCCCATCTCTTCCCCTTGGTATGTTTACCTGTCTAAATTTAACTCCCCAGCTGGCTTCATCCATCCTAAGCCGACCTGTTCTCTTGTGGCTGAGCTGTGGGTCTGGCTCCTGCTGCAGCGTTTCCTGGCTGCCTCGGGCTGGTGGTTTGCTGCTTGCTCCCTCTCTCTGGCGGATGCTGGCTCTTTCGAGGTCCCCAGCAAACCAGTCCTCCTCGCTTGAAGGTTTTATTTTTAAATCTGGCTACACAGCCCTCGGGACTAGAGGGTCCCTTGTTCTCTCATCCCTGGTTGCTCTGAGTATTTACTCTGCAGTGGGCTTCAGGAAATCTCCCCTTGTCCTGCTACAGCCCACAGCTGTTTTCCTTCTGACTGTGGTTGCTCCCAAATGGAGACCAGGCTTGTGGAGGAGCTCCTGGCCATCTCTAAAGGGACAGTGCTTCTTTCTGCCCCCGTTGGGACCCCAGTGGTGGGGTTGGTAGGTACTTCTCCACGGAGGCATCTTTCTCATTTCACTTTGTTCAGAGCTGGGCTTCCCCGAGCTTGCTTTCATCCCAGTTTGTTTGGGAATCAAGTGATGTGCCCCTCGGCTTCAGAGGAGCAGGAGGGAGGGAGAAGCAAAGGAGAGGGAGTGCTCCTTTTTCTGTTGGACTGGACAGAATTCACTTTCTTTAGTTTCAGAGTTTGGGGCAGTAAATACGGCCCAACCTGGCAGCTGCCTTCATCTAAATAAAACCATCGGGATCAAACCATTCGTGTCCTGCATAACCCTGCAAGAGACCCCTAATTGATCTCTGCTTTTCTGGGCATGCCTGCTTGTCATGTAGCTAATGCTGTGGTCTACCACATGAGAGCGATGGTTTGAATCCTGGCCTTCTCTGTCACTCTTTGAGCTAAGCTGGTGGCCTTGTGTTTAATACTCTTGTATTCAGGGAAAAGGTAACGAAGGCCAAGGTTTTCAGCAATGACTAGTGATTTGGGGTATCTGACTTGAAATGCTGTCAAATGTCCCGATTTTTTTCCGAGGTTCAGCTATTTCTGATGCTTGGGCAGGCTTAAGTAGTCTGGATATGATTACTCAGAATGACTAGTCCATTTTGCAAACCTTCTCAGGATCTGGAGCAGAATTAGGCAAAACAAAATTAAATTAAATAATGCACGATGTAAGTCTCTAGCAGGGATACTCAAATAGAGTGAGTCTTCCTAGAGTGGAAATCAGTTTACGTCTGGAGAAGTCATGGCAGTATTGTGTGCAGAGATTTGAAAAAGAGTTCTTGGTTTAGTTTAATTTGTGGTTTTCAATAGCTCATGGGAAAGGCTTGAAGGGTTTGATAGTTTTATCTTAGGAAAAGAAAAGAGCAGCATTGTCATTTTATATATCTAGATATAGATATGTGTGTGTGTGTGTATTTTATTTGAAGCATTTGGGGAAAATATGTTTTCTGTAAACTCTCCCATCTCAGTTGGAAATGAAGGAGACTGAAGTGGTTGGGTGGAGCACATGTTTTGTGTTGGTTTATTCATCGCTAAGGACAGAGGGTTAACAAAAATCATACCAATACTAGTATTTCAGTGGTGTCCCTAAATTTATCTTCCTTTTTCAGTTATTCTCTATTCAGCTTCTTGGCGGGTTTGGTATCATTGTTTCACTGAGTCCTGAAGCATTGTAGCACCTCTATTATAGACAAGTTGGAGTTCTAAAGCAAATTAAATTAGAATCTCCCTTGCTTAGCTGTGAAAACGTTTCTGAGCTTTGTTATGCATCAAAGAATGGTGAGAGAAATATATGAGCCCACATATGTCTTCATTAATGGAACATTTTTCAGAAAAAATAATTTTGTGACTGTCAGGTTCATTACTCTCTGAGGTGTTCCTAAGTACTCCGAAGTTGTCTCTAATCATAAAAAATTGATACTGTACAAAAGAAAATGAAGTTCCTTTTTTTCCTCCACTTTTTACAGATAAAGCAATTTTAGAAGTCTCCTTATTATATTCCGTAGCCCGTATTTGCTAATAATTACTGTAAATATTGGTCCTGGCAGAATGTGAGGGTTTTGTTTACTAAATATTTTGCCATTATCATTTCTGTGTCACAGCTGGGAAGGTTTGGGGTATCCTGTGGCTGTCATCACTGTCAATTCTGCCCAGCTTTGCATCTTTGAAAACTAACTGGAGCTTTACAGTCTCGTATCAAGACAATTCTGATATTCATGGGGTAGCCCCATTACTCTACATACAGTAGTGGAAGCTTCTGGTTCTGGACCAAAATGTAAGCTCTTGCTCCAGTGCATGGTGTGTACAAACCAGATTTCTCACTGACATCTGCAGCCTTGCAGTTGGCTGCAACTGTTATTCCACCTGCGGAGATTTCGCAGCCTGCCGACCAGGTAGAGCGGAGTGAGTGCTCCTGTCAATTATGATCAATTACCTGTCCCAATTTCTTTTCTGTTTTTATAACTATTCCCTATTTCCACCTATTCTTAACAAGCTGTTTTGGAGTTTTGCCAAAGTCCGAAATGAACTTCTATTAATTTTTTATTAATGGCAAGAAAGTTTTCAGCTGGGTAGGCTTGGTAAGTGCAGTACTGTTTATGTTCAGTTTTTGCTGTAGCTGCACAGGCTCTTTCAGCATCTCTGCCATTTTCCAAGGAGCCTGCACAATCCTGAAAGGCTCAAGACCTGCTTGTCTTCTCCATAGCATGCTGAGATGATCTAAGAGTGGGTCTGTATTTCTGCACAACGACAGCTGCACTCCAGTGGCATAAAACTCCATTGCATGTAACAACCAACCTTTTTGTCCACAAGACATGTAAAACTTCTGCATCATCTAAGAAAATGGTGCCATTTAGGTTCGACTCACACACCAGGAACAATCTACTCTGATCAAGCTCTGTCTGAATTTGGCTGCTTGTGTTAGGTTGTGTCTATGGTAGAGCAGTGCTGGCATGGCTGGGCAGCACCGAGCTTCTCTGCCCACATTGCTGTGACACCTTTCCAAAGACCATGAATGAAGGCAGCAACAGCTTCTGTGGGCACAGCTGTGGCCACGCGGGCATCTTTGTCAGCACAGCAGTGTTCACCAGGGTGTTGGGAGGTGTGGGTTTTTTTTGTGTTTTTGGGTTTTTTCACACTGTGAACTAAGAGAGTTTTATGGGGTAAGCTTGATAGTCTGGACCAAGCCCTACTTATAGATGCCGGGTAACGTTTCTAAGTCAAGCATAAAATCAAACTACAAGCAATAGGAGAAGTGGTTACGTCTAGACAGAGTTAATTTGTGTTAGCTAAGACTAACTTTAGCTTATGGACAAGTCTGAACTAGGAAATATATTTTAAATACATTGGAGATAAGGTTCAGTCAGTTCGTTGCCACTTTTGGTAAATGTGTGTGAGATCTGAGTTAGTGAACCTCATGCTTCATGCAGTCGATCCCAAGCTGAGCAGACGGAAGGTGACCATCACAGCGTGCCTCTGAGCCAGCACAGACAGCTTTGCCTGTCACCTGTACCAATTCCTGCACTTCCCTGAGGCAACAGGGAAGATTATACTCTTATTTCCCAGCCAGTCCAGTAACTCGTTCTTCCTCCTGGTAAAAGAGTTGGTGATCTTCACAGAGCCCAGAACCTTTGTCCATAGCCAGGGAAGGATTATCCAGCAGACCCGTGCGCAAGAGGATGTGTGTATGCTGGCCTGTAAGGTATGCTGGAGCTGGACCAGGGATGGGGGAGGATACACCCTGTGGAAATTGTGGCTCATTCGCGTCTTGGAACAGGTGTCAGAGGCTGCCATGGGGTGGACATAGCTTTCTAAACTCCGCCTGGGATTGAAAGAGCAACATCTGTTCCCAAGTTATGGATTGTCATCCAGAAGGTCCATCAGCCTAGCAGGTGCTGGTCTGATGTTGCAAGCCACAGAGTCACTTGAACACGATCCATTCCTGTTTGGATCGCAGGCAGATGTTGCTGCTCTGCTCAGTCATGGTTGTGACTCCACCTAAATACATTTTACTTTTCCCTTCAGCTTCTCTGCCCAAATGTGCAGGAGCCTTTGGCTTTTAATACCAACATCATCACTTCAAATTCATCACTTGATCCTGACAGTCTTTCTTTGGTAGGGCTTTCTCTTGGTGTACCTCAGCATCGTGCTGAGTGGATCTTCCAGACAGTCCTGATGACACGTAATATGAGGTCCTGCATCTGTGACTAGTAGCCATAAATTGACTTGCTGTGTGGTTTTTGTGCTGTGCAGACTTGCATTTTCATAGCCATCGTCCCACATGTCTGAAGCAGCAGACGTTAGTGGCGTAGTTGCCTTGTCAAAGTTTACAACCCTGTGTTTGGGATATGCTGCTTTCTCTCATTGTCCCCTCTTCCACAGAAAACTCTGGCGGTTATTTCTGTGCAGGGCAGAGGTTGCTGGTAGTCATATATCTGCCTAAAGATGTCTTCAGAAACTTTGTGGATTCCTGGAGTTGGAGTTATTTTGTGCTTTTCTGCAACAAATTAATATTAAATAAGTAACAAGTGATTAGAGGTAATTTTATGTTTGCAGAGGCCCATCTGCCTTTTCCTTTCCAAGGTTTTGCAAAGCTGGCCTTTGGAAAGAGGTCTGTAATCTTGTATGCTGATGAAGCAATGTGGCTTTGTAGGGCATCTAGGAGTATCCTCAGACCCCACTCCTCATCTGTGTGCAAAGCAAGTTTCTGTTTGTCCAGTACTTACCTGGCACCGTGGACCCTCTACCCTAAATTAAAATCTCTAATTGCTCTGTAATATTTCAGGTTCCTAAACAAGTCTGGGTGCAGGTATGCCAAATTCCTGGACTTCTATAAGGAATCTCCGGTGTGTCACCAGTGTGGATATGCCCATTGCAAACATCCATATGCTTGGAGCAAATGCCCAGTCCTCAAGCAGCAAAACAAACAAACATGGAACTGGTAAAATAAAAAGGCTTTCAAAAGAAAACATGGTTTGGTCTCAATTGAAATTTTCAGAAGAAAAACATATTTTTCCATAGTGGTGTTTTAAAACCTAATGATTTCTGTTTCCAACTGACATTCAGACTTAAATGTGATTTTAAGTTGAACCTGAAACAAGTTTAAATTTGAGGTCAACGTACCAAAATCTCTCATTTTGGATCAACATTTCATTTTCATAGAATCATAGAATGCCAGGTTGGAAGGGACCTCAAGGATCATATGGTCCAACCTTTCTTGGTAAAAGCAAAACCACGGTCTAGACCTGTGGCCCAGCCCCTGTCCAGCTGAATCTTAACAGTGTCCGATGTTGGGGAATCCACCACTTCCCTGGGGAGATTATTCCAGTGGCTGATTGTTCTAATCAGGAAAAATCTTCCTCTTGTGTCCAGCTGGAATCTCCCCAGAAGTAACTTGCATCGCTTACCCCTTGGCTTTTCTATGTGACTCCTTGTAAAAAAGTCTCCATCATCTTTGTAGCCACCCTTCAAATACCGGAACATGGTGATAAGGTCTCCCCTAAGCCTTCTCTTCTCAAGGCTGAACAAACCCAGTTCTCTCAGCCTTTCCTCACATGACAGGCTTCCCAGTCCCTTGACCATCTTTGCGGCCCTCCTCTGGACCCTCTCCACCCTGGCACATCTTTTTTGCATAGCAGGGACCAAAACTGAGCACAGTATTCCAGGTGTGGCCTGACAAGCGCTGAGTAGAGTGGGGTAATGACTTCTTTATCTCTGCTGGCGATGCCCTTGTTGATGTAACCCACCATCCTGTTGACTTGCTTTGCCACTGCAGCACACTGGTCGCTCACATTGAGCTTGCTGTCCACCAGGACCCCCAGGTCCCTTTCACCAGACCCATTCCCCAGCCAGGTAGATCCCAGCCTGTGCTGCACTCCTGGATTATGTTTTCCCAGGTGCTAGACCTTACACTTGTCCTTGTTGAACTTCATGAGGCTCTTGTTAGCCCACTCTTCCAGCCTATCCAGGTCTTCCGGCAGGGTGGCTCTCCCTTCCGGAGTGTCCACTTCCACACTCAGCTTGGTATCATCAGCAAACTTCATCAGGGTACCCTTGATCCCATCATCCAGATCACTTATAAAGATATTAAACAGCATTTGGCCCAATATCGATCCCTGGGGGACCCCGCTTGTGACAGGTTTGAAAAGGAGCTATTTACCACCATGCTCTGGGTGTGGCCTGGCAGCCAGTTCCCCACCCACAGCACAGACCACTTGTCTAGACCATAACACACCAGTTTCACCAGGAGAAGGCTGCGGGGAACCGTATCAAAAGCCTTGGAGAAGTCCAGGTAGACAGTGTCCACTGTTCGCCCCACATCAACTGAGCAGGTTGCTTTGTTGTAGAATGCGATCAGGTTTGTCAAGCACAATTTGCCCTTGGTGAATCTGTGCTGGCTTCTCCCAGTCATATGCTTCATTTCACTTGTGACAGCCCCCAGGAAGCTTCGTTCCATAACTTTCTCAGGGACTAAAGTAAGACTGGTCCTGTAATTTCCTGCATCCTCCTTTAAGCCCTTCTTGTAGATGGGTGTGACATTAGCCTTCTTCCAATCTTCTGGAACGTCCCCTGATCTCCACAACTCTCAAAGATTACGGAGAGCAGCCTCACAACAACATCAGCCAGCTCTCTTAACAGCCTCGGGTGGATAATGTCAGGACTTATCGATTTGCAGGGGTCAAGCTCCTGTAATAATTCACATACCAACTCTTCCTTCACTGATGCTGGGTCTGTGTTTGCATCAACCTGGATTTTTGTTCCCAAGGCCTGGAGCCTGACAGTGCTGGTAAAGACAGAGGAAATGCTAGTAAAACATTTTGAATGTTTTATTTCCATCAATAATATCTTGGGCTTTTTCCCCCCGCATTTTCAAATCAAAAGTGTTTGGAATTGTTCATGGCATGAAATAGTATAATATTCTGACCTTTCATCCTTATTTGAGATGCAGGCAAATGTTGAAATCCCAGCCCTTCTTGGGGAACAGAGATTCCATTCTCCGACCAGATCCACAAAACTGTGTTTCCACTGGTTTTGCTGGCCGGCTACTTCAATACTTTGTGTGTGATGACTTGCAATTCACTGCAGATTGAATCCATGGCAAGTCCACATGGCTGGTCTGGAGAGGCTGAGGGCAGTTAATCTTTCTTGCTCTGTGTTGTGCTTTCAAATTAATATCCAGATTTCTTTCCCAAGATAAATTTTCCTTTTGAACCAGTGTTTGGTAGTGCACTGTGCAGCTGCCTGGTACATATTCCATGCACAGATGAGGACTCTGGTGCTCTCTCAGACTAGCTGTGAGCTCTTATATGCAATCGGGATGTTTTAAAATTTGAGACAGCTTCTTGGTCATCTATTGTTTGTAGTCTCCCAGACTGCCATATATCTTTCTACTCAGAAGTTACTTTTTCCCCTTCCCACCATTGTGGGGAACTTTTTCCTGCCAGGCTCTGTGCAGTGTGTCTCTGAAGCAGTTTTATGGTGTTCCCCAGAAGCATGCTTTTGTCAAGCTGCCTCAAAGCATAATCCAGAGAAAATACTCTAAAGCAAGAAATGTCCTTTTCTGTTTGGCTTTGAGGTGTTATCTCCCCTCTTTCAAAATGCAGTTGGCTCCATCTACATCCCTAAGCTGTTTTGTTTGGAGCGATGAGAGCTCAGAAAATCAAGGGAGGCCACACACATAAACAACTGTGTGTGAAATCAATTAATCTAAATGAGCAGGAGACATATTCTTGAAGGAGAAGACTGGTTCTCACAGAAACCTCCCTTGTGTACAGCATTGGCGGGACTGTTACAAACATTATGTCACTGGAACAATGATGAGCTAGGTGAATATTTTAAAATTTTTGGCTAGTATTGGCCAATATTTAGAGGAAAAATGGTGTTTGATTGTGTTTGAAGAGCCTTTCACACTCTTTGTGAGAATTTTAACAAATAATTCTCATAATGGAAATGCTCACAGATACAGTGTTAGCATGTTAAAGCAAATGCTATTGAAGGGACCTAAATGTTGACAACTTAACTTCAAATATTTGCAGCATAAATTTGGATCCAGGAATTGCGCTCACCCAGTCAGGGATAATGCCTGCCATTCTTGTATGTTCAGATGTTGTCAGCAATACGTACACAAGCAACCTACAGGACAGGAATTACTTGCAGGAAGGTTTTATAAACAATCTTTAATCTCAAATTATAGAAAAATCTTATATTGCTTTTTAAAAAATCTGGTAAGAAAAAGAGGTTTCCTTACACTGTGTGTTATAAACTATTATTTGTCTCTGCAGTTGCAGGACTGTGAAACAAGACACCGATGTGCAGGAATTTCTAAAGCTGGTTAGCTCTTGGATCATGGTCACGCATAGCGGCAGTGCCCAGCTTTCCCGCAGGAGGAGGGTTATTCACGTCTCAGCACATTGTGGTCCTGTGCCGTAGGGTGCCCAGGGGTCAGTGATTACGATCATATCCCAGTTCCTCTCTGCACCTCTTTAAATAATAGTCTTCTCTCTTAGCTGGCTGGCCTGGGGCAGCGATAACATGTTTTGGAAGCAAAAATCTGTACTTGGCCTTTCTTGACTGAGGGAAGGCCATGGTAAGGAGGCCTTGAGACAGCACCCTTTAGGGGAAAGGAGTGAAAGATTGGGAAATCCCTGGAGACAGCTACTCCGCTCAACCTCCTAAGTTGTCACAGGAGAGGATGAAGCAGTACAACTCTGAGAAATCAAAAGACTTTGTGCCTGTAGTGTTACTCGGACATTAAAGACTTTTCATGGCTGTGAACCTTCCCTGACCCTGTCCTACCTCCCATTTGGGGATGAGGAAAATAGTAAGAGAAATTGCTTTCTGTTTTGCACTGAGGTCTCCCAAATGAATCGCACTCTGCTTAGTCCAACTCTGAACTGAAAGTTCATCCTATGGAGTGAAAGGTTCCCAAAGGCTTGAACTAAAACCAGCCATATTAGGAAAAGCTGCAGGCTAGGAGTCTTGATAGGATACTCTTGTTCATGCAACCTAGTTGTTAGGTTTTGCCCTGATTTCTTGTTTCATTTCTAGTATGTAATGGATTATTTTCCTTATTTGAGAAGAAAAAAAAGTGCTTTACAACTAAGACTTCAGCGTGTAATTTTTTCAGTTGAGGCCAGGAGATTGTCCAGCATGGAAGCCAACAAGATGCCCTGTGTTCCTGTGCTGCAGCTGGGAGCCCTTCTGGAGAAGGCAGAGAGCCCTCCCTGAGGCTTTCTGGGTGGAAGAGCATTACCACCACATACAACCTGTTGGTGCCAAAACCCAACAGGTTGGTGGGTGCTTCTAAGCAGCCACTGCCTTTTATCGTTCTGATCACCATGATTTGATTTATTTGCTATCTGATTTGGTGGAGGCTGAGAAGGAGATCACTTCCCAGGGCCCTCAGGAAAAAACCTGGGCTTCCTAGAGCTAAGCTCTCTTTGCACAGCACATAGCCCTGGGCTGACCTCCAGAGGCATCTGTCCGGTGAGGTGTCTGCTGGAACGCACCAAGTCTTTTGCAAGTTAGCTGGCTATACACTGCTGAAATTCATCTCCCTCAGGCACTTTTCTAGATCCCCAAAGCAACCGGTGTGCTGCTTCGGTCACCCAAATATCACTGTTCAAGTGGTTTTTTGTCCCCTCATTTCACATCCATGACAGGGGAGTCTCAGCATGTTCATATGTCTGTGACGCTCGTGTGGCGCTTCCACCATTTTCTCTCACCACAAGCCTTAGCAGGAAGGGTAGATGTTGTTCTCATCCCCTACATTCCCATCTGGCAATGGGATGGAAACACAAAGAACATCTGACAACACAAATAAATTAAACTGCTAATTTCCAGGACCTAATTACAGCTCTTGGGTTTGCTGCCTGACCTGAAAATAAAACTCCTCTTGTGAAGTTTCCTTGTTTTGTTTTTGTTTGTTTTAAACAAAGCAAGTAAACAAGAGCCACGCTACTGAATAGGAGAGGATGGTTTGCCCAATTCATTTTCCTGTATTCCTCCCTGGGTTGTGCTCAGCCAGTTGTGCCCCACACTGCGCTTTGGGAGGGGTGTACTGGGCTAAATATATCTGCGCTGCCTGTGAAATGCAGTATGGGGTGCTGCGTCATTTGGTGGAGTTTACTTGGAAACTAAGGTGGGGAGCCAGCTTTTATTTTCAGCCTTGGGTCAGATGCATTGGTCAGTTGTCTCACCCAGAATTTTAGTCTCGATCAGGATCTTGTCCTTGCAAGACAGACATAAAACCTACTCTCTAAATAAAAAGCCAAGCTAATTGCAGCAACAAAATGACATTGGAGCAACCATATTTTTCTTGTTCAGCAACCAGATTTACAATCCAAGAGCTTCTTCAGATAGGTCACCTTAAAAAAAGAAAAAAAAAATCATAGCTCAAATATCATGGCTTAATGAGTAGAGGAGTTGGTGTGATGCTGCGTGCTCTAAATATATCAGAAAGAACTCCAGCACTGGCAGCATGCTAACAACTGGAGTCCTTGGGCTTTTGCTTGTGTTGGGACAGAAATGTATGCCTCCAAGAAATGTGTGAGGAACAGATGCAACTTAGAGACTAAAGAGGACTTTTTGCAATTACTAGTTCTGCTTTTTGGCTTGTCTTCCTCTGCTGTTTCTCCTAGTGCAGTGGGAGTGATTTCACGGGAAGGGAAGGTATTCCCACAGCATGGAAATGCCGAGGGGTGGATGCAGCACAGGGAGGCACACCTGAGCTCGCTTTAGTCTCTGCCACACACAAGTAACAGCAGCCGGGCAAGTATAGCTGCATTGGTGACACAAACCTGCTGGGGACTCTCGGGGACTTACCCAGGCAGACGGATGGGGAGAAAACCTTGCTCTTTCTTCATAAGCTTGCTAGGATTGCCTGCCTGCACATCTAATGTACTGCAGGCGCATCTCTGGCTGCTGAATACATTTTTTTCTCTTCTTCTTTTGCCACTATAAGTGAGAGGAATCCCAGTGTCACTATATGGCTGTCTTACTAAAAAAGGGGATGAGAAAACTCTTCAGTATGAGGTTTTATATTTATCTAGGGGGATAATGATGATGCGAAGTAATTTCTGTCTTGTGCTTTATAGTGCCTAGCACATTGGGGCCTCTGAGTATTACTGCGGCACAAGCAACACATTGTACAAAGCTGTACAGCTTTGCTGGCATAGAGCTCCTCGCACACTGGGGTCCTGGTCTACACCAAGGGATCCTAGAGCTCCAGGATGTGCACTTCATGCTAATGACAATAAAATCCTCCAGGTTTCTCTCAGAGGATTCAGTAGTGAGGGTGAGGGCTGGGCACTGGGATTCCTGGGGTTAACCCTGGCTCTGTGACTTCTGGTAAGCCTGAGTGCCTCCTTTCCTTCATGGACTTCACTTGGGTGCTGATGGCTGTGAGCAGCAGAGAGTGCAGAGGATTACCATTGCCATTTGAACCTGCCCAGGTGTAGTTTATCCTCTCTGTAACACAGGAAAGTTGAGAGAGCAAATGGGAATTACTTTTCTTTAGCTTCACTGATGGATTCTGCATCTGGTCCTGCTTTTTTGACTGTCCAGTGGTTCCTAGGAAGGTGGTAGGTAAATGAACAATCCTAGCAGATACTGTTGTAGAACTTTGGTAGTTTTGTATCTCCTTGGCTTTCCTGTACTTTGTTCCTTTGTGCTTTACATCTGCGAAGTGATCCATTCCCTCCCTCTTCCCCTCCATCAGTAGCACTGCCTCAGCCCTGAGGAGTTGGTACAGCTACTGTAGCTGGGATTACCTGATTTCAGTGATGGGATGGCATGGTTTGGGGAAGGGTTTTATTCTGACAGGGATAGGCAGAGTTCACAAATAGCTGTCCCACAGCTGTGCGCTCCAGCTGTTGTACCACATGCTGTGGAGTAGACTTAATATTCACGGCTTTTATTCAAATGTTATGTGAAAAGTAAAGGCTGTTGCACAATATGCCAGAAAGGTATCTCTTAGGTGAGGAGGTGCTGAGTGGAAGCATGTGTCTCTCTCTAGTCCACCTCAGATTATTAACTAAACCAAAATAACATGTAACTAACCATTAAAAATAAGCATTGCTCCTGTATGAAGTTTGCTCCCTTCCTTCTTTCCCCTTAAGCCTTTCTCCCTACTCCTGTTATCACTATGGATGGCCTCCCAGCTGGGCACTTTGGCCATCTAGTATCGGTGGGCAGGTTGTAGCCCAAGTGTCTGCTTTTTGAAGAGCATCTCTGGCCTTGCCTTGAATCCAGCTGTGGAAGGTGAAGTTGGCTGAATTGGTCTCTGTGCCTGCACTGAGGGCAGGTTGTGTGAAACCGCCAAGCGATAATGCTGCACTCATGAGGACAGCGTGTGGTTTTGCCCGTCAGTAACGCTGCTGATGCTCAAGCTCGAGTTCCTGAGGGTTACTCTGGGAGTGCTGAAGGGGTCTGGTCTGTGTTTCAGTATGTTAATGTCCTCAGTCCCTATATCCTGGAACTCCAGGGCAAGAAACTGCCTACAAAGGACAGCTGATCTTGAGATACTGAGTTCCCAAACTGCAGGTTCCCAGTCCTCCCTGCAGAGGGATGCAAGAAAGTGCCAGAGGATGTGGTGGGCAGGAAAAATGTGCACCTCTCTGCCAGTTCTGCTCCTGATTGCAAGTGTGAACGTAAAGCAGCAGTTAGATCCTGGCAGCCCTAGCTCTCCCTTTGGCTTCTGCATGGGCCTCTCATTTTGGTGCCCTTGTTCTTACAGCTGACAAGTTCAGGGTTGCAGTTTTGGGGAGCTGCCTGGCGTTACAGCAGCGATTCATTCAGCCGTCCCAGCTGGAGTAATCGTGAGCTTCCCTGCCATTGGTGGGCATTGACTGCAAGGGGATGAGGAGGAGGACCCAAGAAGGGAAAAGCAACCTCAGGGCTGGAAAGAGCAGGGACAGAAAAGGAAATGAACAGAGAAGAGAGCATGTGGTAACCCAGCTGGGATATGGCCCACGAGGAGGAGAGTGAAGGTTTGATCATCCACCTCCCAGTATTGACTCTGCACTGGTGTGCCACGCTGGGTACCTGGCACAAAATCTCACCTAGCCGATGGGCAGTGGTGTGTGTGGAAGGAGATGGTGAGGGAGGGGATGTGGTAACACAGAAGATTAACTCCAACACTGTGAGCTTTTCCCTGTTGGCATCTATCTCCTGTTCTGTATTTTCTTGCCCTTGCTAACCTGAGGGTTCTCATGTCCCCAAAAAAATGTTGCTTGTATTCTGTGTAGGAAAGCTGCAAAGAAACTCCATAGCTGCAGAAAACAAAGTAGGAGGTGTCTTTTTTTTTGTTTGTTTTTTTAATTATACCTCAGTCATTATTGAGACAATGTTCTAGGAAAAAAGAAGATAATCAGGTGTGTGTCATGGGATATAAAACTTTGTGTCTGACCAGTGAAGGTCTCCTGGCACTGATGCTGATCCTGCCCAGGTTTTACTGTGCAGTACATAATGTAAACCACGTGATAATTCCTTCTGTAGTTTCAGTAGAAATGTTTCATTTCCTAAACAAGCGTGCTGTGTTCCTACGTCCTGTTAAGCCACTGCTGTGCACTGCTCCAACAGCCCTCCCTTAACAGCTCTGCTGGTTTGCTGGGTGGTTTGGAGCCTTTTGATGGAAGGTGCTATTTAATTATCAGCGGTGTTATGTTCCCGGAGCTCACTACATGAAAGCAAAATACCGGCAGTCTGTAATTAATCTAAGCTAATGTGCCACTGTTTACACTCCATCTCCCAAACCAAGCAGATGTAAGAAGACACCCAGCCTTCATCTGGGATCCTCCCAGGTTATTTCTGAGCTATCTTTGGAGAACTGTAGTGAGCATATCTGCCCACCCCACAAGTTCCTCAGAAATGAGTACCTTTAACTTCTTTAAGGAATGAGTGGGAGACTTTGTTTCCTAGCAGGGAGCAGGGTTAATGCCTTTTCGTTTGCATTACCACAGCCAATGCTCGCTGGCATGGTACAGGAGCACATAACTCCTCCAGTAGTCATGAATTTTGCAGTGTCAAAGGGTCCGATGTAATAAGCCCTGCTTCCTCTGTTGCTTCCCTCGCTTTGGGTGAGGAGGAGGAGGCTGCTGGCAATGGGCATGTGCTGGATCTCTTTGATGGAAAGATGAGTGATTCTCTGGGACTCTGGTCTTAAAAATAAAATATCATATGTTCATTTCTGATCACTGCTACAAATATTTAGCAGAAGAAGGTGATGAAAATGCTTAGAGGTGTGGAGAGACTGAAAAGATTACGCATCCTTAGTTAGAGTGAAGAGTAATAAAAAGCAACATGACAGAAGTATATAAACTTAGAAGTACAGAGAAGTAAACCAGGCATTCCTGTGTATACTTTTATGTAATACAAGGTTTTCAGTGAAACTGAAATAAAACATCTGACATAGGTGAAACATATTTTCTTCTTAGAGCACATAAATGAGACCAAGAACATAGTAGAATGCAGAAAGGATTAGACATATATATGAATAAAAGTCTTACGCATGGTTTATGAATTTTATTCTAGCTGTTTTAGAAGGTATCAGGCCTCCTGCTCCTGGACAGTCTTCCAGCTGCAGCTGGTTAAATGCTCTTCCTGGCCCCATAAACCTCTAATACCTTCCTTTGAAACATCTGACAGTAGGTGCTAGCTTAGAGGAGTCATTGCCTGAGCCTTGCATTTCCAAACATCTCTGCATCGAATGATGGAAATGGAAATGTGGCTGGGATCAGAGGTGACCACAACTTTCTAGTCACCTGAAGGCTGAGGTGTTGATGATGAGGATGTTGTTGTTGTCCTCCCGGACTATAGATTCAAGATGACAATTACCCATCTTGTCAAACCACCAACTTGGGTGTCTCAATTACCTCTTTGCTAGACATCCACCCCAGTGTTGTGGTGGATAGGTGACCTCTGCAGGTCTGAGCTGCAGTAGGAAATGTTACAACATCAGAGCCTGAATGGCTCCCATCCTCTCGGAGAACAATGTGTTTTAGGTATGACATCGGCATCTTTTTTTTACAGCAGTATGTTTTGTTCAGACTGAAGCGAGTTGTAAGCTTCTTAGTCATGTGGGGAAGGCCTCTGGTGGGTTTGACTTTTCCTTGTTACAAGTATTTCTTTGGGCTCTGATTGTTTTCAGTGAGCACTGATTTATCCTGCTGCAGACATACCAGTGCAGATTCCCCTAGTGCATTGGGCACGCTGTAGTCTGGGGCATCCTGGGGATACCTAGGACAGGCTCCCTGCTTCCACACCCCAGTGTTTTGCTGGTTTAGCAGAGGTAGCCTGCTAGCATCACTGGCCTGGAGGGAAGAAAAAATTGTAATATTCAGCAGAGGGTGCTCATAAACAGATATCCCAAGTAATCAGGTACTGCTGGTACCTCTGCACTCCAGTTGTCTGGCGGCTGAGCCCCAGTTTTCAGTGGCTGTGGCCATGTTAGCAGGCAGAGCGGGCCAGGAAGAGTGGGTCTGGAGGATGAACAGTTAGTGCTGAAGACCTGGCACCCACACAATAGCATTGTGGGGTGGTGGGGTGTTATTTTGGACTAGTTCTTTTCTGGTCCCATGGATGTGGAGGAGGCGTGTGAGGTACCCTCCTCAAGCACGGTCTCCTGTGCAGTTTCATCTAGAGGGAATGCAGTTACCAAGCTCTAAGTCAGCTCCAAGTTGCAAACCACCACATGGGTGGTGGGCTTGAGGGGGGCTTTACTTCAGAAGTGAATCCCTATTTAAACTACAACCATTCTTACAGCTGTCTTGGTGTTGGTAGTGGTCAGGTCTGCTGTTGAGTCCCTGTCACCTGTGTCAAGCTGATCCTTTTTGCCATGCAGGTGAGTGCAGATACTCCAGCCGCTCTCCATTCAAGGCAGTTTCCAGCCTCTGAGTTTTGAATCGAGTTTATGCCTAAACTGGACTCAAACTCTCCAAGTGCCTCTCAGTCAAAGCTTCCAAGTTTGATCAGATTTTTTTCTTATCCAAGCCGCAAGGTACAGTGCAAAACTGTGTCTTGGTCCCAGCTGTGCCCAGAAGGGTCACAAACCTTTTGGTGAACCTGGGCTGAGTTTCTGCCAAATCCCAGAACCAGGTGTATTTTTCATGTGTTTTTAGGACTGTGTGTTGTAAATGTCACATGGCTCTGAAATTGAGTCCCCAGAGCAAATGTAGCATGTGATCAGAGCACTGGGATTAGGGAAGAAGAGGAAGAATTTTTCTTCAGTTAATTATAGGCAGCTGAGTTGCCTGTGGAAAAAAATCCTGCTAATGCTCTGCACCTTTAGAGCACTTACTGTAGAGGAGGCATCACTGAACTCCTCTGCATCAAAGTGGGAAGTGCCTGTCTGGTCTGTAATCCAAGGCACTCTAGGTTTAAAGCAAGATTATAGGTCATGCTTATATCAAATGCAGAAGACTTCACTGCTGTCTTTATATAGCTCTCTTATTTTCCTTAACACCTTTTCTACTGAAAAAATCCTAGCATGTTTAATCAGCATACCTAATTAATAGTGCCATCTCACATAATAAATCTTCATAGTGCTCTCTTACATGGGGTTTTCCATTGGTAGCTCTCAATGAATTTTACAGAAGGGATTCTTCTCACGGTCCCCCTTTTGTACATGGAGAAAGCAAGCGAGAGGGCAAGGTTGAAGAGACATGCTTAGGTTATACAGCCAACCAAAGGTGGAGTCAGCAATAGCTCCAGGTTCTTAGTTTTGGGCTCTGCTGGAACTGTTCCTCCAACCATCGAAGTGCATTTAGGGCTGGCTGAAACACAGCAGCTATTGAAACAATTCAGGACAGAAAGCGGAGGGAGGCAGAAATGTAATTACGCACGTAGGGAATGGTCACATAGCCAAATGCCAATGTTTGTGTCAAGCGACATGTTGTCCTTAATAACCACAAGTGTGGTCGGGCACCCATTTATTTCATCTGAAAGACAACACGCAGAGCAGGTCAGCACCCTCCAGCATGATGCTGAAACACTGGGTCAGTGTTGACTCAGAGGAAGGAGCTCCGCTGCCTGAGTCACCCGCATTGCTTCCTGGGGGACCCTGGTTTCCCCGGGAGTATCAGTGAGACCCAGCACTGCTGTCCTGCTGAGATCAGATGAAATCATGACCTGAAGTGGTCTGGCTGCAGTTAAATATGAAGAGATACTGAAAAAAACCACGTCTCTAAGGGCTGGAAGGGTAGAAGTGTGGTGGTTTTTTGTTTGGTGGGTTTTTTTAATGATTTTGTCTTGAATTACAGATCTTTCTGCCCCCCCCCCCCCCCCCAAAAAAAAAAAAAAAAAAAAAAGAAGAAAAAGCCTTCTTTAACTAACTTGGTAATAATAGTATGATTTAAAAAGTACTTGTTTAGCCAATGCTGACTATATGCTTACACAGCTACCTCTGGCCTGGGAAAGATTGAAACCACAATGGCTAAGTATAGAGGCCTCTAAAATATCTTCATATATACAGTGCCTGAATACACAAACAGAACTGGTCTCTCTTCTGTCTACAGGGGCAATATTTTCCATAGGATTTGTATTGACAGAGGTTTTCCCCCTGGAGTTATGCATATTTATTAAAATAAAAATCCTCCAGAACTGCATCCATGTGCTGAACCCCATTCCACGACCACCTTCAACCTGATTTAAGAAATATAATCTCTTCCTGAAGAAAAGTAAGCACTTTTTCATTCTGTGGTATAGCAAGCTCCTGACCAGGTATTGTTTTTTTGGTTTTTCTTTGTTGTTTTGAGTTTTTTCTTTTGTTTTTGAAGAGAGGGGGGAAACTATTGCCAGGATTTCAGCCTTAGCTCTTGAGAACAGCTAGTGCATGAAGGAGAGATGCTCCCATCCTTGAAGTGTGGTAGGATCCATGGACTAAGCAACCAAAGCTGCACTAGATGCTGGGTGTACTCAGATGGATTCACGTCTGTAAAGGAAGCATGTCTGTACACAGTGTGAAGCTTGCTGCTGGGATAAACTCTTCTTTGCATTTAGTGCTTTGTAGCCTGTTTTCTGGAGCGTGAATCTGTGTGTCTCTTGGAGCCTGACCCCTGACTTCTCGGTGTGCCTCCCTTTAAGTCTTTGACTTAAACTGCTGCAGTTGCTTTTGGGCAGTTGTGGGCAAAGCAGTTTTTCTGTTCCTCCTCTGTGAGTGTGATACCTCAAATATGTTGCTGCCAATTCCCAGCTGTGGGCTAGTCTTGTACTGACACAACACATCCTTGGGTAAATGACAGACTTCTCTGAACTGGGGTTGGCACTACTCGCTTTGCACGTAGCTGTAGGCAGTGCGTGACATTGTTCTGGTGGGAGCCAGGAGGTGGTAGGAGCGGCACACTGAATGCATGCCCAGATTATGTGCTCCAGGGAGCAACACCTGGTTTATGAGACATGTGCAGATGTTGCGTAGGTGGTCCGCAGGCGCTTGTAGATTTTCCTATCGTTTCTACTGTGATTATCTATCCTGGCTCTGGATTGTTTGCTGGCACACCAGCAACCCTGGAAACCCCCCAGCTTTCATAATAATAATAACTTCCTTTTTGGATGCAGCAGCTTCTTTAAATGTTTGTAACAATATGCAGCTGAATATATAGACGGTTCTTTCAACACTGAGCCCCCGTCTGACAAAATATGTCTGCAGTTACTGCACTCAAGCTGTGTTTTGAAACCCTTCTGTCTACAAGACCCATTCTTCAGGGAAATAATATGGAGGGGGCAGACATGAACATGCACTGGGACCTACTCAAGTGTTGTTGGGAGGCTCTGACAAATTTCCTGTCCTGTGCCCTGGGCACAGGAATATTGGTGATTATGTCTGAGACTTCTCTGATGACTTCCATGCAGAGGTCTCAAGTATTTTTTTGAACTTCCAAAAAAAAAAAAAGCTTTTCTATTCTCATAGGTACATACTACTCTCACTTTAAGCATGAAACATCTGAGATGCAGAGGGGTGGCAGGACTTGCCTGCAGTCATGCAGTGAGCTCAGAACAGAATCCACTCCATCGTTTTGCCTGAGAGCTACAAGTTGCCAGAAGCTCCCATGGCACTCTGGGAGGTCTGAGTGCCTAGACTTTTAAAAATTCAAGCCATAAGCCTCTTCACTTGCCTCACTCCACTGCTGCTGATGCCCACTGCATTGCACAGCTACACACGAGGGCAATACACAGTGTAAGACACGGAGTTGTAATTTCCTGGATGAGCAACTTTATTTCCGTACTGTATTGTAGCTTGGCACTTCTGTTCGGTGATGAGCTTAAAAATGTGTCTTGAAAATAGTAGTAATAGTGCAAGCAGGAAGCAAGCACCTATCTGTGCACCATATATTCTCTGAGTACAGTGACAGCGTGACTGCTCTGCTGAGAGCTGGAAAAGGATTTATTTTGCTCTGTTTACAATTGTGGGACATCCTATAGTGGTGATGGAATTGACAAGAGCCCGTGAGGTTCAAAGGTCTGTAATGTTCATGTGAGGATAGTTTTGGTGCAGTGCTTCTTGAACAGGAGTGGTCCAGTTGTCAGTCCCCTCTTTTCACTTGCATCATAAAGCTGCGCTAGAAAAATAAGATCCTTCTACTTTGTGCAGCTGCATGTGAAATGCTAGTTATCTTCAGTCTTACTGAACTGAGCACATCCCTCATGTCTCCATCAGTGGTCCCTGGTAGGGGACAGAAATACAGTCTCTGTTGACTCCTGTAGGGAACACAGCTGTTAGATCAAGGGGTATGAGAGAACACCCATAAGGAGGATAAAGAAGTGGGGCTGGCAGGTATCTATAGAAGAAAGTAGTGGGAGTGCTGGGACAGACGGCGAATACCAAGTTAGCTGCATGTCTTAGGAAGCCTTAACAATTTACAAGTGGCAAGTTGTATCTTTATAATATCTTTATGGTATATATTATAATAATATTGTAAAATACAAAATCTTTATAACATCCCAGTGAACAAATCGCTTCACATTGCCGGGATTCTGAATTCAAGTCTTGCAGACCACAGACATTTGGAAGGATCATAATAGTTTCCAGACATGTTTATCATACATCTAGAAATCCACCTGTATAATGCAGCATGATAATTGGACTCTTCACAAGGCAAACCCTGCACAGAGATGGAGTTGAAGCATGGTGCATCCAAGGTGCATCTGCAAGGAGCTGAGCGTGAGGACCAAGGGAAAGGAGTTGTGGACCACACCATAAGAGGTTGCCCTAAACAGAAAAATCCTCAATTCTTTTCTGTTGCCAGTTGTGGAGAGCATTAAAAACACAGCTTAATCTGGAAGAAAAAATAAAATATTTAAGGTGGATAGGGAGAAAAATTGTTAGAAGTAAACTGGAAGTGGTTGGGCAAGGGGGCTGCATGCTATGTCTTTAAGGAGAGTTTTAGGAATGGCTAAGATAAACCCTTGTCAGGAATGATCGAAGTATACTTGATCCTGCCTCCGTGCAGAATTTGGACAGTGATCTCTGGAAGTCCCCGGTGTTTCAGTGATACTGTTAAGTAGGGCTTTTGAAGGTTATCTGTGGATAGCAGGCTATGTATAAACAGAAGGACTCTGGACTCCAAGAGCGAGGCTTGCCGACAGCACTCAGGAACAGCAGGGTGGGGGAAAGATCCATGTCCTTGGAAGTAGGAAAGGATGGCTCTCCTGTGGCCTTATGCCCGGCCCTCAGTTTATTAGGGTGAGAAGATGGAGCTGGAGCTGACTCTTCACCTGACCATACATTTCTAATGCCGCTAGTGAATCATACAGGTCACATCCTCCACTACTAGTTACTGGTGATTCTGCATCCCTTATTTTTGGATACTGAAGCTCTCAAGCTGTCTTGCAGAGCAGACTCATCCATCTTCCAGAAGTTAGATATGTACAGAGTATCTTAAAGCACATCAGCCTTAATGAGCAGTTTTGAGCAGGCTAGGCCATTTGTCTTTTTATCTTACTGTCTTAAAACTCTGCAAAAACAGTGTCTGTGTGGATGGAGAGAATGAGGTAGAGAGGGGCAAAAGACCTGATCCAAGAAAAAAAACCAAAACAAAACAAATTACATTTAGGCAGTATTCAAAATTGCAAAATCAAAATCCCTGGCTTAGGCACCACCTAGCTCCTGGAGGCATCTAAATTCCACAAATGCCTCATTTGCCTTTTTCTCTCTGTTTGTCTGGGTTTTTTAAACTATTCTTATTTTAACACCCCCTTGGGTGTTGAGCGTTGTACTTATGTGCCTGCCCAAAACTGCTTGAGTCTGATCACGATCCAGAAAGAAAGCACCCTGGCCCCTCAGCCTCCCCAGGCACGTTCAGAGCACACCTAGCACATACGGACACAGTAAGATCAAAAACCCATTGACAGCTGCCACTTTATTTTGACACACCTTATATAGCAGCCGAATGGTTGGAAGGCCCAGGGATCAAAACCTGCTTCTCCATTTTATCCAACAGCTGCTTTATGCAACACACCAAGAGGTTTCAGAAGGAGAGACTGGCCCCAAGAGTAAACGCTTGTGGTCTGCAGCCATTGCTTCCTTAATGTGCTGTTTCTTGCACCGAGACCGGAATAATCATCCGCACCATAGCACGGCTTACATGGGAATACTGAAGAGTGGCCCTTTCTCCTGGCCCTCACCTGAGGGCCGATGGTTAGTGCCTTCTCCAGGAGGAGTAGGTTTGAAGTGTCATGAACAGAGGGAGGAATTAAAGCAGGTCTCCCACTTCCTTAGGCTACTGTTTAAAAGCAGGGCACACCGCTGCTTCCTCTGGGTATGGCTGGCTTGCTTGTACACAAGCAGGAGCGTGGCAATTTGACAGTAGAGGAGAAGCACCTAGTTTTGGGTCATGTGTGAGCGTAGAGCAGTACCTAGTAGCTCTGAGCAAGGTATGGAGCTCCTCAGGCAGGCGAGCCAGCGGCATTTCTCCTCTGGCCAGCCCACACTAAGCGTGCTGACAGTAAGTGGCTCCATGCCCGGCAAGTTGTTGTTTTGGAGCCTCAGTGGTGTCTGACTCTTCTCAGAGGCTGCGAAAGCACCGAGGACCCTAACCCCAGGATCCACCCTTGGAGCAAGGCCCTTAAAACCTGGGTGTTGCAGAGCACGCACCTTTGGTGCCAAGTCTTTTTTGGAGCTTGCTGCAAGTAACTTGTGCAAGACCACCTGCATAATGGCTTTGCAGAGCCAAAGCCCAGCCTGTCCAGTGGACCACAGCCCTGCCTGCTCCTTGGTTTTTTGAGTTTGGCAAGGCTCATGGAACTGGAATACGTTGCTTTTTCTCAAGGTTTTCTTTAAGAAGAACTTCTACTGTTGCTTCTGTGGAAAAAGATTCCTGTTCGTTGTGTGGTGCTGGAGTGGGACTCGTCTAACCTGGAGGCTGGGGTTTGTCCTGTAGGACAGAGTGGAGGCATGCCGCCCAGCTGAGCCCTGGTTTCTCTGGATCCAGCTGCGGTGGTTTAGGTTTCTGGCTGAGTCTGTCTGAAAGCGGCACAGAGCAAAACACAAAGAGAGGGAGGGTCGTAAGTACCCCCATTCTCTCCTGATAATCCCTTAAAAAATAATTGCAGGCCTAAACCTCTGGCCTCCAGCAAATTTTCCACTCGATTAGAGGCTTTTGTGAAGCTGGGGAAAGGGACACGCAGACTTGCACATTGTGCCGCTGCCCGAAACTTCCAGCTGGGATTTTTTCCATCAAAAGGGGATTTTAGTAAAACCATTATAAGGGGCTTAGTCACAGAAAAGCAGTTGAGCTGAGACAGGGGTAGATTAGCTTTAACATGCTTGTTTTTGGCACTAGGGACAGGGTGGAAGTTACACCCAGCCGCTCACATGCAGCCTCCCTGTCTTGCTGACTCCCCAACAGGTGTGTACAGGAGATGATGTCCCCCTGTGTCTCCTCCCGATGTCCCCAGGCACGCTGCATCTGAAACCAGCAGAGGTGAGGGGAAGGGAGCGGGCAGCCCAGGCACAAGTCCTGACACCGTGTGGTCTGGGTCTGGAAACTGAAAGTTGCTGTCGCTTGGTTGGTCTTTGGTGTGGTCTGGGCTAGTTTTTGCTAATGGACAGGTGCCTCTTGGGAAGGAAAACCATGAGGGGCAAGAGCATTTGCAGCCTTAAGGACCGTGTACTGCCCATGCCTTTGATCCACATGGGTGGTCCCCGAGCATCGCTGCAGGGATGGTCCTGGTGAAGATGTAGATAGAGCAGCTGGGAGAGCTGCAATCCGAGCCGTACCTGTTGTTGTGACGGGATATTGGCCTTCAGGGCTGTCAAGGCAGCACTTTTTGTCAGCTCTGCATTTGTTTGGTGAGACTCACTGTTGCCTGAAATAAAAGCTGTGATGGCTGAGGAGCCTAAACAGATAGGGATGGCTTGTTGGAGCGTTTCCTGCTGCTGCCAGGAGCACTTCCACAGCCCGCGTGCTTCCACACCAGTGCTTCTGGGGCTCTGGGTGGCAGAGCCTGCTGTGGGTAGAGTAGGAAGATGTCCTCTGCTCTTAGTGTGTCTGTGTTCTGACCCTCCCTTTCCAGGGCTACCTCAGACTGGAAAACTTATTTCAGGTTTTGCTGCTCCAAGTGGCAGAAGGTAGGGGGACTGGAGACAGGAGAGATGGACGCCAGGCACCGTTTGACCACTCACGTATTTGGGATGTAACCTTAGTCAAGTTGCTTCCACCTTTCTTTCTCTGTTAACGATGATACTTCCCTTTCTGACGTCTGTGTGTGTAATGAGCCATGCAGAAGCTAATTATTAATTCTAGAATATTATCAGGTATAGCTGCTTCTGAAAATGACACCATCACTGTATCTGTAGCTGCAGTGTGAGAAGTGGATAAAAAAACTTTTCAAGTTTAGCTGCTAAAAAGGACATGCACATGCAGCTCCAGATACCTTAATCACTACAGAGGTACCCCACGGAGTCACTGTGCCAACAATGAAGCAAAGCCCTGTACAACAGAACTGAACTAAAATAATCCAAGCATTAATTTAAGTTCAGTCCTGCTCCGTGACCATTCTCATGCTTGAATGCTTTAAAAAAAAAAATAAAATTTCTTAGTGTCAAGCTATAGGTGTCAAGAGATGATGTATTGAGTCTAGGATGGATGTTCTCCAGAGGGCAGACAGTTCAGGATGGGGTGTGTGGGTCTCGCACAGCAATGAGGTGAGTTGACCACCCCACCGGTCCAGCTACACCAGCTGTGGCTTCTCGTTTTCCTTTATGGTGCAAACCCTCAGGACCCATCAAGTACTGATGATGATGATGATGATAAGCAGCAACAGCGTTCACCACTCCTTTCTGGCTCCGACCTCGGCCATCCCATGCTGGTTCGTGCCTGCACAGCCGTGGTCCAGCCTTGCAGAACGGGCCCTCTCGCCCATCCAATTTCTCACCCTGCTTGCTTGGTGACCCCCTCCAAGCGACAGGCGTACCCTGATGTGGACAGCAACCCTTGAATTCATTAATGTGTGGAGTTTGAATTAATTAATGTGGGCGGTGGGGATCATCGGCCTGGGATGAGGCAACCGGCCGCCCCCCTCCCCGGGAGCCGGGGTTTCACTGGTTCCCGGACGGGCCCCGGCTCCCCGGGTTGGGGGACGGCGGGTTGATCGGTGACCGGGCGAGCGGCCGGCACTCGGCG
The DNA here is from genome assembly GCF_031877795.1 of Strix aluco. Taxonomy (NCBI): domain Eukaryota; kingdom Metazoa; phylum Chordata; class Aves; order Strigiformes; family Strigidae; genus Strix; species Strix aluco. Next base: position 16,356,223 of record NC_133935.1, on the reverse strand, counting down.
GGCAACGCTGCCGCCTGGCGGAACGGTGCCGTGTCTGCAGGCGGGAGCCCGGCCCGGGATCGGCGGCGGCAGCAGAAACCCGTCGGGTTCCCGGAGGTGCTGCGAGATGGGGAGAGAAATCTGGGGCTGCCGGTGGCTGGGGGGATGTAGGGGGTGGGGATGTAGGGGATGGGGATGCTTCACCCAGCCCACGCCAACACGGAAACCCCGCCAGTATCACAGGCATCATTCATTTTTCTGTCTTGCCTTGTTGTCCCCATCTGGTTTTACCGGGTGTTTGCCAGACGAGCAGCCCAAGGGATCTTGTTGTCCCCTTTGCCTCTGGCCAACCCACATAGGGATTGGTGGCATGCAGTGGGGGCTTTGGCCAAGCGGCCAGAGATTTGCCAAAGCCGAGAGGCAGGCATTGCGTCCACGAGACTGGAGGAGCAGAGGAAACCAGCTCACCTGTGGCACAAGCCCTTACTGGACTTCTCCCAAACATGCAGCTGGAGGAATTTACAGCGCTGAAGGATGTGTGTGGTTCACGCTAAAGCTGGGGCACTGGGCATGCAACTGTGGCTGTCACAAAAGGAGATAATGGCAGGGTTTTATTGCTGCTGGGTGCTTGGTGTTTTAGCTCACTGAATAAGGAGAGAGGCCACTGGCTGCAGAGCCGCGATCGGCGTGCCCATGTGGTGCTGTCTGTACACCTTCAGTGCCAACCTGCCAAGCCCCTTAAATTGCCCAGGGGTTATAAAGCTGGGACATTTTGGGGAAGAACAAGGGGAAGGAGAAGGAGGAAGAAGATGAACCTCAGCTATAATTTTTTTTTTTTTTTTTTAAAAGCTGGGAAGGGAAATTGCTTCATCTTCAAATCACTAAACTCTGCTCAGAGACACAAGGCTCAAAGGAAAGAAAAATAACTAGGAGGAGTTGCCCATTTCTAGATCCGGCTTAGTTTCTATAGCAGAAGATGAGTTTGATTTATGTCTCAGTAACCCTCTCATGTGGAAATACTTGCTCAGGGCACATGTCCAGGCCCTGGTATTAAACTTTTGACATTCCAAAACATGCCACATATTTTAGGAAATCTTTTAGGAAAATCCCATTTTTGTTCATCTTTCTGCCATAAGGACAGATTGGATTTGGATCTTTTGAAATCTCCATGGTGCTATTTCAGGTTGGGCTGCCATTGAGCTAAATGCCTTTGGTAGATTTAATTAAAGAAGGGGGAGAAGCATTAGCGTCCCTGCCAAATGTGGCTGGAGTCTTAAGTTCTGGCACAGGAGCCCAATGAACCCTCTCCAGCTCTTTCTTCCATGCAGTTTGGGACTGGGGAATTGAGCAGGACAGCCTCGCTTAGCTGGCCACGGCGGGGAGCGTCATGCAGCCCAGCCAGCAGCCCTGGCATGGGGCCTCCCTGATGTCCTGAGGGGTCCTTACATCCAGCCCACGCCACCCAGTTGAGTTTATCGATTATCTTTTTCCTCCACAGAAGGCACTATTAAAGAGCTGCTGGCTAAAAGACTGGGATTTAAGGTAGAGGAGGAAGAGAGAGAAAACAAAAAAGGGTCCGCTTTGCTAGAAGCATCCTGCATATGTATGTAGTGAGGCTGCCAGAGCTGAGGGACGCCTACCCTTGAGCTGTTAATGGCAGCCTGTGCTAACTTCTAGCTTTGATTTCAAAAACTTTGGGTGTCTTCGCCACCCAGCTCTCATTTTAACTCTTCTCTGACCTCCAAAGGATAGGTTCAGTAGTAAGTTCTATACTATCTAGCACAGAGATCACCTCTCATCCTAGCACAGGCCCCAGGTGGTTTGCGTGGCAGCTGCCCCGTGACCCCGTTATTTATTATCGGGGAAACAAAGGACCCCAGAATCACCACGACAAACTGATTCAGTTGAACTCGCAGTGTGGGGCGGGAAGGCATAAATCTGTCATGCACGGACCTCCTATACGCCAGTCCAAGGGCAGTAGGACCCAGGTGGAGCCTCCTTTTCCTCCCCATCTCCCAGGGAGAGGAGCCAGCCACCGGCTTGGGCCAGGGGAGCAGCTGCTGCAGCAGAGCAGGGACCCCCCCACCCACCACAGGACTTTGCTGCAGCTTGCGAGCCGGCATCCCCTGCCACTGCTCCTCCGTCCCCAGCCACCTCCTCTGCTTCCCAGTCCCTTCATTCCCCCTTCACATTGCGCCTGCTCTGCTCCACTTTCTGCCACCACCTCTTGAGCATGGCCCCTTTGCTCCCCAGAGCCACCAGTCCATGAAGTGGGTCGCTGGTTCATCCTCCATCCTCCATGCCCTGTCCTGCGCGGCTGTAGGCAAGGGACCCTGCTGCCCCAGCCGGCATGGCTGGATGGGCTGGGAGTGCTTTTGCTGGGCTCAGCGGTGAAGGCTGGCACCAAAGCCACCGCTGGGGCACTGCAGGCTTGCTGACACAGACAGGAGACTTCCAGCTCACTTCCAAATAGTTTTTTGGTTTTGTTTTTTTGGGGTTTTTTTTATGGTTTTCTACCCCAGTTGCCAACTGAGTCATGTTCAAATATTCAAGTGCGGCTGGAGAGTGAAAATTAAGTTTCCTTGTTACCCTGAGGAGTCATGTGGTAATTGGTCTATGGTTGTTGGCAATGGATTATTTATTTTAAGAAACCCTTTTCTTTACTAGTAAACACATGCGTTCCCAGCCCTGGCCCTGCTGGACAGGGAGGCCTGTGTCTGTGCCTGAGGAGATGCTGTCATGCTGGGGCATGAGAGGAAGGCATGAGGAGCACTTGGTCCATCTCCGGGAACAGCCCAGGGTGTCTGAACACTGGGCTTCAGGGAGGCTTTGGTTTCAGCAGCTTCCTTTGGCTTGGGTTGCCCTTAAAAAGCATACCAGGCCATGTGGGCGATGCTTTTGGCTTGTTTTTTTTTAAGGGGGGGGAGGAAGTTCGGGGGCGTTTTTTTAGGAAAAAAAATCCTGTTCTAGTTCTGATTGCTGAACTTATGAGCACACCCATTACATTTAGATATAAATGTTCCACTGTAATCCATGTGAACATGGGGCTTAATAAGGAGATGCCATTTTCACTCAGATGCAGCAGAAACAAACCTACATTATGAGAGATGTATCATTCCCCATCCCTGGCTGGAACTGCTGTCTACCCCAGGAACATTTACATTTTCAGCAGTAATGGGAGCCTGATCTGGAATTCCTTTTGTTTATAATGTTGATACATACATCCTCTTTTTCTGTCAAGAAGTTACTGTAAACTTTTTTCTTCACGCAGGAAGGACAGACCCCACACCTCCCTCCAAGTAGAGGAAGATGGATATAGTGTCAGGCTCAGTTAGATCCAATTGTGGTGGCTTTCCCTAAAGCGAACAATGCAGCTTTTGTGATGGACTCCCAGCAGAAAGCTTGGAAGTCTAGGAAAGGAGGAGGGAAAAAAACCACACACCCCAAAATCCAAACCTTGGGATAGTCCAGGTCCTTAGGACATGGAGGAGATCGTGTTTCTTTTTAGGAGGGTCCGGAGCTGAGCACTATTTTCCCCTTTGAAATGCAGCACTGACATAAAAGGGGTGAGGTGGTTAGAGCTGGCAACAAAGAAGTATGCCTAGGCCAGCCTCAGCCAAAAATACCTGTGGAGGCAGAGGCTCGGCAGGCGGGGCAGGCCGGCCCCGACGCGGGGGGACCTCCTGTGGTAGGGCACCGACCCACCTGGAGCAGCCCCCCGGCGCGGGCTGCTGGAGCGGGGCAGCGCGGGGGGAACAAAGTGGCCTGCTCAGCGCTGCAAGTGCTTAAAATGCAAATGTACAGGAACTTCAGACCATCCCCCTCCCTCCTCCTCGGCGCTGAGGAAAGCAGCTTAAATACAGCCAGGCCTGGAGAGGAATGTTAAAAAGAGGGGAAGAATCGCCCTCCTCCTTTCCATAGGGACCCGGGCCCGGCCAAATTGAGTATGCATGACTGAGCAAGCAAGCAAGGACAGCTCCTCTTTTAACTTTCCTGAACAATGGCTCCGGCTTCTTCCACCATTTCGCATTCCCCCTCCTTCGAGGCAGGAAGGGGGCAGCGGGGCGAGCGAGCCCCGCCGCCGGGCTGGGGGGAGACGGGCTTTGTCGCTGCGCTATAAACACCGCTTAAGCTCCATCTCCAACAATAAAACACCCACATCGTGGAAGGCTAAAAAAGGACCCCGTCAGGTTAAAAGTCATACGTTGAGGAGAAAGATTATGGTATAGGACAAAGGACACCTTAGACTATTTGAACTTTTTTTTTTTTTTAACACATTCCCACTTTACTTCCTCTTTAATGTTTGTCTGGGCAGTGGAAACCAACCAAGACATTTAGGATTTCCCAGGTCCTCATGCACTGGCGAAGGCACGGTTTTTGGTGGTTGTCACTGCTGGGATGGGTTTTCCACCCAGGGTGGGCCTCAATTTAAATTGAAAAAAAACCTCTGCCATCTACCTGGAGCTTTAAAAAATTCAGAAACACAGCCCTTCCGTGTCCCCTCCCAGATGTCTTCCTCTACCACAGAGTACTCGATTCACTTGCTAGTGAGTTTCAGCACTTTCAGTTTGTCTGACCTCAAACTGCACCGACTCCTCACAGCGATGGGCAGCTGAACTCGGTTTCTCCCCACAGATGCTGTGAGCGCCCTTGCGGACAAGGCGGGTCCTACCAAACCCCTTCCTTACAAACCCTTCACGATGATGTTACTCAACGTCCTGCACAGGAGGCACCAGGCTCTCTTCGTTCCTTCTCCTCCTCCGTCACTCTCTGGAAAAAGAATGAGCAGCCCCAAACCCCCGGCATACTTAGCAAAGCCAACAGATAGATCAACAGATACATACATGTCTTTAAAAAGCACAAACAACACAGATACGGCTTTTTTTTTTTTTCAAAAACATACTTCATATTTCCTCTTTTATTATATAAATATGTTTAACCTTTTACTGTAAGAATATAAAATGTTTTAAGAGGATCTTTGTTATTTTTTTATACAAATTCACAAACAGTACAATTAATCCATAGGGGTCTCTGGGTTTGCGTTAACTCCGTGGTCTGGCCTGTTACTGTGGAGGATTTGAGATTTTGAACAGATGAGCAAAAAAAAAGCCAAGATATTTTTCTTTTTTTAAAAAAAAAAAACACAAAACAAAACCCAAACTTACTCTTCCTCTTTGAAATAATAATTAAAAAAAAAAAAATCTAAAGACCCAGCTCCATTTTATTGACAGAACAGAGATAAGACAGATGAACTTCAGTCTCCTCCCCTTCACATTTGCAGCCTTGGGGCCTGCAGGCCAGCTCTGCTCCTCTCCACCTACAAACAGGAAGCCTGGCATAGTGACCTTTTGTAGGTGATTTGGGAGGGGAGGTGAAAGCATTTGCATATATCTATATATATAAATTTTTTTAAAACGAACTTGCATTTTACACATTTCTGTTAACAGTAGCCCAATCCTCAGCGTGGATTCTCACGTTACATGTTTGTGCTAGAAGAGTCAAAATGCAGAAGCACGGTTTGGGTCCCCAGTGAACAGGGAGGGAGAGGCACAACCAGAATGTGAAGGTGAAACACAGTAGGGTAAGCTTAAAAATAAAAATTTTAAAAAAAAGGGGGGTGGGGGGAGCAGGAGCGGGGGAAAAGAAGAACAAACCCAAGGGACATTATTCCAGTCTAGGCACAAAAATGTTTTTTCAGTCTCAAAATCTCTTTCCTGTAAGAATTCCAGGGCTTTTGAGGAGGAAAAAAAAAAAAAAAGTAACAAATTAAAACGAGGTAGCCAGACATCATATATATATTTATATATATAGAATATATTCAGCAGAAAAAAAAATGTACTTAAAAATCCACAAGAACAGCAACTTCGAATGTCTTTAAAAATAAAACCATGTGAGAAAATGAATACTGTAAAGAGGAGAATGAGTGAGAAAAACTGGGATCAGTTACAGGACGTAAGCAAGGGGATAGATGGGAGAGTAAGAGGCTGTTTTTGTAGCAGTAATTTTTTCTATGCATTTCAAAATAAAAACAGATCACAGTATCTCAAATGAAGCAGAAATGAAGCTGGAGATTCTTCTTCAAGTCCCCTGGGTAGAGGGGAGATAGCCATCCCTTCTACCTGCTCACCCCCGACCCAAAGAGGAATGGATATGTAGCTGGATATGTCTATCCCTGTTGCCAAGAAGAAGAAGGGGAGAAAAAGAGAGAATGATGAAAGGGCAGACTGAATCTTGGTAACTCTCAGTGTTCCCCAGTGCACAGGAAGGCTTAAGAGACTGGGGTCCGTGTCCAGTCCCCACAGACAGGAAAAGGCGGAAATGGTATCTTCACCTCCAGTAGAGATGGGGGGAGAGAATGGAGTGCCTAGGCTTTTCCATTAACCATAGTGCAGGATGACACGGAAACATACTGACAAAAGGAGAGGCCTTAGCTATCCCTAGTCTCAGTGCAGTGGAGAACTGGAATAGTGGGAGGTTGTATCCACCCACAGCAGAGAATAACACAAAACTGGAGATTGAAAACAGATTTAAAAAAAAAAAAAAAGTCATCAATGTACCTAGGGAGCAGTATTTCTGTCACAATTCCCAGTTGACAGGGGAGGGGCAAACGCAGAGGTGGAATGGTTATTCTAGCAAAAGCTGCATCTGTGCCCGGCACAGGATGACTGGGTGGCCGGGTACATAAGTGTAGCTAGGAAGCCTTTTCTGCTGTTGTTATTGTTTGTTCCCATCTCCATGCCCACTCTCCTTTATATAAACCAAAAATAATCTATTCTGAATACATGGCATAACAAGGGTCTTTCTTTATCCATCCTTAGTGCACGAGGGGATGGATTCAGGGAGTGGGGATAAAGAGGGGTGTCTCTAGCCCCAGTGCATAAGAGTGTGGGCTTCTACCTCTTCCACAGGGAAGGATGCTGTGGGGGAAGGGGGAGCTCTGTCTCCCCAGTGTGGAGCTGGAGGCATGACCTGGAAGAAGGATAGGTGCTTTCTCTCTTTCCTCCTGCCTCCGCTTCCTCCTCCTCCTCCAGAGCAAGGGCAGGTAGGCAGCACAGAAAGGTCAAGGATATACTCTCTTTCTCTACGTTCCTCCCTCCAGTGCCAGGGTGTGTGGGTAGCATGGCTCTGTGCGTGCCCCTCTCTCTCTTTCTCTCCTCCATTGCAGCAGTCAGTCAGTCAGTTAATGAGTGAGTCCCTCCAGAGGAGATGGAGGTCTCGGGGCGCCCCCCTCCTCTCACCTGACCTTCTCGCTCTCAGTCATTTCCCAAAGTCCCAGGTTGAGCACCTTGAGGCAGGGCAGCTGGGTGATGCGCTCCAAGCCCCGCTTGGTAATGCGGGTGCAGCCGTAGAGATCAATGCCTGTGAGCTGGCTGAGGTGTTCGGCAATGAGCTCCAGGCCCTTGTCGGTGATGCGGACGCACTGGCCGATGTTGAGGGTGCGGAGCCCGTGCATCTGTCGCACCATGCGGTTGATGCCCTCGTCGCTAATGTGGCAGGAGCAGAGGGAGAGGGAGCGCAGCCCATCCAGGCCCTGTGCGATATAGGCTAGGCTCTGGTCCCCCACCTTGTCGCAGAAGGAGACGTCGAGGCCAGACAGGCGCAGGCTGCCCATGGCCAGATGCATGATGCCCGTGTCGCTGATGTTGTCGCAGGAGCGCAGGTTGAGGCTGCGCAGGCTGCTCATGTGCGACAGGTGCAGCAGCCCCGCGTCCGAGATGCCCCCGCAGAAGCTGAGGTTGAGCTGGCGGAGGCGGCCCAGCCCGCGGGCCAGGTGCTTGAGCGAGAGGTCGCTGAGCTTCTGGCAGTCCTGCAGCGTGAGCTGCTCCAGGCCCAGGCAGCCCTCGGCCGCGCTGCGCGTCATGCCCGCCAGGTGCCCGATGCCCACGTCGGAGAGGTGCCGGCAGGAGCGCAGGTTGAGGCTCTTGAGGCGCTGCAGGCCCCAGGCGATGAGGAGGAGGCCGGTGTTGGTGATGTTGCTGCAGCCCCCCAGCTCCAGCACCTCCAGGCCCTTGAGGTACTGGGCGATGCGGCCCAGGCTGCTGTCCGTGATCTGCTTGCAGAGGCTCAGGTTGAGCGAGCGCAGGGAGCTGATCTCCGCCACGAAGGCGTGGCCCAGCCCGTTGTCGGTGAGGTTGTAGCAGCCGCTGAGGTTGAGGCTCTCGATGTCCGCCATGCCCTGGATCACGTAGCTCAGGCTGCGCCGCAGCGACAGGATCTGCACCCGCCGGATGCCCCGCGCCGCCAGGCTGGGGAAGAGCGAGGGGTTGGCGCGGCGCAGGTGCAGCTTGGCCTCCACGCCCCGCCAGACCGAGCGGTGGTAGGCGGCGTCGCGCCAGGCCGTGCACACCTGCGCCGCCCGGCCCTTGTCCCGCACCTCCAGGTACCCGAAGATCATGGCCAGCAGCTCGGGGAACAGGCACGAGATGTGCGTTTCCATCGCACGCCCGCGCCCGGCCGCCCCCGCCGGCGCCGCGCTCCTCCTCGCCGCCGGGCCCGGCCCGCTTCCGCTCGGGGCCCGCCCGCCTTCCGCTCCGCTCCGCGCCGTGCCGCGCCGCGCCGCGCTCCGCTCCTCCTCGCCGCCGCCGCCCTCACATCGCCGGCCCGGGCGGCGCGGCCCGGCCCGCGGGAGACGCTGCTGCGCGACCGCCGGCCCAGCCCGGCCCCGCGCCCTGCGGCCGCCGCCGCCGCCGCCTCTACCGCCGCGCCGGGCGGGCCGCGCCGCTGCTGCCGCCGCGCTGCTGCGGCCGCGCCGCCCCGTGCCGCATCGTGCCGCCTCCCGGCGGGCCGGCGGGTGCGCCCCGGCGGCGGCGGCGGCCCCCGCGCCCCGTTCCTGGTGCCGGCTTGCCGAGCCCCGCCGCCTCCCTTTGTCTCCGCGCTGCTGCCGCTCACAGACCGCGGCCCCGGGCCGCCCGCATCCCGCGGCGGCGGCGAGAAGGCAGCGAGGGCAGAGGGTCGCGCCGGCCCGGCCCGGCCCGGCCCGGCCCGCCCCGCCGCCGGTACCGACTCCGCCGCTCCGGGCCCGGCCGCTGCCGGCCGCCTGCTCTGCTCCGCCGCGCGCCGCTCGCTGCTGGGCCCCGGCGCCGCGCTCCGGCCGGGCGGGAGGGGGAGGAGGCGGGGGGGGGGGAGGAGGGAGGGAGGAGGCGGCGCTGGGCCGGGCCTGGCGGCGGCGGCGCCGCTCGCATCCCCCCCCCCCCCCCCCCCCCCGCGCCGCTTGCGCAATGGTACGATCCGGAACACTCCGAGCCGTCGCCCTGGAAACAGCGCGGCCCATTCGCTGCGCCCCGCCGTTAACCGTTGCCGCGCCGCGGCGGCGCCCCGCCGGCCCCCGCCCGCCCCCGCCGCTCCGCCTCCGGGGGCCGGGGCCGCTGCCGCCTGGGGCGCGCAGCCCCAGCGCTGCGCCCCGCCCGTCGGGGGCGCCCGAGGCCCCCCCCGAGCGCCGCCGGCGGACGTCGCCCCCCTTTCCCGCCCTGTCAGTGCGGGGAAGCCGTGGCTGGGCGCGGCGCTGTCACCCTCGGGTGACTTGTCGCCGCCTGGGCGGGGGCGGCGGGGCGCTCCCTGAAGGCAGCGGCACTGCAGCTCGGCCCCGCACCGCCGTCCCGCCAGCCGCCTCCCCTCAGGCCTCCCTGCTCACCCGCTCCCCGGGAGCCCCTGGCGTCTGCCGCCGGGCTGCCTCGGCGTCGGAGTGTGCCAAGGGCCGCCATGGCCCGGCTGGTAAACAGGCCCTTGAGCTCCCCCCGGGGCCGCCCGACCCCCTGCGGAGGGACGGGGGCTCATGCTGCTGCTCAGGGCGGCAAGGGCGCAGCCGGGCCTGCCTCGCCCCTGGCTTCTGGAGCACAGGCTGCGGCCATCTGCAGCTTGGCCTTGAGATGCTCTGATGGCCTTGAGGACCAAAATTTGGGAGCGGCCTGTCTAGGCATCCGTGCAGGAGTGATAGGAGCATGGCTGTAAATAGCTCGGAGACCTGGGTAACTGTCAAGGTTGCTTAGACTTCTAGGTGGATCATTTTAGGGCCTCTGTGATGGGAAATGGAAAAACTTCTGAAAATGGCTTTCAGCTAATGGTCTCCTTGAACTACCTCTGAAAATAGTTGAAGTGCTCACATAAACTGAGCAATTTCTAATGTCTTCCAGCAATTTGAAGAAAGAATGTTTGAAATCCACGTTTCTTACGTGTCTGTAGCCTCATGTAATGGTAACTGTGCATGTTTCAACACTGGGCAGTATTGCACCAGTGTTAAAAACGGGTTAAGTTCTACCAGAGATCAGGTAAGGCTTTTCAAAACAGCTTCAAAAGATCAGGACTGTCCTTCTGTGCCAAGGAGCTGTAAAGAAAAATATAAAGTTCACATTTGTTCAACACAACAGGGTGCATTTTTAATACTGTTTGGATTACTAAAATATGACAAAAATCAGCCCGGTTACTGGCGTGTTTGCTGTACCGAGCCTTTCACTAACCTGAAGGAATAGGCTCTATTTTAATCATCATCTAAATTTATCTGCTGCAGAAACGCCTGTGGCTCCATCTTCACATACAGATTCCATATTGGACTCTGTTGACTGCTTAGAGGTCCAATGTCTGTATTTCATTCTGCTTTTTTCTTTGCTTTAAGTTGGAGGCAAGACAAGTTGAAGGACTCTTGAGGCCCTGATCCTGCAATGAGATCCCCATGCATATAAGCATCACTATCGGCTGTGGTTTGGCAACGCAGAAGAGCCAGCGGTACAACGCCTATTACTGGCTCAAAACTGGGGTGGCCGCATGATGTGAAGCGCTGACCTGGTATTCATTCACTCTGCCTGCTCAAGTTAATTCAAGAAGTTTTTGACAGGTTAACTTTTTACTAGCAGACTTTATGCTGGATCAGGTATCACTGTACACAGCTCCAGCCGGATCAGGTATCGTCTGCACCCCTGCGGCTGGCATATGGCCAGCGTAAAATTGGCATTGGCTCCGTATCGTGCGCTCTGGCTCATTCAGCAGAAGTGTGATCATGTGCCTTGGCCCGATCCCGACCAAATTTGTACTCCTGGGTGATCCAGCAATGTGTAGACCTGGTTTTAGTGATCGTGGAGCCACAGCCCCACTCAGACGCTGTACTGGGGTGTCACCCAGTACGAGTTATCTTTGTAGCATTATTACTTTGCGCTGTCGGGGGGAGGGGTGGTTAACCATTAGGTTAGTAGGAAAATTATTAGGGGGGATGGATTTTGCTGAGCAGCCGCACTGTGGTCTACTGTGCTCAGACCAGTTGTAGAGCATCGCAACCAAAAAGCAGAATTTCCGTGAAGTGAGGAGCAGGTGAAAGGTGTGGTGTCTGGCGGGCCACGTGGGCCTGCCTCGGCGAGGATTGCTCGGCTGAAGACAGCGGGATTGCTTACGAGAAGGCTGAGTCCAGTAGACATCCGGCAATGTGTGAAGGAAATGTGGTACAAAGGTGGTGTTGGTGTATCTTAGTGATTGTTGCATTACTCATAACTGGCAAAGCTACAAGCAAGTTATACAAGTCATTCTGAAAGAGTGCTAATGAAGTCTTTTACCGTATTATCCCGAATTCGACTGCAGAATCTTACCATGGAAATAACGCGGTATTTCCTCTCTCTAAGCCTTTCACCTTCAAACCACATTTGAGGGGGAGCGGGAACAGGTGTGCTCTCTAAGGCATAAAAGCTTACCTGAAATACTTTTTTATTTATGTCTTAGCATGCTGGGTCTGTAACGCCTTTTGTGTGTAACCAGCAAAGGTTAGAAATAGATGATGCATTTTCTGGAGACCCTGAAATTCCATTTCTCACATTACATAATTCAAGTGTCTGCACTTCCTTGTGAACAATTAAGATTTACATGTTGAATGGAACAGCCCTGGAATTTGGACTCATAATCCTAATCTACTGTGGGGTTGGGGGGGGGGGGGGGGGGAGGGCACAGAAAGTATTTTTCCAGTAGTTTATTGCTCACTTTATCTAGGTGACAGATGTTTGGAAATAGAAGTTTAGAAAGACAAAATAAAAGTGCATGAAAAGGGCCAGTTTATCACATGGTTGTTCAGTTGATTCTGTGTTTCCAGGAGTAAGGAAATACGTGCCATGTTTTTCATGATCTCATATGGTATAAATAGGAGGTGGTAATCACTGTGCGATAAACTGCATTTTATTAAAAATCCCTGCCTGCCTCATATGCGCTCTGATGGCTGATCCATCCCCCTGGAACCATCTCCAGCATTCCAGCCCCTTGAGCAGCTCCCAACAACCACTTTCTCTTTTTGAAAGCACTTGCCAGATAAATGTTTCATTCTTTTTTTTCCCCAATTACACCGGTGTTCAGTGGAAGCTGGACAGCTTTGCTTGGCAGGGGTTCAGGAGGATCCACATAACTCACTTGTGGCTTCTGCGATTAGAAGTAATTCATGCCGATAAAGCTGCACCATCGTCTATTCTGGATCTTTTATTCCATGATTGGGCATAACGTCCACCAGGTCTTTCTGCATCTCCCATCTCAGTCTATCCCTATTTGTTTCTTTTGCTTCTCAATTCGCAGGGTAACTTTTGGCTCCAATTAATCATTTAAGAGATAAATACAGAGTCCTTCCTTGCCCTCCCTTTTCTTCTGCCACGCTGCTCCTGTGCTTTCTGCATTTTTACGGCTTCAGACATGGAATGGAAAACTTGTGAATTTACTCACAGGAACCTGCTTGGCCTTTGGCTTTTTCTTACTTGTGGGCAGTGGCCCCTGGGACTGCAGGATAGAAATGACATGAAACCTCTTGAACAGTAAAGCCTGTGGTCCGCTAACCCTTCTCTCTCTCTTGACCCATTTAACCTTAAATTAATTCCTAAAGTAATAGATTTCTCTGCCTTGCCTAGCTAACCGTGCTCCTTTCCCCAAACTGGCTCTTTGAGGAACTGTGTTCCTTCTTGCCTTCTCCCATGCCCTGCGGTTGCTAATCGCTCCCATTGCCCCACCTGATCGCACTGTCCCACATCCCAGCGCTTGAGGGATGAGAGGCGGCTTCATCCAAGGGAGCAGAGAAGACAGGCAGCTCAGATTCACGAGCTCCCCTCAGTACAGCTATGATGATCAAAGGGCTATTAGGCAGGTAGGAGCCCAGTGGGGTCCTCGTTCATGCAGACAGCTCTGGAGAAGTAGGCTTTCATTTAAAACGGTGATGCTTTACTTCCCACCCTTGAAAAAAACAAGGCATGGATGGCCTCAGCCTGCCTCGTCTGTTGCAGAGGCTGCAGGCTGGTGCCGTTTGGGGTGTAGCCTGATACAGTCTGTTAGCTAATTTCCTGTGACTGGCTGATGTTGGGTTTTCAGTCCTTTTGTCCAGCCCACCACTACATTACTTCTCAGTTTAAAGTGTTTCACTGCAGTCTAAGTTACAGTGGGGAAATTTCTCCTCTCCAAAAAATGCAACTGGCTTAATGTGTAGTTCAGCTAATGCTGGTTTGGGACTGGTTCAAATTCTAATGTCAGCCACTCTCCAGGGGGCTGCAGTTGTCCTTCACAAATTGGCTTCCAGACCTCCTTCATCAGATTTGAAGTGTGTCCACAAAAAGTCAGCTAAGCCTGATACAACCCATGGTCTTAAACTGGGTTTAAAGTTAGTTTAGTGGGACTTCTTAAAAGCCAATTTGGGGAATGGTTTTTGTGTATGAATGAGCCCAAAATGGTCTTTTTGCATTGCTGACACCTAAGCCATCATCTTCTGGTATGGCTCAGCAAAATGAGGGTGCCAGCTTGTCATGGAGAGAACGTGGTGCTCATCAGCGTTTCACGCTGAGTGGACTCCTGACGTCTACTGTAGAGCTTTTCTGCTCTTAGCAAGGTGCCAGAGAAGCTGTGCTGAGGTGTTTTAGAGGTTCTTTTCCTTTCTTGGAACATAAAGCAAAAATGATCCCCTGGAACTCTTTTGTGAATGCAACCAGTAATTACATGACAAAGATCTCTGTTAAGAGTTAAACACTGAAGTGTAGGCAGAACAGGTGTGTAATGTGCATATTTTAGATACATAAGCATATATACATATCTATGTACATGCATACACACATATATAAATCAGGATAGGGCTGTTAAGTGATAGGATTCCCTTTGGGATTCATGCTGGTCATGATCTTTTTTTTTCACCAGAGATTATAAAGAAAATGTAACTAATCAGTGGGTTATTTGGGAATTGTAACATTAGGATCCTCCTGCATGCAGAGCTTTGTTGTGAAGCTTAGGTCACTATGAAGCTTTCCTTAAAAACTGGTGTTTTTCCTGTACTTTGCCAGTATCATGTCTCTAATAGGTGCTACATGAGACTGTATTTTAGGATTATGTGGTTCCTCCTGCACAAAGTAATTCTGATCTGCCATGTGTTTCCCGGTGTTGGGGGTGGTTTATTCAAAACACAGCATACTGTGAATATGTGGTTAGGTGCTGGGGCAAAATTCAGAGCTGCTGTCTCGGTGCAGGCTCCAGTTCTAAATCTGAGCCTTTGGGATTTGGGTATTTTCTTCAGGTTTTGATTTTACTTGTCAGTCAATAGCTGACAAGAACATAACTACGCTGATAGGAGGAGGAATGGTCAGAGGATGTGAAGCATAGGAGGTCTGGATTATATTCCCAGTTTTGCCATTAAATTGGCCAGCAACTGTTGCTGCTGTAACAGATTGAACCAAGCATAAATGAAAGGATCGCTTGAAGAACCAGAGAATATATTATGGTCCAGGCAACTGCACTTGAATGCCGTGTACCTATCATGTATGTCTCGTCTGCTCTTGTGGGACAGGACTGTCTGGTGGTTAGAGCCAGGGACCTGGGCCCCTGGCCGCAGGCGATTCTCTGACTCCGCCATGCATGTCACACCCTTCGTGGCTTATGTGAAGCTCAGTACTCAATGGTTAAAATCATCAAAGGGAGAGTGCTCTGGAAGGGCAGGATGTAAAATCTCAAACCTCAGCGCTTGCAGTTCATTGCATTAGGTGCTATTTTAAGTGTTGGGGTTTGTCATTTATTTATTAGCAGTACCACAGAAGATCGAGATGGCAGAAAATATCTGATGTAATCATTATTATTAAAAGCAGTGGCACAAAAACAAAGAGACCTTTCACGTACTAATTGCTTTCATAAGCCATTCCTGAACTCTGAGACCTCTACAGCTCGATCTAAAAGGGGCAGTCCCTGCAGTCACAGCAGTAACATGTGTGTCCAACATGCTGTGTGGTACCTGTTACAGCAGCAGGTTTGTGAAATCCTCCTCTGTAACAGCTGTTTAGTCCAAAACCCAGCAGAGACAGCAGGACACTTGTGTGTATGTAGTTTCGCTGACAGCCAGCACATTCAGCCTGGGATGGAGGAGATGTTCTTGGCCTTTGGCTGAGGTTGGAGAAGAGTGGGTGCAGCCTCCCCTCTGCTGAAGGTTTCCACACAGTGGGACAGATGTAGCAATACTGGCCTGCTTTCAAGTAAGGGTTATTTGGCTATCAGGGAAGCTTCTTGCTGTTTTCTGTGTCAGAAGCTCCAAGGAAGAAAAGGCAACAGTACTTGGGCTCGTCCCTCTCTGGTCAAAACTTGCCAGGAGCCCCAGGAGTGAGGTCTGGGGACAGGTAATTCATATATTCTTGCTATAGCAAGAGTTAGAGGTAGCCTCACAAGAAGGTAAGCTTAGCCCAGGGAACGTACAGACATAGCTGTGTGGTTTTTAAAACACAGGATTTTTGTACCCATGGATTACTGCAGTGTTACTTTATTAACTCCTCCCTCTCTGGACTGTGGCCACCAGCACATTTTCAGGTAGTAAATAGCGTTCTAAAATTGGCAGTTCACTGGAATTGGGCAAAGTTATGTCACCTGCCCTACAAGCTTTGGCTCCGAAGTAAGTTCTTGGAGGAAAACTGAAAAATAGGGCGGTACTGTTTTAGAAACATGCTGTGAAAATCAGTCACAGTTAGAGCCCAGCACAAACTGCAGGTGAGAGTTACAAAGTACAGTTTTACACGGAAGGCAGGATAAAGATACAAATTACAATTTTATATTTAATGGAGGATTTGCCTTGGTTCTGGCCAAAGGAAGGTTACTTTAACATCTTGTTCCTACAAGTAACCTCAAAAACTGTTGGTGCTAAATTCCCCAGATTTTCTGAACGTTATCTGCTGCAACTCCAATGGATGCACGGAGAAGTGGTGGCAAAAGGAGGTACCTTTCAGAAACTGCTTTCGTTCTTGTTTCTGTTCTTGGGTACATGTGGACACTCTAAAACTTCATTCAAACTGCTAAATGCACCAACACGTGTTATCTACCTGTGCGTGACAAAAATCTTGAAAATCCTCTCTGAAAATGTGGGGGTAAAATTAAGGGCAGATGCGAACAGGGTGGGAAGACAGTACAGAGTTCACCGTGTTGGAGGTGGAAATATAAATGGGTAAAACAAGATCTGTGTTTTACACTAGTTCTTTCAACTTGTTTCTACACCGTTCAGAAAAAAATACAGTAATCCTTTGCCTACAGTACATCAGTATTCTATGTGACCAGACCCTGTCATGTACAATGAGAACACAACTTTATTTAATCCAGATGGTTCCAAATTTTTTTAAAAAATGTGTGTGCATAAGAAAACATAAGATAGAAATACTGCTTTTACTCCTTTTTTCCCCCCAGCATACATGCTGACTAAACTATGTGGAAAAGCCTCTTTCTTTCCACTATTTCACCTCTGAGATCTAGTATTTTCCTAGTCTTGTTGGTGGTGTTGTTCCACACTTTTTGCCAGCAATCCCGGTCTGTATTCTTTACGTTCCTTTTGGAACAGTGAATCCTTTCGTAAGAAGATTATTCTTTAATGCCCTGAAGCAGGAAACAAAACCAAAAATCTTCAGATGTATCGAAACCTGTGAAAATATTTATAGAATTGTGATGGCTGCCAGGACATGGGAAACAACAGGCAACTAAATAATACTCCTTTGCACATCCATAGCACCTCTCCTTTGGCAAAATGAGAGGTCTATGTAATCATGTAATACCTGCAGCTTCATAGCATTTCAGGTTGCTTCACAGATGTTAGTCCCGTTGCCTCTGTGACGAAACTGAGCTCCAAAACATATCTTCTTCATGGATGGGAATTTAGTACCTGCAGCTTAACTTGTTTGAAATCCTGGATGTTTGGGCACATGCTGTCTCACACTAGGTGCCCAGAAGTATAGGCATGAAATCAGTTTTTGGAAACTTAGGGCTGAATGACTTTCCAGCGTCACATGCTGGGTTTGTTGCAGGGCCAGGAATACAGCCCAGATCTCCTGGCTCCCTACCCGCTGCCTGAACGGCAAGGCCAGTCCTCAGCTCCGTTTCAAGGGATCCTAGAGAGCAGTGGCATTTTAGCAAGTCAGCTGGCAACTTCACTATGTTTTGTTTAGAATGGTTCACATTCTTCCATCTAATTCCCACACTGAAAATTTCCAGCTTCCTATTTTCCCTGAGCTGTCCCAGCAAGACATATTGAATATGCAGATGTGATGGCACACACTCACACACGTGCTTTTCCTGAAGCAACCCCTCAAAGTTTGTTTTGGATGTTTGTTTTACTCCAGTTCCTCTAATCCCCAAAGTGACATTAAACAGATTTTTTTGTTTAACCTTTGTATGAAACACCCTCTCTCCCTTTATTTGTAAGGATATGTGGGTTTAGTTACATTTTGTTATATTCCCTTGTGTGTGGAGGAAATACTGTGTAAATGAAAACATATTAGAATTATTACATACCGTGCACAAATGTCTTCTCAGACATCTCCCATGCATGCCTTCTCTAGAACATATTTTTGAATGTGCATGTCACTATATTTTTAAACCCATTCATGTAATAAATAACTGCTTTCTCACTATGAGTGTTCAGCAATATGAGGGCTGTTCACGCAAAGTCTTGGAAATACATCTCAGAGGCAACTGAAATTGTGACCGAGAGCAGGAATAGAAGCTAGAGGGCTTCACAGCCCGTTTCCTAGTGATGAATTTCTCAGTACAAAACCGGCACTGGGCTTGACCGAAGAACTGCACGCTGTCAGCACGGGTGAAGTAAAGACAATGAAAAAGCTGGCTTCTGCTGCAAGTGAGCAAGTTATTTTGCTGGAACAGCATAAATCCCTAATAGGATTTCTTGCTTTCCCTGCAATGTAGAGGCTCAGGCAATTTCTTCTCTCCTCCTACACCTTGCACACTGCAGGAATGGTTGCATATATCCTCATACACCAGCTTTCTGTGGTTCGTACCTGCAAGCAAGCAGGCAAGACACCACGCACATAACCCTTCCATGCAACACAGCGTGCTTCCCTCACCTCCAAGATGAGCAAGCCTTACCTTCTCTACAAATACACTGTTTTTTGCAGGACAAACACATTTTTTTCTGCAAGAACTTTGTCCAAAAAAGCCAAGATTGCATTCCAGACGTACAGCTGTTCCCCCTCCAGAAATTCCCTAGTCCTGTCTAGTCAACATATTCAGTAACATACTGCCAGAGAGAATAAATGTGTTCAAGATAATGGGGAAGAAATCTCCAGTAGTGTAGATGCCCTTTTGGATGGTAGTACAAAATAGATCATTTTAATTTTCTCTGTGTGAGTGCCAGTTGGAAGAACTTAACCTACCGGGTACATGTTTTCCCTTTAGCTTCAGGGGAAGAATAAACACATTTATTTCTTTGAAAAAAAGCTGTCTCCTATAGACTGTTCTTTTGTGTTTGATAAGTTCTGCCTGAGGTATTACTGTGAACACGGACTTAGTAACAACTGTATTTACATGTTTTCACTGAAGGATCTTTAAATGCATTAGAGCCTGTAACGTATCACAGCATCCACAGGCAAGATCACAATACGGGTCCTAAAATAAATTTACCTCCCCCTGGCAGATGAAGAAACTGAATTTTAGAGTCTCAGTTAGTTACAACCAAAACAAGATGGATAAGCAAATCAGCAGCAGTGCTGGGAAGACAAGGCCCTGACCTGAGCCCTTGCTGTAGTCACCAGGCACAGGGTCACATCCCCACCTTGCCTAGATCAGCAGAGCTCCAGACGAAGTCACCGTGGCGACGACTGTTCGTGCCAAATCGTCGGCTCTGTACGTGCTTCTCACTGGAAATGCCAGTGCAGTGCAATTAAGTGCCACACGTTATATGGCCAGAGAGTACCATTAGCATAAAGGTTTGATGCAACCTCAGTGTGACTGGGAAAGGGGAGGCAGGCTGTCCCTGCAGGGGATCTGACCTGATGCCCACTTTGTGCTCAGAGTAAAGTTTATTCACAGGAGAGGATTTTAGCCTCCATCTGCCCAGATCTGATTGTTTCTGAGGACCTTTAATAAGGAAAACACTCTTCCCTCTGATAAATTGGCGCATAATCATATACATACCTGAATTTTCACCAGGAATGAGAATCACTCAGTAGTTAGTTGTTTCCTTCTTCAGGTGTGATTCTGAGACCTGGTGACAATCTCATGCCATGTGACGCTGTAGGTGTGTTATCATTCAAAGATGACATCAACCCACATTGCGTCAAAAGAAGCAATCCTGCCCTTCCTCAGCTCTTGGTAGCAAACTGGATTGAAAAACTGGCTGGCATTAGAAGTCAAAATATCCAAATGCCTTTCTGAAATTTGCAGGATTATAACGATCTGAACCGGGTACCCTTATCCAGCCCAGCTGCACCTGCTGCGGGAATGGTGACTTTTAAATCTGTATTTGAAGGGCTGCAAAATGTGGATACTTCCAACTGGGCTCTCAGAACAGCTTAGGGCCAATTCTCAGGTGTCCATCATTCACGGGTTTGTACACTACTTTCTGAGTAGATGAGGTGTTAGATAATCACCTACATTTCCCGGATAATTTAACCCCTTGGAGTTATGCCTCTGGTGGTTACAACATTCTTCATGTCAAAAGCAGGAAAGGAAAAGTGCAGTTTTCCACAGGCACCTCTGAAATCTGATTCCTCGTTTTGTAGCCTAGGTGTGGGCTGAGCTCTTTGGAGGATAAAGTCCCTACCGGTGGAGTGCAGGATGTGCTCAGAAAACCTCATGATGGGTGGAAAGCCGATCTGGTGACAACTTGCACTGGCTGTGTTGGTGTAAAGCAAGTTTTGACTTTTGTTAGTCCTGCTGGGCAAGCAGAGCTGTGGGAGGAGAAGATGGGTGCTCTTCTAGTGTCTGTACTACTGTAGCAAAAATGTCACATTACAGTTCATGTTGAGGAGAGAAGCAGGAAGAAAGCATAGCTTTTTTTGGAAAGCTTTTGGATAGCTTTGGCAGTTAAAATATCTATATAATATGCTTTGAAAACTGAGTCAAATTCAAAGTCACTGAAAAGGAATAAATTTGGGTAAAGTGCACTAGCAATTTTACTTACTTTTCCAGTTCTTTTTTCTTTCTGCTCAGAGAAGGATTTACAAAGCAGCAAATACTAGTTGCTATACTGGAAACCTCATCTGTTCCAAAGCAGGTAATTTTACACAGTGGCATCTTTCAAATTAATGCTTTGTTACTAATTTTTTAAGACTTAGATTTAAATTACTATTTTTTTTTACTACTGTGTTCTTGTACTTCAGACTTTGCCCTGATAACACAGGGGCTTTGGCAGCAATATGGGTGTAAGTAGTTCCTGTCCAAGAAGCTGAGGTTCGCCCTCTGAGTAGCTGTGCCCTCAGCCTGTGGCAGTGAGCTGTGAAATTGGTCAGGGAAGGGATCCATAATCAAAAAACCTTCCAGGAATACAACTTTTCTTGAAGTGTTGGTGCGTCTCCATGCAAATTTAACTCAGGTGAAGGTGGCTCACCGCCCTCCAGCAGCACATTCCTGCCCTGCTCCGCCGCACTTCTGATTCCCACGTGAACCAGTTCAGGCAGTTAAATAAATAAAACCCAGTCTTTTCTTTTTGTAAGTTTAACTTTGAATCTTTTCAAGTCCTTATATCATCTTTTTAACTGCTTATATTATCAAGGGACTGCACCTTGAAAGAGCAGTGTCCTGAGGCACAGGGCTGGGATGAGCCCATGGGGTGGGAGAGAGAGGTCTTTATTACCCTGGTAATGCTGCCAGCAGAACCATACTGTCAGACTCTGGCCTCAGGTTTGGCATCCTGAGCTTTAAGGGACAAGATGGCACATGAACAAATGGGCATGAGCTGGCCGTGAATAAATTTAGACTGGAAATTTAGAGAAAGCTTTCTGCGTGGTGAGATGCCAGACAGAGTAGGGACCCCAAATAAATTACAGCTTTCAAGATGCTCACTGAGTTTATATATGGGATCATATGATGTGTCACTGAAAAGAGGCACAACCCCTTGTTCCTAATATTAGACTCTATCTACTTAAAAAGAAAAAAAATGCAGTGATTTAACTGAACAGTCTAGTTAAATCAGTACAGATCTCGATTTTGAAGGCTTTGCTTTTGGTTTAAAGGGTAACTAACCTATACAACACTGATATACTGACACAACTCTTTCAGATTAGGTTTACATGAATGCACATTTTGCTGAAAATTTGTATCTGGAAACTCTTTATTTACACAGGTAATAATGTTATAATAGCATTTTACAAACAAGATCTAAAATAGGATACTTTATTTTCTGCAGTAAGAATTGCACATATGTGATTGGTGCTAGAATAAAGGTGAGATGTAAAATGATCTTCTTTTTGGTACAAATTTACATGCAGTCTATTCCCCAGACAGTTTGAACAGGTTTAGCTTAAATCTGTTGTATCCAGAATTAACAGGAAATTCCTTCACTGAAGTGTGACAGTATAGAAGATAAGGTCTGAAATTGGTTAAATCGGTGTAATCTTCTGATATAGACAGGGCTTTATTTATAGTGTTTCAGACTTTTCTATATATATATTTTTAATATTAAAATGTAATAAGCCTGCTTGGAAAATGTTTTTTCTTTAGTTTGGAAACTACCTGTGATAACTATGTAGATGACAACAGTTGATACACCGGAGCATTATTCCCAAATGCTTTGTTTATTACTTGCACTTTGAATTCACTGTATTTGAACAGGAACAACATTTAATTGATGGCAGAAGTATTTGGTGGTGGAAAGAATGGAAAAAGAAAGCAGATTTTAATTTTGATCCTGATTCAGCAAAAATGAGTAGGTGTATGCTTACTTTCAAGCATCTGGTTTAATGCTTTGCTGAATGGAGGTAAATCTGCACCACAGATTTACTGTTTTGAACCCGTTACTTAGCCTTTCCTGCACCTCTCTTTCTCTTTCTGTAAGGTAAGGGGAAAATAGTGGCTGTTAGAGTTGTGGAGTCTAATGTATGGGGTGTATGTGCTTGCTTTGCAATTCTAGAGTGGAGGAAGAGCTGATCATTAACATTATTTTCATTAAACTGGACTTTATAAGAACATATTTGAAGGAGAGAAATTAAATTCAATTTGAATTTATTCCATGGCTTACTGTTTCCTCTGGAAATGTGCACATCAAGCTTTGCTGGCAATGATTTAACTGACAGGAGGCTATTGATCTGAGTCAGTCTAACTCTGGTCCCTGTGACCTACACCGATGTGTTGAATGTCCAAGACAAAGCAGTAACCGTGCATCTCTCTCTTTCCCCTGGTCATTCGCTCCTGGAGAGCTAAGAATCACTGCAGCCGCAGCTTAACTGTAATTTAAATATTTTACTTTCCTTGCCAGTTGATGTAATTATTACAGAGTATGGAACAAACTAAAAGGAATATATACTTGGAGCAAAAATGAGATCCAGGCTTGTGAGATGCAGACATAAATCTTCTCAGTTTGGGATGACTCTGGTGGGATGGGGGGAGCTAGACACCCCTTTAGGGAGGTTGAAGGGTGCTCCATGCTTTGCAAGATCAGAGTAAGGAAGAAAACACTTAAACTCATCCAGCTGTTTCCATCCCCTGGCCAACTCTGAAATCTCTGCAGGGAAGTTGCTTTGACTTGGATTGCCTTTCGCTGTCTTCTTGCTCATACTGTCAGAGAACTTTGTCCTCTTATCCTTCCTAACCTTCACAAGGAGGGCTGACGTGCTAGTACGTGCTTGTAATAACCACCATAATCTGAGTCCAGAGTTCTCATGCAAATCCTGTAGCCAGCATCAGCTCTCTAGCAGGACGAGAGCTGCCCTCCTGCTAGAGGGGTCCATGCCGCGGTCAGCTATGGCAGGTAACAAACCAGCTCCCAGGGCTGGCCCCTGGAAAACAAATAAAAGAGGGATGTACTTTCTTCTTTTCACTTTCCTTGCACCTTATTCCTTTCTAGGATGGTTAATCCTCCATGTAAACTTAACACTTGGGAAAGGTGTTGGCTAGATGGTCTTAAGTGTTGGAGTCTTTCATTCCTGTGATGTTGGAGCAGCAGCGTGGGCTTCCTAACCCTGCCCGGCCTTGCGTTTCAACCTGACCTCCTGTGGCTTATTCAAGGGGGTCTGGGGAACAATTTCTGAAGAAGAAATCATTAGTGCAAATTAAGGAGATGGGGTGCCTGTTTGGCAAGTAAGCTGTGATACCGTGAGCATGTTAAATAAGCCACCGAATGATCAGCAGAGGATAATGTTTGGTACTTTTTTCAAAAATATGTATTTAGTTATTTGTTAGATTATGACTACACATAGTGGAGCTGGCCTAATTTCTTATAGGGCTTGCCCATATAAATAAAGGTTTCTGAGAAGGTTTCAGTTTGTGATTATGGATGATTTGCTGCAGCCCCAGAGACCCTGGTATTCCAGTTGTCGTGGGAACAAGAAGTGCAAAATTTGGGTCAGACATGTCCCGGTTCAGGTCTCTGGCTCTCAACTGAGGTCATCAACATGCAAATAGAGTTCCCATGGAAAAGGGAACTGGATGGCCTGGATCTGTCCCTGGGAATAATGTAAATATGGATGGTTTCCAGGGAGTGATGTACCTGCAGGGATGGGTCTATGTTGCTTCCTTCTTGACTTTGAAAAATTGAAATGGATTTTGTTTCAGCACGTGCAGCTTCTGCAGGTGCTCCACAGGTTGTGCTGAGTCTCTTGCACTTTTCTTTCTGGTACTGGTCTCAGAGGACCAGCTTGGCTCAACCCTGGGATTTAATCTGCTGTAAGAGTACAACTACCACTGAATCACCTTGAGAGGGAGGAGGCTCATGTCCTGGTTTATCCTTGGAGTTTGCTCTGGTTTTTTGTAGCAGGTGAGATGGTCTCGCTCCAGGTAAGCTCATTGCCTGTCATGTGAAATACTGTGGCATACATGACAATGTTCATAAGGCTTTACCTGCATTCTGTATCTTTCACTAATGGGAAGCTGTTTTATTCATAGAATCACTATCCTTTATACCTATTCTGGTTTTAAATGATGAAAATATTTAGTATCTGGCCTCTTTTGTTCTCTAATACTTCTGCTTTACTTGCAACCTTCCTCCATTCTTGCTCTCCTTGGTGAGGCACTTCAGGGACAGCTGTCACTGGGTCTGCTGAGACTGGCAGGTATATCTTGGCATTTGCTGTGCTACATGCCCTGGTGACAGTGAGACTGGATGTCATTGGCCAGGGAAGTCATGGAAAAATGAAAGAGCAAGGTAGTGGTGAAAGGAAATCTGGATCTGTCAGCAGGGGTGACAGGTGATGAGATGCAGAAAAAGGTAGCGCATGAGCACATCAGGAGATAAAACTGAGTCTGTAAGTACCAAGAGAAACAAGCAGGACATAAACAGGAGTAACAGTGGAGACAGACATTGTGTAACAACTCAACGAGGCAAGGCAATGTCAAGACAAAAGAGGAGGACATGAAGGACTGTTGTGCTGGGATACTTTGAGAAGGTTTTATTACATCTTCTCTAACACCCCGACTGGATCTGGACCTATGGAGGTGATACCAGCTGCTGTTTAAGTAATAATCACAATACCGATAAAATAACACATTTAGATCTGGGAAGGCTGACACCAGTACAGCAACATGGTGGTACGGTGCTGAGAGAGGGAGAAGATGGCAGCAGGGGAGCAGCACAGGACCAAATGAGTCGTGGGGGTGATGGGATAAAAGATGATTTAGGTTTCTGTGTGAAGGCAGCAATTTAGCTTCAAGGGACTACTCTTTTTTTTTTCTTTCTTTTTTTTAAATCTACATTCCCTCTAAAACTGGTTCGCTGAATGGGCAAGTATGTGACTTTAATGAAATTCCTGAAGTCATAGTAAGAACTGTGGTTAAAACCAAGCCTGG
Source organism: Strix aluco (assembly GCF_031877795.1). NCBI lineage: Eukaryota > Metazoa > Chordata > Aves > Strigiformes > Strigidae > Strix > Strix aluco. The sequence continues at coordinate 16,331,065 of NC_133935.1, read as the reverse complement.
CTGCCAGAAGCAGAAGTATAGCAGGACGTTACAGTACATCCCTTGGTGCTGTCAACCAGAAGGTCCATGGCACAGAACCACAGGGCAGGGATTCCCTTTCAAGCAGCACATGTAAACCCTCCTTCACATGCAATGCATCTCTACTGGCTCCTTAGTTAGAGAAGACTCTACTTCAGTGAGTATTTTTCCTGTCTTGAGTAAGTGTCTTATGTCAGAGAGAGCAATAAATGTTTCTGGATGCACTGGACATTGCAAGGCATTAAAAACAAACATTGAACCACAGTCAAGTTGCAAGAATAAACAGGAACTTGAAAGAAGTTCTTGATCATTACAGGCAGCATGTATGTCCAGTTCTCCCCAGTCCAGGAGAAACCAGACAAGTTGCAGAAATGAGAATCACTGGAGTTATGTGGAAAGAGACCTGTTTTCTTTCAGCACTCCTTATATAGCACTTGATAAAGATCTGTGTCACACTTGGGGACATCCCAAATTTTTGAAAAACAATAAGTGTAGGACAAGGAATTTGCATGAGTAACTCTCCTTTTCTCATTTGTCAGGGCTGTCTTCCAGCCAGGGTTCAACTTTTTTTAGTCTGCCAAATCTTTGCAAATGATCTCATGGACATGATCTCCCCTTCTTGGAGTCTTGCAGCTTCCCTCCAGCAAACACGGCAGGGACGGTATTGGGAAAGTGGTGATAGCTCTCCAGCTGCTCCGCTGTGACTTGGGAAACTCGATGTGTAAATTTGTGCTTCGTGCACAGTTGTCACTTCTGAAAACCGAACAAAGGCAAACACAGGTACTAATTTTAGGCAGCCAGGCAACACAGTAGACAGTTGCCTAGGGCAGCAGACCGTTGAATGCAGCAGAATGCCAAGGCTTTAGGAAGACACAGGCTTGCTGCTGCTGCTCTTTCCTCTTAAGAAGGGAGCATTAGACCTTTAACCTGGGGGTTCAGATTCATGTCCCATTTTCAGGCAACAGCTCCCTATTTGGCCCAGGTGATCCTCAGCGGTCTGGGTGCAAGCATGGGACCTGCAGTGCTTGGGCACAGTGTGGGTTCACTACTGCTGTTTGAGTGAGCCAGGGCCACTGGAAGGGCTGGGATGGGGCCTTTTTCAGCCGAAGCTAGAGCAACACCTGGTTTTGGAGGTCTCTCTACTGCCCCTTCTTCCCCTGATGTAGCAGGAGTGATGTGAGTTGGTGTGAGAGGGCTGCTGCGGGGGAGGGATGGTTTGGGATAAAAGTGGAAGTCACTTGGGTGGTCGGGAGTGAGAAAGGGATGATGGCCAGGAGAGGTGGTCTGCTTGGGGTGAGGTTGGGCTCTCATGGATCTGAGACAGGGGTTAGCCAGGGAACAGAAAGGCAGGTGAGATCAGCTTTCTCCAGGGCCTTCACAATACCTGTTAGCATAGTGACCCTCTTCATGTCACTCGTGTGGAGCCACCCCAAAATCCTGCTCAGTAGCCTCCTTCCCCTGAACCCCCAAAGTCCTGATAACCCTGCCAGCATCCCAGTTGGTCATCCAGGATTACCCCCTGGCAGCTTCTTACCTCCCTCTCTTACCTGACGCTTCACTAACTCCGTTCATCCCAGCCCACCAGCAGCCCCCCTTCACCCCACCTCTCATCCTCAGAAAATTTCACTGACTTCTCCCACCCAGCCCTGCTTTGGCAAACAAACTTGCGAAAGCTGTTTGAACCATTCCTGCAGTTGGGCTTGAAAAATAACCCAAGGTTTTTATTTACAAAACTGTAAGCTTGCTTTCAAGATTTTGGTGGCAAGTAGAAACAGACGCAAGGAAGAGGGATAGTGTTCTTCAGACCACCAGTCAAGTGCTTTGCAGCTTTCGGTCTGGAAGTTGCTGGCTGAGGCTAAATCCCTCCAACAATGCCTCACCTGCTATTACCGCTTTATCTGAAGTCATAAACACAGTCAGTGAAGAAATTATTTCCAGCACCTTAAAAAGTTCTCACTTCCATAATTGACATCTTAACTCTATGGCAGTCGCTTTTGCCAGCAGCAGAATTTAGGTAGAATTCAGAGTTTCAGACCTTTCCTGCTGAAGCATCCCCTTTAGTTGCTGCCTTTGACAGGATATTAGGTTGGCTGGATAAGCAATCTTTATCCCATACGGCAATTTTTATGTCTCATGTTTCAAAATAAGATCATTGCCTTGCTTGTGTTTGTTGGCAGTTAGGTTGCTACTAGCAGTATTCACAACACTTTGCTGTTATTAATCATTGGCTGCCTTCAGATATTAATACTTAAAATGAGATATTTAATCAATGCTGTATGTTTCTGGACCAAGTTTCACGTGAGCATCTCCCAGGCTTTACCAGCTGGAAAGGTTTTTGTTTCCACCACACCACGGTGCCGGAGGTGGACCACCAGTCCAGCGCTGTGTGGTGGTACCTCCCCGTTGCCCCGTGGAGTGCTGTGGCTGCGCACGTGCACTCAGAGAAGCTCACACGAACACGGACATTGACATCACCTGTATTTGTGGAAGTGCCTCATCGGCTGCTGCTGTCTCACATTCCTGGCTGGGAGAGGCACCAAGCCACCATGGTTTACTCCTTTCTCAGAATCCGTGAGTAGGCTTGGTGAGGGTGAAGCTTGGAGATGCACCTTTCCCATCGTGTCATCTATTTACATGCCTTGTATGCGTGTGTGAGACAGCGAGGGCTTTTTTTTTCTCCCTGCCCTAGTTCTTCCTTCTGGCTGTGGTGAGATGGGAAGGTGGGACTCGTTCATCTCTGCCAGTGAGAAGGTTTTCTGTATCTGAGGCTGGCTTGGAAATTCTTTAGGTGACATCACACCATGTCTGTGCAGACTCATTGTTTGTCATGGAAAAGCCATTCATCCATACACAACTTCCTTCCTCCCCAGACTCCCGGAGATAAACTTTCCATTCGGTCTATTCCCTATAGAAACAGACCCAAAACATGTATGCGTGGCTACACACACATACACCTCGCTGTCCCTCCGTCACGCTTGGGGCTGTGTGAGGAAAAGGGAGGATATAGAAGATGTGAATAAAGTTCACCCTGTTTTCTTCAGACATGGATCCTGCTGTGCCCAAGCAGTAAAACTCCCCTCCTGCCCAGGTTCTGGGTCACACAAGGCTTTTTTGTCCTGAGGCTAATTCTGGCACTTGCAGCCCCACATCTGCCTGCCAGGTGAGATGGGCAGCCAGCTGCAGGTACAGCACATCTGGATGGGGGAGGAAGCGAAGCGTGCTGCAAACAAACACAGCAAGTCCACCGTGGCGGGTGCGAGGAATTCGATAAAAAATATACTTCAGTGGTCCGAGCTGCCGAGTCTGGTGATTCATGTCTCGGGCGCTGCTCGTGAGGCAGACAGAGTGAAAGGCCAGGTTCTTGCAGGCCTTGGACCATGTACTCCATGGCTACAACCTGGGGGGGACCCACATGTTCCACCTGTGTGCGGGGAACCGCCGCAGGGGCAGGGTCTGGGGGACGCCAGGCCCGGCGAGGAAGCTGTGTGGGAGAGGAGGGGGAGTACATTTGTCCATGATGGAGAGGTGGGGACCGTGTGTTGCAGGGTGGGCCAGGACGGTGGGAGGCTGTGTAGGGATGGAGACGGCAGCAGCAGTGGCGATGGTGTGGTGGCTGTTTCCCTGCGGCGTGAGGGACGCAGGGTGCGAGGAGCATTTGTGCCAAGTACCCGCAGGGCTCCGGGACACCCGCCTTTGCTTTGTGCCGGTGTCTGGGAGGGGAAGGGGCTGAGGAGCTGTCAGATTGCCCCCCGCCTTTGAGGTTCGCGATGGGTCGAGTGGGGAAGGGAGAGGGGTGTTTGGACCGGAGGAGCCTTTGAAGCTTTTCTGCTGCTCGCCCCCCCTGCCCATAAAGCCATCAGGCTCTGGTGCCAGCCCCATCTGCGCTCGCCGCCGCAGCCCCGCCGAGCCTCGCAGCCCCCCCGCCCGGGGCGCGGGGCCGGGGCCATGGCGCGGGGCCCTTCTGGAGGCCGTTTTGGGGAGGGGGCAGCTCGTTTCCGAGCCGGCCCTGCATTACAAAGGCAGCGGGGCCAGCGCGGCGCTTTGATGTGCCCCGCCGGCTCCCCGCACACCTGCGGCCGCGGGGCTCCGCGCCACGCCGCGCCACGGCCCGCGGGGGCACCGGCGGACCACGGCGGGGGCGGGGGGGGCGCATCAAAGGCGGCCGAGCCGAGGGCGGCCCGGAGGCCCTTCCCGACGCCCCTACGGGCGAGGCCAGCCCCACACGTCTCCGCACTCCCCCCGGGGCGGGACGGGGAGGCTCTGTCGGCGGCGGCAGAGCGGCCCCTGCCCACGGGCCGAGGGCGGGCGGGCGGGAGCGGGGGGGCGAGGCTGGGCCGCCGCCGGAGCCCCCGTGAGGCGGCGGCCGGGGGAGGGTCCTGCGGGGTGGGAGGGGGCGGCAGGCGGGCTGTGCTCGCCGCGCCCCCGCCGCACGCAGGCCCCGCTCCAAGGGCTCCTCCTCGGTGCTTCTCCGCAGGGCGCCCCGTCCCGGCGGCCGGCTCTGCGGGGGCTGCCCCAGCGCCGCCGCCCGCAGCCCACCATGACCGGGCCGAGGCTGGCCCTCGCCGCCGCACTCCTCTGCAGCTGCACCTCGCCGGTGGCCGACGCCAACTCCTGGTGGTGAGTGAGGGCGCGGGGGAGCCGGCGGCGCCTTTGTCCGCCGCCGCCGGCCGGGGACCGGGGCTGGGGACCGGGGACCGGGGACCGGGGGACGACCGGCGGAGCCCGGCGCTCCCCGCCGGAACTTTCCTGCCTGCCAGGCTTCTTTCGCAGCCGCTCGCTTCTTTCCAGGTTCCTCCCGCCCGCTGTCCCTGCCCAGTTTCTCGGGGCGTGGGACGCAGCCCCTCTCCTCCAGGCATTTCTGGACTCTTTTTGGACGGGCGCGCTGAAATGCCGCCCGGGCTTTAGGCTTGGGGGACGCGTAAGGAGAGGATGGGTAAGGTTTCCTACCCGCTGCCAAAAGCCCGGGGAGCAGCCGCCGAGCCCCCTTCCCCTAAAGAGCAGCAAACAGCCCGGTTTGCAGGCAGGCATCGCTCGGGCCGTCTGTAAAAAAGCAGCTCGCTTTCTTCTGCAGAGAAAGTGCTGAGCTTTCTCTCTGCCCCCTCCCCATCCCGGGTGTCCTCTGTGTTTAAACTCGGGTTACAAACGAGCTGTGTTTCTCCTGCTAGAGCCCTGGAAAAGCCTCGCATCTGGCAGAGCCGTAGAGGGAGGCAGCTGACATGAGAAATGCGGCCGGGCTTTGGGAGCGGGGCTGGGCTGGGCTGGCGGGGAAAGGTGCCGGGCGTTTTGCGAAGGGGGCCTCTCCCTCCAGACTCCCTTGGATGTTTTTCTCATCGTAGGTCCTTGGCCATGAATCCCATCCAGAGACCTGAGATGTACATCATCGGCGCCCAGCCGGTGTGCAGCCAGCTGCCGGGGCTCTCCCCCGGGCAGCGCAAGCTCTGCCAGCTCTACCAGGAGCACATGGTGTTCATCGGGGAAGGGGCCCGCAGTGCCATCAAGGAGTGCCAGTACCAGTTTCGGCAGCGGCGGTGGAACTGCAGCACGGTGGACAACACCTCCGTCTTCGGGCGGGTCATGAAAATAGGTAGGAGCACCCGGTACGGGGCAGGTGCTGGGCGCAGGCCGGCTGTCCCTGTGCATTTCCCTTTCTTCAAATACACACGTGGGAGCGATGACCCCCATTAGCACGGCTCCTAAAGCTGCCTTTAACGAGCTTTTTCCATTCCCTGGTGTGCTGGTGCTGCCCGGGTGCTGCCCGCTCCTGGGCGGGTGGCAGCAGTGTACCTGAGCCACAGCAGGAGCCAGCTGGGGCGACGGGACACACACACACACACTTTCTCGGGGGGGAGGCGTGGGAAGGTCAGGAAGAGGGGGGCTGCTTTTGTTTTGTGTGCTTGTTTAAAGGTAGAGAGGGAAGAAGCTGGAGAAAGGAACAATGGACCCGTGTTATCCTTCCCAACATCTGGAGCGCCCTGGGACAGGGAATGCAGCCCTGAGATGCGGGAAATACGGACTCCCCTGGCATGGGATCTCCCCCCTCTCTGTTCTGCCACTTTCTGTATAAACCTAAGAGATTTTTATAATTCCTGCCCTGCTGGCCCTAAGAGGCACATTGACAGGCCATTGCTGCACTTGAATTGAGGTGTGACCTAGCTACATTGTCCGAGCTCCTTTTGAAATGCAATCATCTGGTGGCAAGAAACTGAGAAATCCGGGCTGGGTTTGATGTGTCCGACAGCCAGGACAATAAAGAAAAGGTGTTAAAACAGCCACTCACACAAACACACGAACACACATGCAAGCACCTCTCCAACCCCAGTGTGAAAAGGTTTTGTTTCCCATCCACAAAGCTGATCATTGACACTGAAGAACCAGTACTATTTCTCGGTTGTGAGGTCACTTAGCAAGGGATGGAAAAAGACCTCCAGCTCCTGCACCCCCAGCTGCCCCCAGCACTACTTGCACCTTTTTGACTTAGCTCTCAAAAACCCCACATAGGCAGCAGGACAGCAAGAGATGCATCTTTAATACCTCTGGGGCGTCAAGGCGATAGGGCAGCAGAGTAACCAAGTGCTGTGATCCCTTAGGTTTGATCCTAAAATTCTTATGTGTCATCCTAGAGAATTTTAGAGATATTTCTGCACGTGTTACTCAACCTTTCACGATTCCTAATTCAGCCCACCAGAGCCATTCTAATTCCTCCCTTTCTGCCCAGCTCATACCCCAACAAGTCTCTGCTTCTCTGGGGAAATGCTCCCCTGGGAAATGCCATTTCCTGACACATGCTCTCAGATCCTGACATACATCCAAGGCATCTGCGCATCACTGATCTCTCGCTTTCTGATAGCAAGGGTGTGGCCAGATGAGGCTGCATGCGATCCCAGATTGTTAAAACTTCTGCTTTGGGCTATAAAACTGAAATTTCAGCCACCAAAGGGAAAGGACAGAAAATACACCTCCATCTCTCCCTTCTGGTGTCTGTCCCTCACATGTAACTTATCCTAAAGAACAGGGTAAATTTCAAATCCCCGAATTGATCCTAGTGACTCCACAAGGACACAAGAAAATAGGAATCTCTCCTCCTGGAGCAAACCACCTCTTCTTTAGTGCATTCCTTCAGCCCTGGGTTGGTCCAGTGTGCGAGTCCAGATCTGGAGAAAAGAAGTAAGGGTGAACTAAGAGAAAGCAAAGATCAGAGCTGAAGGATGACAAGCTGTCAGGAAGGATCAGAGGGTGTACGGGAAGAAGGGACTGGAGTGAATAGTGGAAGAGGGAAGATTCTTCCTCTCTAAATGAATTTGATTCTGTTAGTTTAGATTGGGAGTAGATTTGGGTTTTGATGAGGAAAGAGATGGTGTGGGTGTATGATGGGCATGTGTCCAGCAGTCCTGCTGCTGTTGTTTGGTTTGTGTGTGTGCATTTGTTTGCTAGGAGTACTGTTGTATCTCTGGTAGGAATCTGCTGATGGTAGTGTCTGTGAGGTGACTGCCTGCAGTTGCCTGCTGTTTAAAAACCTATCCTAACAAAGAGTTTTGAACCTATCTCCTTTAGATTCTTTGGTCAGTTAGAGCATGTTCAGATGTTTATACTCCAGCACAAGACAGCGCAGAAGAGAAGTAAGAAAAATGTCATCAGAGGTGGCCTGGGTCTATGATGATTCATCACTGTTGTCCAGTCAGTGATAAGCTGCTGTGGAGGGGGATGCTGCCTCTTCTCTTGTCTCTTAGTTCCACCTTATGCTTTTACTTTTTCCTACTTTGTAATGAGGCATTGCTCATCATTTCAGCAAATTTATTTTCCATGCTGGGGAAGAAAACAAAGCTTTTCAATCTCTCAGATTGTGTCAACTATAAAGCCATTCTTCTCTGGGTTCATACTGTGTGCCTGTCTGCTGTTTTCAACCTCTGAGCCCCAATCCTGGACCACAGCCCTTTTTCTGTACTCTGTGCCAATGACATGAGAAAGGTCTGGAGACCAGAATATCTGCAAGAGTGCAGAGGCATGCCAGAGTGTTGTGGAAGGAGGGGAAGAGATAAGAAGGACCCAGAAGGTGTGTAGTGTGCCAACAACCCTCAGCTGCCCACCCACCGATGCAGGCATGGCATATAGGATTTCTTGAGCTGCTCTAGATTGTGAGAGGTGGGGAGGACCTGCCCTGGCCAAGTCCTAAGCCTGCGAGAGCCTCCCAAGGGTGTTCACTCAGAAACCTGGAAGATTCGTTTCCTTTCCCCCTCGCAGAACTCGGCTCAGTTCCGAAACGGGAGACCCGGTCAGTCTGTGTTTAATCATTACACCTTCATTTTGTGCATTTCATAGAGGTGAGACAGTCCAGTGATACAAAGCTTTTGTAGAAGCATCCACAGCACTGAAGCAGGCTGCTTTTTAGCATTGTTTTATTATAGTGTTTGTGTTGTCGTGAGAATTGCTCTTTTAAATGTGGTTTATTCAATAATGATATCTGGCGATGTACAAAATCTATCCTTCTGAAGTTGCTTCTTGTTCTGTCAATACAGATTTTAGACTCTGTGTGTGCATATATATCTATATACAGACACATTCCTTACTTCTACATTTATGAGGGAGAGGACAGAGCACCCAAAAAGGTCAGGTTAGAATTTCCTCAGGGGAGGAGAGAGTGTATCTACATCGGTGCAATCCTAAATGCAAGGCTGGGGTTTCCAGGTCAGTCCAGTCCTTTCTGGAGCCAAAGATGTTATCTCTTCTGCCTTTTCAAATGCAAAAAGAGAAAAAAAAAAAAAAGAGTCATAAAAGAAGAGAACAAAGAGAAATATTTTTCCTCGTTTTTCTTCGAGGTCGGCAAACTTTAGGGAGATGCTTTAGAAAAAAACAGTTGAAAACAAAACTTTTTCATCAAAAAAGTTAGAGCGACACATTTTCATCATCTCTGCGTCAGCCTCCGCACTGGGGTCAGTTCTTCTCCCATCTCCTCCTTGTGCAGCTCCAGAAGAGGAGGCCCTGGGGACCAACACCTTGCCTGGGCACAGCTCACCCTGGCATCACTGTGCCCCCTGAAAGCAGCCGCAGCCCCGGGCTCCCGGTCCTGTGGCCGGTGGCCGGCGGGCACAGGAGGGCAGCAGAGCTCCGTGGAGCTCCGCACCCGCGGGCAGAGCCTCCCGGGGGCCGCAGCCCCCCGCATCGTCCCAGGCCTGCCCAGGGCACGGTGGTCCGGGAGGGCTCGGCAGGACCGGGGGAGAGGGCAGAAGGGGGGTTAACTGCCTGACCGCCTCTGTAACCTCTGTTCTCGCCTGCACAAATTTGGG